>NW_027509371.1:2060000-2582500 GCF_048541705.1 Temnothorax americanus | reverse complement strand
GAATCGATATCCTCGTCGCGAGTGACTTCCCGACTCGACTCGAGGGTTGGCCAGTACATAGTCAGGAGGCGAGTTTCCGTTTCACGTGTGATTTTTGTGTGGGAACGAGAGTAGCCGCGATACCCAGGGCTGACGACAGAGAGAGAGCGCGAGAGAAAGAAGCAAAATTTCGGAGCGCCACGACAGAGCGGTGCTCCGATCTGGAAACGCGCTTTTCCTCCGCGGGGACCCACCCCGTCGGAGCGAACGAGAGAGAAACGGGATATCGACAATCCTCTCCCGCTACGGATTCGTCGATGTTGCCGTACTGTTGCATACATGACACTCTTGAGAAACTATGGACGAAACTTTGTCGAGAACGACGACCAGCTTCGTCTGGTCCTCGGTGTGTCGACGTGAATTGTGGATTGTGCAACGAGTGATCAGTGATTACTAAGAGATTTGCTCTTCGAAGATCATTGGATTGTGAGGTGATTAGACAATCGACGAAAGCTGCATCTAAGGTCCTGCGAGGAGATTCTACCGACAATCTCTCGATTCGTTCTCGTGGAATTTTCACCGAGTTATAAAATTTTCGTATACTTTCCATCTATTAACAAAAATCGGAAAGTTCAGAGGACTGTTTGCGAAAGGGGTGCGAGCGAGAAACGTACCCCGTGGACGTGTTCACGGTGGGGAACCACACTGAGAGGGTTTCGCGAAACCTCTCGACGAGGGGGAAGTAGATGGCCGCTACCACGTACATGCCGGTTAGTAGCGCAGTGTCTACCGACCTGGATGGTGGTTCAGGTACAATCGGGATGAACATCGCCGTGGGTGGCTATTCCTCGGGCTCGCCCCGTAGCGCCGCCGACGCTGGCGAGATGAAGTACATGCCGGCGCCGCAGCATCATCACCACCATCATCATCACCATCAGGTGACGGGCTCGCCGTCACCGAACGGACTTTCCCATCCGGCGAGTCTCTCGTCGGCGAATCCCTGGGTGAGCCTACAGCCCGGTAGCGATCCATGGGCGGCCTCGATGGGCATGCACCATACTAGCCATCATCCCCATCATCACCCCCATCAAGCGAACTCGAGCCTCGATGTGAAACCGTTGACCGCGGCCGCGGCGACCGCGGCGGACCAGGGTATGCACCATCGGGGCCCGCACCAGTCCCCGGGTATGGCCTCACCGCACTCTTGGCACGCACCGGTCGTCCCGTCGGCGCACTACAATCCGAGCGGTGGCGCGGCCTCGCCCACCACCCTCCAACAGTATCACGCAGCGATGAACGGCATGCTGCATCAGCATCCGCATCAGCATCCACATCAGCTACACAACCATCAGACAGGTCTACCTCACCACTTGAGGGACGCGCACAATCACAGTCCACCGTCGGGGCATCCTCTGCACGCGGGTCATCCTCTCGACAGGGATCACAGCGCCGGTGAGGAGGACACGCCGACGTCGGACGACCTCGAGGCCTTCGCCAAGCAGTTTAAGCAACGGCGCATCAAGCTCGGCTTCACCCAGGCGGACGTCGGTCTCGCGCTCGGTACTCTCTATGGCAACGTCTTCTCGCAGACGACAATATGTAGGTTCGAGGCTCTACAGTTGAGCTTTAAAAATATGTGCAAGTTGAAGCCGCTGCTGCAGAAATGGCTCGAGGAGGCGGACTCGACGACCGGCTCGCCGACGAGCATCGACAAGATCGCCGCCCAGGGTAGAAAACGGAAGAAGAGGACGTCGATCGAGGTGTCGGTGAAGGGTGCGCTCGAGCAGCATTTCCACAAGCAGCCAAAACCGTCGGCGCAGGAGATCACCTCCCTCGCGGACTCGTTGCAACTCGAAAAGGAAGTGGTCAGGGTGTGGTTCTGCAATCGGCGGCAAAAGGAAAAGAGAATGACGCCGCCCAATACACTTGGCGACGGCATGATGGAGGGTATGCCGCCGGGTCACCAGAGCCAGGGCGGCCTCCATCAGGGTTATCATCCGCAGGATCACCTGCACGGCTCGCCCATGGGTCACAGTCACAGTCCACCAATGCTCAGCCCTCAGGCCCTCACGGCCCACTCGCTCGCGGCTCACTAGCGTTCGCCGGGGCCTCCCCCGTTGGGCCTCGCGGTAACCTCGCAGAACTCGGCGAACGTGTCGTCGACGGCAGAAACGACGACCCTGCCGCCATTCTATCATCACTACCTTCAGGCACGCACCGGCAGTTACACGACCTCGTAGCTGACCGACTCGCGGCGCCCTTTCTACCTATCAGACGGCGGCGCTCGTTACCGAGACGAGGGTACGGAATGGTGGCTCGTTCGACGAGATTCAACGGGGTTTAACGAGGCCGAGACCGGTCCACCGGGGAGGCTGAGGAGCTGACGCGCTCGGTCAGTGATTTTTTTGTCGAACTTGACCGCGCGCCTAGACCCGGAGAGAGGATGAAAGCCGCACGGGGACGGAACAGACAGAATAAGAAAAATACGGAGTAAGGAGAGGACGCGGTGCCGGGACTGTCGCTGCGGCCGTCGGCGAACATCGTGATTGTTCTTCGCCCGAAGTTCTTCAAGATATTTTCATCGACGAAGTATCATCCTCGTCGTCATCACCGTCATCGTCAACTCGCCGTTGTTCGCGCGGTTCCAGCTATTTTTACTTCATCGACGATGTCCCGGTGATAAGTGAAATGTCTTCATCGTGTTTTTCGCGACGCGACGCAAGAGGAGACCCAGTGGCGTTCTCTCGAAGGGTACCATTGACGGACACGTAGTGATGACGTTCCTCCTTCACGCGGCCAGGTCGGGGCCCGTTCGTTCGTTCGTGGAGTCCGAGCTGGATCGCGGACCTTGTTGGCTGTTCGCTGTTGTTGTTGTTGTTGTTTCATCGTCGCCGGTGAGCGGAAGTGGTTAACTCGACGGTCTCCGACGGGGACCGACCCAAGAAAGGACGGTTCGATGACAAGGTGCGTGGACGCGCAAGACTCGGGCTAGGGTGCGGTTAAAAGGGACGGAGGTTTTCTCTCTCTCGCCCGCGAACGAAACGGGAATATCGGACACGAGACACGGATCGCAAGGGTGTCTTTTCGCGCGCGTGATGCGATTCTCCCTTATCTTCCGCGAGGTCTGAAATTCGCGACGGACAAACGGGCGTCAAGAAAAAAAAAACATACGTAAGGAGCGAGTGCTGTGTTCGCACGGGATTTGCTCGGAGCAAACCCGGCGGATGATGTAACATAAGTAAATATGGACTGTAAATAATGTACTAGATAAAGCTAGTAAGTTAAGTGAGAGAGAGCATGAATCGTCATTGTCGTCGTCGTTGTCGTCGACAACGAGCACAAAAAACAGACGCGGGAGCTGGAATAAACGGAGGAAGGTGATATAAAGAGAGATGAGAGGAAGGAAAGAGACAAGGAGTATGCAGCGCAACAAAATAAAAAGAGGGACAGATTTATATATATATATATATACACACATATATATATGTATATAAAAGGACAGGATGCACGTCGAAGAGAGACCGCGTATTGGAAAAGCGCGTGCGAAATCCTAGCGAGACAGCAAGACAGAGTTCCCCCCTCACGCGAAAAACCCCTTCTGTATAAAGAGTAAGTATCCATAAATATATATGTGTATATACACAAGTCTATATAGATGAAGATATATTATTATATATAAATAGAAGAAGGATATATATATATATATATATATATATATGTATAGGAAGACACACGGAATGGCGTTATATCCGAAAGCTCTATGTCTATGTATAGATCGGAAGGTTTTAGCTATGTCTAATCATTATTGTATTATTATTATGTTTATTATTATATTGCTATTATTGTATATTATCATTATTATTATTATATTATTGTGACGTTCATTGTCTGGTCTTGAGAAAACGTTGTGATTGTGGCACAAAATCCGGCGTTAACGCGAATTTATTATTATCGCTATTATAATATTTGCCACTATTATTATTGTCACTTATTATTATTATTATTCTTTATTATTGCGATTATTATAATTTTAATTATTATTATTGTCATCTCGTCGATATTAATATCATCGATATCTGTACTGCCCGGGAGTCGAGCGCCGCGGAGCCGAGAATCTCGCGTCTTCCATCGCTGCTGGGCATAATATCGAAGAACTCTTCCTCTCTCGCTCTCTCGATCTGTCTCCTTTTGTCTCTCCGCTTCTCATCTCGTTCGTCTTCTCTCCTCTCTGGATTGTGACTCTTTTTTTTTCAAAGAGGCTTAGGCAGATGCGAAGCTGACGCGCACGGTTCGTACAGTACTATTTACTGAAAGTTTCTTACGTCACGAAGTATAGTATTAGACAATGATAAATTGTGTGATTTACGTGGAAGTTATTAATTATCCGATCAGTTTATGGTACAGTATAATTGTATTGTGAGGAATAATATGGGACGTACAATCTCGTATTTATCTTCTGTTATGTTATTAAATTCTACTGTCTTTAAATATCAGTGTGACGAAAAGCATAAAAAAATCGAATAGACTATTTATACGAATCGTGGAGGAAAAAAAACCCCATATTTCTCGCATAGAGATGGTTTATTTAGATTATTATGTATGTAGAATTTGAGATTATTATTACGTAGACCGGCTGCGCTTCTACCAAATTCTCTTTGGTTTGTTTGCCGATCGTCTCTATATACATGAATCGTCTCGCTAAGTTTCGGTTTCTGTTTCTCGCTGTGCGTAACTAATTTGCACTTGTCTGTGCGTGATATAAAATACCCAGAGATACTTGGTCGAAGGTGACGAAACTGTCATTCTTGCCGTCGGTAAAATTAAGTTTGTCTTATGACCTCTAAACTTTAAATGAAATGGAAAATAATGGGAATAGGCGCGCGAGAACTTTCTTTCACATCATGTTTTTTGTAATAATTTCGTGTGATATAATAACCCTTTATAGCATCGTATGTTATTATTATTATTATGATTATTATTATTATTGTTATTATTAAAAATTGTGTTCAATGTTTATTCTTTAGAGACAATCTCGAGACTTTTTTCTGTTTTTAATTTAATTTATACAAGAAGATTTATTTAATCGAGTTAATTCTCGACAATGTTTTATTCCATAAAAAATCAGTGTTATATCGACAGATTTTCTCATAAGAAATTAAACATGATTTTATACCCTCTATGAAATTTAAATTGTGCCCCTCGAGCAACAACTCGAAATTGAGATGAGATCGATCGATCGTATACATTCTGTTTTTACTCTCGCGCTTCGTCAAGATTTCACTTTCTGTTTTTTAAATGTTTTTTTAAAAGACATTTGTAGATAGTCATGTGTCTCGATGCTCCATTCAGCATCTCCGTGCTGACTCTCTACACGGTTTCTTTTGCGACACGCTCTCTCGCTTCGATAATCGCGTTGATCACGGTAATCGAGCGTTATCGATGTTCCCAGTACGCTCAATAATATTTTCTGTATAATTCTCACATTATAAATTATTAATTCTGAAGATCGCGCTCTAGATCTGCATAAGGAAACATCCGTCGCGCGACGTATTCTGCAAGAAGGAAATCCCCTTCTTTTTCTCCGACTGTCGCGGGTATCCTCGATCGAAGTCTCTCGGTCTCTCAGTGTCGCTTTGTTCCGCCGTTTTATATACATATATTTTTATCTATCGAGCCCTTTCGATCGACACGCCGCCTTTTTGCGGCTCGCTTCCTTGGCGTCGTAAAACGCGTAGGTGGTCGCGAACTCCATATAGCGCCGACGCACACCTTCGCCTTCTCTCTAGCGATTTATTTTCCACCTCAATCGTTGTGTGGTATACTTGGCTGATCGCGCCGGTGTATCGAATGCCCACGCGAAACGCGCGGCGTCATCTCCTCCTTTTCTTTTTCATCGCGGTAGGCTCGTTACGCGCTGTGTCGCGCGGATTTATTTGTCTGGCGTCATCGCGGCTACTGCAACCGTTGTCATTATTAGCGCGTCCGCAGGTGCTGTTTTCCGCGGTTGTTTGTACGGCATCCAATCAACTTCAACGTGTTAACGAGAGAAATCCGGGATAAGATTTTGATTTGCCGGTTTTGCGAGGATCTTGTCACACGACTTCGATTTTGTGCGTTCCTCGCAAAAGTTGACATTGATTCATCGATGAAGTCATTTCCCAGACATTATTTCGACGGTGCTCTTGTACATTTTTTCATGATCTTTTTATGATTCTATTATTGCGCAGCATTCTTTGGTATAGGCGAAATAATACAATATTAAGTTTAGAAAATTGTTAATTACAAGATTTATTTTACTATTCATATTCTTTGAGTATTATAGTTATAGTATTCCATGATTATAGAATGACAGTACAAGCGACGTATTATAAGAGTCAGGTCATCGAAAAAAGCACATACTCGAAGGTCGCGTTTCTTATTTGAATAAGGTGGTTCAACGAACCCGTTCGTCATCGTCTATTAATGCCCAAACTATTGTGTTGACATTACGCGTATTTACCGAAATGCCGACGGTAATTTATACACTTCCGCGGAGTCGTACTTGCGTCTGGCAGCCGGGGCCGCATAACGATGCATTAGGTGTGTATAAACTGCCCGGCGCATTAATAGCACCTATAGTATCTACTTGCCGGACTAAAAGAGTCGTTTAGGGGGCGCAAACGTGCGCCGGGGCCGCGGCTTGTAATTCACGGCCCAATTTGGGAAGAGAGAGATTTTTATGGGGACGCGATCGTTCCGTGGCGAGCGCGTCACGGGGCTTTAATAAGGAGGGCCCTACCGCACCGGGGGGACTTTACGGACGGACCGACGTTACGCCGCACGACCCGCTAATCATCGTAATTTTTGATCGTTATAATGCGCTTAACGCATCGCGGGCTATTCATTTCCGTGATACTTCGACGGTTTCGGTAATGGCACGGCATTGGACCCACCCCCCCTTCCCCAAAAACTTAGGCTCTGCTTAGGAGGTTTAGCCATTGCGTATCTACGACGTGACTACCAGACTTTGACCATTTATCAAATGAATCTAGTCCTCAGCGCCATTATTTATAGAAAACTTCTGTGTTTAACTACGATAACGATACAAGAATCATGAAACACTTTTATTTCATTTCATGAAAATTTATTTGTGAAATTGATAAAAGCTAATAATGATATCTAGTAACGAGAAATTTGGATAAAAACTTTCTCGGAGTTACTCTAATTCCACGAGTCACATTCTTATTCGTTTGTGCACTGATTAATCTGTATTCTCGCACGACCTTGAAAATTTACCTCGTTCATTACGATCGATCGTAGCATGCGTTTCCCTTTACGGATTAACATTTCCTAACAAATCAGTTAACGTGTAACCGCTCTTCGTATACTATCGTGCGAACGCTCTCTCTTTAAGGTCTTATCTATGACTATCATAATGGATCGGTAGAAGCATATTTGCTTACGAGACGAGCTTGGGAATTTTATGAGATCCGATATTAGGCCGTTCATCCTCCTGCGAAGATAGAGTTTTTCTCGCATTAGCGACGCTCGTTAGCCTACCCGTTCATTGGAATACAGACGTTTTTCTTTAACGTAATCACCGCGCCGTCGTCGAGGACGAATCAAATCCTTGTTAGGTCCATTTACCAATGCCGGCGTAATAGAAACGTATCTATTCTCCCGCAGATTCGCTCTAAGAAATTTCAAGCGTTATGTCGTCGTTAAGCTCGCGCTAATGTTTTTCGTCAGCCTCATTGAGTATTACAATATCTGTCCCTGAACAACCCTCTTTTCTACATGATTACTGTCGTAAACTGATAAATAATTGATTCGGAGGACCACCAGCTGTATAGAATACATTTAGAGAAATTATATAAATCTTGTTCAGCCTTGCTCGTCAACTGGGAATCGATTTCTTATTCTCCACTAATAAGATATGAATCACAATACAAATATCTGTTCTCTCGCGTGAATGACAGGATTCGAATAAATCTACCGCGTGGCGAGTTACAACAATTACACCTCATGAAAGTTTTAAGGAAATTTATTTAAGCATTATATCGTATGTAAATATTTCTGAATGTGATGTTAATAGATAATTTCTTCTTTATTAGAATGAAAAGTTCATCTTTTATGATTAGAAACGCATCGCTCTCTGCTCAAAATAGCAGCTCTGCTATATATTACATACTATATATGATATACTGATTACTGCAATTACGTGGGCTATTATCAGTCATACGTATAACTTTTGTGATTATTTGCTCAATTGGCTGCTGATGCTTATCGCCCCTTATACTCTTCTCACATTTCCTCGATTAAGCGCGATATATTCGATATGTCAAACACATCTTCGACTTCATTCGAGTTTATTCGCTTTTGAGAGGATCAAGCTTGCCTAAAAAGTATAGTTATTCGACGAGGAATTTCACTGGTTATATCACCGACAAAAATATAATTTCTATAAACAATGTTCTCATATAACGTATTATCGCTCAAGCTCGGTATTAATAAAGCAGACGCTAATGAAGTAGTGTCCATGAAAATATTAATATCCTTGCCAGTACCTGGTTTCTAACTTCGACGAGAAGTGTAATCTCGATAATTTTAATGAAATGTATAAATGACGTTGCGGAATTAATCAATTAAAAATTGCTGCAAATTGATCCGTACAGCGTAAAAAAGCGCGTTTTTATAAATGTTGTGGATGCGATTGACATGCGACGCTCATTATTAAAATGATTCAAAAGATTTCACTTGCGCTATTTGCATATACATATGTATATTTTTTTTATACGCTGTTCCGCATAATTCAATTGACGCTCTCGTGAATTATAAATTCCGCGCTGTGGAGATTGCACTGCACGTTGATTTTATGATGTGATCCTTTTTATTGTTGCATAAAAAGCTGTTAGCGATACGAATATTGTTAGAGGGATCTTTTTCCGAGAGGCGCATCGGCTGCAAACTTTTCGCATTAGTTAATTACTCGCGTATTATAACAGTTAATTGCGTCACGTTACAAATCGTGTAGAATACGCGTTAACGGAGACGTTAACGAAGAATTGTATGTGATATGCGCGATATTTAAAGTCAATCGCCATTTTATCTTTTGTTATTGCATGCTAGTTTCTGTTATTATTATTTTTCCTTTTTAATGAAGATAAAGAAAAAAAACGACACACACACATACTTTAATGAAAGAGGGCGAGAGGGCGAGGAAGAGAGAAAGAAGCGAGTAGGTGCGTATAATGTGCGTAAAGAAGATTTGTTGAGCCAACGGAATCATCTGCCGTTGTTTAAATTTATTGAGAGATACAAGAAAATACAATCTCTTCCCGTAAAATTTAGCAACATCTTACAACGTTTTCTTTTGTTTTGTTTGTACAATTTGATTGAGAGGGTGGAGAGGGTGGGAGGCAAATGCGTGGCTGGCAAAGTGATTTTGTTGTATCGACAAACGACTTTATCCATCGGCATCGGTGCGCGATTGCGAATCCGTTGCGAGAGAGCGACGGACGCTTATAATTTAACTCTCACGCAAAATGAATGGGCGTCCCCGGGATCGAAATTAACGGTGATTGATCGCGCTGGGTGATTTTATTGGCTGAACAAATCGGACCGTTCGTTTTTTCCGGGCGCCGAGACGAGAGCGAGGGAGACATGCGAAACGATGAATGAGACGCTGCGCCAAAAAATTCGACATTATTATTTTTTTTTGTAAATGCAAAAGAAAAAATAGCACGGAAGAAAGGAGCGCAAAGCGAGCGAGAAGGAAAAAAAGGTATACGTGTGCGACCGTGTACGGCGTGCGATTGGTGGAAAATCGATGTTAATTGTTGCGAATTGTGGCATCGTGCGTGCGATTGCTGGCGAACGTGTTCGGACACGTGGAGGTCGAGGAGCGCGGTTGTTCGTTAAGGAAATTAAGGAAATCCTTTTCCGGGCGAATCGGCGCGCGCAAACGCGAAATTGGACAATTGCTAATTGTGGATTATGTCCCGAGGTACGTTTCTTTTTTCCTTCCTCTTTGTGGAATTGACAATAATCGTGATTTCGCGAAACAACTGCACTCTTCGATTCGCGTTCTCTATCTCCCGTGGAAAGTGAAATCGGTATAATTTCGATAAATTCAATTTTATATATACATGTATATTGTAAATGCAATGATATACATACATGCATGTATATGTGTATGTGTATACAGTGTATTTAAAATAGCTGATAAAAATATATTTGAAATACTATTTCGTTTGTATTATTTTCTATTAAATTTTCATTTTAAATTTGAAAGATCTTTCTCCGAATATTTTGTACTTATATTTCCCATTTTTATTGTATTTTTTTTTATAAAATCAGTTTTATATCTGGGACAATTGCAACGAGAATTCATGAAAATTATACTGATTTCGATCCATAATTTCGCATTTTCGTGAAATGTCAGCGCGTGTGGATGTTGCGAATTATGAGCGATATGCAAACGAGAGAGAGGCGACAGAAAGACATGTAAAGGTACATCTATATAGAGATACACACGAATTCGTTAAACGATACGCATCTGTAAACGATTCTTTTTTCCCCCGCTCCTCTTTTCCCATGCTGTATATTATTAATATAATTAAATCTTAATTATTATATTAACGTAAAAATAAACATCTGGCGAGTGATGGTGAACACGATTTTGTTAGAATGGCGGAAGCTAAATTACTATTGAATTTCGATTAATAAATGACATGAAAGTAATGTGCAACATATACCTGGCGTTTTGCTTTATTTGGCGGATCATCACCTATATGGCCGAGAAATTCTCACCTCTCTCTACCTCGTCGATATTTTATGTACGTCAGTTTCGTGAGAATAGAATCGTCCTACGGTTCCCCCTTGTAAATTATTTCTTGTTGTATACCATAATGTTGATTGTTCAAATAAAAGCGAAAGTGCGATATTCCTATTTGGGGTTTTAATCATTACAATCTGCATAATTCATGTTCGATAGGTAAATATTCCATGCACGAGATAAGGTCAGTAGACTTTGAAGCGACTATTAGAAAGCAGTAGCAATAGTACTAGCAATAGTATAGCTGTAGCAATTTCATAAAAACGAATAGGTATTTACACGGGACACGTGATTGACCAAAATCAGTTGTTCATTCGTTTCGTAATAGTTGGGTTTTTACAGGACTTTTTTTTTACTTCACAATGGATAAATCTTAAACTGCTCGAGGTCTTTAAAGTCTTTTCTTTTTTTTTTCGTCGGATCACCGTGGGCGAACACTTTTACTCTCGCGTCTTATTTCCATCCGTGATGTATCCATGAATAATTATGGTAAAAGTTCATTCGCGCGACTTAATCGTGGCGTGGTGGTATTGAAGTCTTTCATTGCATTAATTAAGAGCTTAATGAACAACGTGAGCGACGTGAGGAAACGGCGAAAAATGTGTATTCGCACGCATAATCGATCGAACCTGAATAACTCTTCATCTCTCTGAAGACCTTTTCCTCGCGATTGTCTCTTGTTTCCATGAACGAAGTCCGGGGCTCTGTTTGTCGAGCGACGGCGAGAGAGAGAGAGAGAGAGAGAGAGAAAGAGAGAGATACCTCGCCCGATCGCTCGATTATTCCCTTCGTACATCGCATCGCGTGTAATTATCGCACGATATGACGAAATTGCCGTGACGGCCAAGTGACAAGCGGGATAATCGCACTTTGCAGAGAAAAAAAAACGCTTGAGATTAGTGTTGCGCTATTGAAATCCATTAAACGTTTATGATATTCTCTGGGATGGGCACATGTCCTAGCATCACTAACAAAGAATATTGTTCAACTCGCGCTAAAGCAATTGATCAAACAATCTCTCGTATGCGAGTCGGGATATTAATTGTGTATTACATATTTACGTTCTAAAATTAATTAATAGTAAATTATGTAATTAGAACTGTATGCATGCGACACGCATATATTTAAAAGTCTCATTAGTCGATATACACGGTCGAGCTTTTAATATCTAACTATTTCAAGTAGTTGATAACTTTCAATGATTTTTCGTTTTATTAATGCCTTAGTATATATATCCGCGTTTTATATATTTATTTAACGTGTGCGTGTGCTTTTATGCTCCGCAAATTGTTTTATCATTTCGAAGCAGTCCATTACGCAAAGAAGGTTGGAAAACATTGCTCTAACGTTCGTGAGATTCCAGCGAGAGCTTGGTGTGTTTGCTCATCATCGAACGCGCATCGGGCTGACTTCGAAGGTGTTTCTCGCTACGCCTACGGTTACGCATCGAAGGCTCGTGTCGTTGTTGCTTATCGCGAAATCGAATATCGTGGCATGTTTTACCTTGAAGAAGCAATCGCCTCCTCCCAGGGATTTTATTGCTCGAATCGTGATGCAATCCGAAACAAAAAAGACTCTAACATTGGCGCTTCATTGAATAATAATAATTAAGTAACACGTACTCTCTTTTTTTTGTTCGTCAAGCTTTTTGATTTAGATTCGTATATATAGTTATATTTAATTACTGTTTGCCGTCAATAGAATCCCGTGGCCAGTCTCGTTGCTCGTAATTAAGCCATTTGGAATATCTGATTGAGAGATCTCGGAATATCGTCATGTTTATTATTATTTATTCCAATCTCTGTATCCTCTGTTATTCCGTAATCGTCACGTAAATAGCTCGATCGATTGATAAACTGGAATCAACGTTTTGCAATCGAGTAAAAAACTGTGCAAAGAAAAATGGTAACTTTAGACGAAAGAAAAAATTAACGCAGAAGGATTTATAATATAATTAAAGATGAAGCATGTGAAAAAAATGTGATTAATGTTTTCTTCGTAATTAACGACTTGACTTTAGCGCGGAAAGTATCGATCTATCTAATGTTTTTATTTCAAGCGCATTATTTCAAAATATTTTGCACGTATTTTTACGCTGCAATTTCGTCGATCGACGTTTAATTATGCATTCTCGATCGTGTTTTTCTCCTGTCTGATACTCGCTGCGAGGGAAATTACGCGAGTCCGATGAAACTAATCGCTACTATACTCGGAAGGCAAATAGTAAATTATTATCGCAGCCGAAATCGTCCTCGATTTAGCGTAACAAGATTCTGCTATCGCAATCAGTATGTCGACGTTTATTTCGTCGTGTCACACAGGTGGTCTCAACGCTGATGCTTTTCGCTGAAATTATTGGTTGGCGCGACACGCTAAATCCGGAACGGAAAATATTTAGATCGGCGCACGTCGAACGAATTCGACGGTTTGTCTGCGCTATTTCTACGTGATTATTCTACGCGATCGTGAATTAATTGGAGGTATATCACATTTGGTCCAATTTTTCCACGTTGATTAGGATGACGGGGGAGAGAGCCTTTTTATGCGGCAATAACGTCGCGCTGTTACACGAAAATATCACGCGAAGTATATACCTCTACACGATATTTCAGGATATATTGCTATCGATTTATCAAAAACAACCGCCGTATACAATTTATTAAAACATGCGAATTCAATTCGATGAATACCAGATTATAGAAATACGAATTGTACAAACAAGTGATTTTGCTTGTAGAGTGCAGAATGCATCCAAGTTGATCAAACCTTATAAGAAGTTAATTCTAATAGAAATATTGAGAGAGTAATATACCATGGATACCTGTAATAAAAATCTTGAGATTTCTGGACCAATCTGTGGAGTCAATTATTTCCTAACGAACAACTGATACAAATTTTCTGGTTTCGTTAGAGGGAGAAAAAGAGCCTCTTATTATTCCTCTGAAACAGCAGGTCTGATATATCTTCCTGTTTTACAACTTCAATTTCTCTTTAATTACTAGTTTACCACCGCAAAATTAACAGGTGCAAGAGGGCTTGACAAAGATGTTAATATATCGACGGGATAAGCGTGCGTAACGTTTCTTCTAACGCGATGTCCAATTGTGTAACGGATTTAAAGCTCTTTAACCACTTCTCTCGCGTCACGCCAAACGAATATGACTGACCATTATACTCCGAATGCGAGCGTTTGTCTCGTAAATCTCGTCCGAGTAAGCTATACTCGGAGACGCCTTTTTTTTACAATCCGCCGAATCTATTCGGGGGTATAATACTCCTCTCCTGGACGTTTTTCGTGACGGGGAAAAAAGTTGCACAGGGCACCGCTCCTGTACGTCCCTGCTGCATCTCGCACGCGGTTGCGCGCGCGCGCGCGAGTGTGAGGGTATTTTTACATGCATTGTTCGCGGTTTATGTCGCGCTTATTTTTACGGCCGTTAAAGGCGAAAGAGTATGATCGCGCGGCCGCGAAACAACCCGTCGATTTCATTGCCTGCGTTCGCTTCCTGCTACGGCTTCCCCATGCGCAAACTAACCATCTGATGCATTATTCAATGCTTCATCTTTTGTCTGAAAAATCACAGATAATTCCATTCAGAGTGATAATCAAGTTTTATCAGAAAGTAATAAAGAGGAGTCATAGATTTATCTTAAAGGTGTAGGTAAGCGATGCAAACTAAAATTTCACTCTCCTCAATTTTAACAAATTCCTCATTTGGCTTTAGTTTAGTGAGGAGGGAAAGGGTTGCGGAGCGTCCTGTAAATTCTTGGCGCATAAATTTTTGTAGGTCGCGGATAAACGCGCTTATAATTTCCGGAATTAATTCCGAAATAACGTCGCGGAAACCCCGGCGACAATAATACACGTGGGGAAAACGGCGTAAAAATCTCCGGAACATTAATATGCAAATTTCACGCGCGACGATTACGCTGGTGGCGAAGATCGCGGCTTCCTGACGATGACGGCGTGGCGATCTCCGCCAATCGAGGCGAATGGGCGTCACGGTGAAGGTATCGCGTTACAATCTACTCACTTCGGAAGCGCGCAAACATGCTCCGGGTATAATCTCTGCTGAGAGAGTAAAAGACAGGCGGGGATAATGCCGATAATCATAATCGCGGTCGTCGATAGCCGCGGTGGGCCCGGTGATTCGCCGCCATCGCTCGGTTCGATGCCTGTCGGTGATATATCGGGCATGTCGAACCACCATCGCATCGACCTTGAGCGCATTTTCTTTGATGAATTTACGGTCGATTTTTTTTTTGCTCAGCGAAGATGTCGAATTAACGTTTCCTGGATGACAAATCACTGAGAACAAGAGAATTAAATTTTGAGAAGATAGGTATTATGTTTTATCCTTGAAAAAATATCTAATAGACTTTAAACAGCGTTATAATGAGAAGAATAATAGAAGCTGGTGCAAACAAAATATTGACTGGTGTAAACAAAAAATCTGTGTCCATTAGGGAAGAATCTGTTTCAGATTTAAAAGACGTGTTATTAAAGATCGCTAGGGCGATGCGAGCGATCCTAATTTCGCATGCCGGTGCACGCCGGTCGTGCAGTCCGTAACAGAGGTGACGATCAGGTGGCTGACACGTGGCTTCCGGTTCCTATAGTGGCTTCCTATAGTGCTAAGAGAAAGAACGGTGTTGCCCGATGCGCGATGTTTAAGTGCCCGACGCTGCCATCCAGGGGTATCCATGCGAGGCAGATTATTATGTTAATGTGCGAATTTCGACTTTAATTATGTGTGGAAGTGTGCATCTGATTAAGAGGCATCACGCAGGTAGTCGGGAGGGCGCAGAAAGGCGAGATTCGCCCGCGAAACGTATAAGCACTTCAGCTCAGCGCGTCATTGCTCCTCGACGAAGAATAAGCGAAGCGCGATGCATTCTATGATTACGCTGTTAATTAAACGCATAGATCCTAAATAGGTTTCCAAACGGGAGTTTGTACATCAAAATACGCTAGAATTATTGTTAATGAATTACGTGTTACAAATTGTTCAGTGTAAGAAATTCTTACGTTCTATTTAAAAGACACTTCTCTGTCTTTTCTCTTTCAAAATTAAATCAGGAAATGTTGATCATGCAATATCGCAAGATATAATGACAATGGTGACGTCGCGCTCATTTTGACTTGTTCTGACTGATCATAATATATAGATACATACTGCAATCTTGACAAATCAATATTAAATTACGATAATCCATTAGTTGTTTTGTTATTATTAATATCAATCGTTTAATTATATCATGCAACACAACGTACTGATTTACTAAAATTATATAACCGCATCGAACGATAATATATATCTCCGCGTGAAACGTTTAAATTTCGCCTTAAATGACGTTCGTAAAAACACGACACTTTTTAAACATCGTTATTATAAAACCATCTCTTTCGTTCTACCGATTTCACCGCCCCTACTTGCCCTTCCTCCCCGGGACTGGGATCACAAACGTACTAATTTGACGCTACACCTGTCACATCCTCGTTAGCTCCCCCGCCATTGACAGTGACATCGGTCACTTCGGAAGTCGTCCTCCCCCTTTCCGTCGTCTCGTCACGATCCACCGATCGGTGTGCTCTCCGACCGGTCAACGGTAACAACGGCTTCTACGATGAGAGCAGACAAGGGAAAGAGACAGGGAGGTAGAGAGGAAAAAAAGCAACGCGTGAAACCAGGTGCCAGCCAGGAAATCGTCGGATGGTTTCACCTCGGCGATGCGTGACACGCGCGAACAATGAGCGGCGCGTATCGAAAGGGGGTGAAACTGACCGACAAGCGAGAGAAAGAAGGGGGGGGGAGAAAGCGACGGACAGAGCCGCTTGATGAGGGAAGGAGCGAGGCAAGGGAAAAAATCCGAGTCCTCCGTGGAGAAAGAGAGGGAAAGTCGGGAGAAGAGAAAGGGAAACGCAAATGAGAGAAACAGACAAACGAGGAGAAAGACGGGAGACGACGGGAAAAACGATGGACGGAAGGGGGCGAAAGCGCAACGAAGGGGGTAGATGCGAGGAGGGGATGATAACGGAGTGGGATGGTTGATAAGAGAGGGACGCGTTTCTTAGAGGAGGGAGGAAAGGGGGAAGAGCGAAGGGATGGAAGTGGAGGGAGAAAGCGGCGCAGGCGCTAATCAACCCCTATGAACCCCTCCGATTCACCGGCGGACATGCGCTCTGGAGGCTCGTGTTCGCATTTCCTCCCTGTGTGTTCTCCTTCATCCCTCTCCTTCGATGGTTTCGTTCACACCTACTGAAATTATTGTTATAGGCGTAGCACGACGTCTGCATGGGCTCACGCGTGCACATTGCAATTTGCGCTCTGCGACGCTTCGTCCTCGGGATCCGTGCCGCTTTCTTCGACGATACCGATCGACCCGACGAACGTTTTGGCCTTCCTAGTTTCTAAAATTATAATGTCGCGGCTTTTTCAATATCTTTCATTTGAATCTCTGATCCAATCTCTTTCCAGGATTTCGTTTACGTTTTCTACGTCTTCCTCGATGCGTTGCAATAATGTTTCCTTTGTTTTGCTCTCGCGTAGATATCTTTTAAAAATTGGATATCTATCGTACAAACACGTAATCCAAACATATAGCGCAAAGAAACCTTCTTAAATAAATCTTGATAAAGGAGAATAAAGTGATTGTTAGGAGGGAAGGATAACTTGGTGCGTCAATCTCAGTACGATCCCTATTTGAATACTGAAATATCAGGAGACGTGAAAGGGTGGTTTAATGGAATTGGCATATGGGCGGATTCCGGTTCTCGTTATCACGGCGCCAATCCCGATCGCCTTCCTGACATTCCACGGATCGCGCATCAGCGAGGCGTGAACGCCGCGCCGCACCGCGATCGGCCGGCATTGCATTGATTTAATAGCCGATTGATAAAAGTGGCCGCTCGTACAAGAGACCGGTAGCCGCGTACGGAGTCGTTACTACACGTTGCCCGACCTTATCTGGAATACCATAATTATACTTAGCGACACCTCTCTCGCTCTACTGCATCTTCATCTTGAATCGCCGCCGTTGCGCTTTGTTCGTCGGCATTCCACGCGCGTACTCGCAAGGTACGAGTAGACCTCGACATTTTGCTGCCACTGGTACAGGTTGTTCCAAAGAGAACGACTACAATACTTTAAAAAGCGACGTAACTGATATTGTCGAGAACAAGAAGCTCCCCGTTATCTATTTTTCGACATATATGTGACACGCTCGTATATTTCTTTAATTTAATTATATTTTATTACATCCTCTCTAAATTATTCGAAAATTTTTTCTTCTTACAGTGAGTCCGTTACGCACACTCTGCGTAACGACAAGAAACGAATGAAAGATAACGTGTACGCGCGACCAGGTAACGCCGGCTTTAATTATAGAATACGCGCGCACGTAGAACCCCTCGCTCGCCTGTCGAGCACGTCGCTCGAACCCACAAATTGTCGTTACTTCTGTTAATTAGTTATTGACGAACATTTCGCCACTCCTTTAATGGTTCTCTCTCTCTCTCTCTCTCTCTCTCTCTCTCTCTCTCTCTCTCTCTCTCTCTCTCTCTCTCTCTCTTTTTCGCTCTCGGAACACGGAGCATAACAAACGCATAGACGCAATCGTTCTTGCTCGCGTACATATAAACGTTTTAGACGATGTGACGAGGAAATGGAAGTGCGATCGTTGCGAAAATAATGCGCGTTCAAACCGCAAAGCGCTATCCAAGTATTAGCTGAATAAGTCTTTTCCCCGAGTGCGGTCACACGCAAACTTACTCACTCTTCCTTATTCATTCCTCATTCACAAATAACTTAAGCAATCGAGGAAACATTTTTAACGTGCGATTATTTTTTTTATACTCATCGTAAAGGGTGAAGTAATTAAAAATAGAATTCTTGCTTATATCTGACCGATATATCATCGCATTTATTGAAGCAACTTAACTCCATGGTAGCTCTTTCAATCTCACATTTAGTCATAGGTTAGAATTAATGGTACATTTATTTTGTAAAGCTTGATTTTGACGAATCGATCACTCGTTTTACTTGTTTTCTCGGGAGACGTTTCGCGCGACATTTCCGTGGCATTCAGCACACAATCTTAAAATCTCCGCTCATCGAATAAGTCGCAGGAAGAGGTGTCTTTATCTACCCTTATGGTTCGCGAGATTTTCCTATGCCGCTGCAGCAGAGCGGCAGCAGCCTCCTTTTCTCAAGGTAGTCGCCTCGTTGACATTCCACGAGTGTATTAGCGAGGCGTGAACAGATCCTGACACCAGCGCATTGATTTAATAGCCGATGCCCACACTAGGATCTTCGTAGCGCATCGCCGTCTTCTTTATATATACGAACGGACGTAGGTACGTACCTACGTGCATACGCGGCACGCGTGTGCGGAGGAAACAATTGAACGCCATCCTTCCCTCTCTCCGTTTTTCTCTCTAGACCTCTTTCTCTCCCTTTGACCGATGTTCCATCGAGCTCTCTCGCTCTCTTTCTCTCTTTTTCTCTCTTTTTGCCTCTCTTTTTCTCTCTCTCTCTCTCTCTCTCTCTCTCTCTCTCTCCTTGTAGTTCCCTCTCTCGCGCTCTGAAGCTTAATAAGCATCGCTACCTACATTCCATTTCCGGTGACGCTGACGTCACTCAACAATCCGGCTACGGAGAGCGAGCGTGAGCCGCGTACGCGAGACTTCATCCATCGTTTACGTATCTCCGCACCAAATTTTTCATCGCGGCTTTCCGCTTGAAAATCGCGCAGCCTCGCGGTTAAATCGACGAAACACGATTGATTCGGATTTAACGAATCGAGCGGTAGTGAAAACTTTCTTTTTCCAGGCGTTTATACATATTTTACCTCAAAATGCTGAGATGATTAATTGGCCTCGTAAGAAAACTCGCGCACACGGGCGCAAATAGGCGTGAATCTCAGAATCACATAACGTACAATTGTTTCACTATTTTTAAATTCTTTGCACATTTTCTCGTTGATCAGTTTCACGAATCCAACATCGGCGTGATCGAAAACACGTCGACGCGAAACGACATCACCATCTAACGATCGTTCTCGGTCCCGCACTCGAGACTCTTGGGACGCGCGAACTCGTCAATGTTAAGTACCGGATCCACTTTGCGGGAGATTCCTCGGGATCGTCCTTATGCCAACCTTGTTCACTTCTTGGCCATTCTTTTTTTTTCGTCGATTTTCTGTTTCTTTTTTTCTCGCGAGATCGGGTAGTGGTCGCGGCAAAACGGACCGAGCGATAGAGAGAGAAAGAGCGAGAAAGAGAGGGAAGGGAAAAGAAACGGGGAGACTCTGAGGTGATGGAGACAAACATATAGAAATCGAGAGACGGACGTAGCGTAAGAAGGAAAGGAGAGAACCGATCGTGCGTCCGACAGCAACATAACCAGGTAGGCCTTGAACAGAGAAAAAAAAAGACTCGGGGACCCACGCGCATATACGACTCTCTAGTAGGAGTGTTGGCTCGTATATAGAGGCATTCTCGACTGGCGCTGCCGGGCAAAAGACAGATAAATAACTCAGCTATGGCATTGGCTAAGTAAACGAGCCTACGCATACGCTCGTGAAACGTACACCTGTACGTCCACGGTGTCGTGTACGTGCGTGTACAACGTGTGCAACGTGTATGCACACGCACGTCACACGGCGACCGCGGTACATCTCTTGTACGGTACACGTTTGCGTAGGCGGACCTATCTGTGTAACGTCGTGATTTTTTTCATTTCGCGTGCACACGCGTAACTGTACGTGCGTTCGTGCACGCGTTCGAAAATATGCGTGCGTGTGCCTGCACGCTTACGCACGGCCCGCCGCGGCCGCGTCGGTGCAGCGCGATAAAGATTGAACGCTCCTTCGAGAGAGAGCACCGCTCTTTTAGGTAGCCGAGATCACGTCGGGATCCGCCGACGCTCGTCTGACTTATGCCCGCATTATACCTTACACTGCCCGCGGAAACGCGCTTGGCCGCGGAAACGACGAGACCGACACATTTGTCGAACCGCAGAAACGTGGGAGACGGCCTCTCCCCCCGACGCAACCTGATCGGCGATATTACCTCATTGCTATCTTTTAATGCCTGTGCTTTATTTTGAGGAATTATCTCGACTTCCAGCGAAGACAATCAATTAGGAATCTAGAATTTACTTTCAATCTTTCCGAGGCTTTTTTGATATGCACATCTGTCACTTTTTGAAAGGATCATATTGAAAAGTAATAATTAACAGTCAACTGATTTATACGAATATTAGTAAATGCAGCTTCATCACACTTAATAATCACTATATAACTCAAATAATGATTTCTAATAACTGATAATGCATCTACTTTGATATTATATATCTATCGTCTCGGAAAGGATACGACGAACGTGTCTTACACGCATATTGCAAATGGAATAAGCGTTCCGTGCAAACAATCTTGGTGCGTGCATCCCTGCGAGCTCCACCGTTCTTCCGTGGCTCCATTACACCTCCATAAAAGTGCCCCGACACCCGGTAGTGAGATTTGGCACTTGTAGAATGAACATCGCATGCAATGGAGATACGAACGAACTGACGGACGGTCGGGCGCACGCCTCCTTACTCACTTATAAAGTTAATTGAGGGCAAACGTCCACCGCGGTCTACTGACTAACCCGAAAACATTCGTCGGAAAAAGCTTGCGTGAAACCATCGCAGAAATTTATTTTCGACGTATTAAAAAAAAAAAAAATTCTCCTTATTTCTGTTCCCGCGACACGTTTCTGTCATAAATATTGATATACATCATCCATACTTCTTTGTGTACATTTTTTTTTTATATATTAAAAATAATTTTTCTCAAAGACTATGTTTGCGAAGCCATGGTTAACTCCGAGTAAAGTGCCGCGCCGGTGAGCGTCATGTGTCGTAAATGGATCTCGACTTCGCGAAATGCACTCCGTATACGCGAAACGTGTAATGACAGGCTGACACGCCGTGACATAAACGCGACCCATATTCGTCAGTCACAAGACAGCCGGAATTACCGGTGTATGTGCACGTTTATATATGTACGTGTGCCTAAAAATAATGAAGAAGCTTTTATGATAATTTGCAATACGCATTGACATGTAGCCGAGAGTCAGAAGTTACGGAGCGAGACAAACTCCAACGTGAACAATTGCGCGTGACGCGACAGATCTATCAATTCTCCTCTTACGATATTTTCTCTCTTTCTTTCTCTCTCTCTCCCTCTTTTTTCTTTTTCTTTCTTTGTTTTCTGTTTATACAGATTAGGTAATGTCAGAGAAAAGAAGATTTTTTTTTTAATTATTGTAATCAGTAAATGTATCGACTGTGATCATGCGTTTTCGTTGACTTATCAGTTTAATCGCGTTCCGTTGTCGCTGACCTTCGCAATTGCAAAGTTGCTCGCCGAGAGTTTGCGTTTTGAAAAGCATTCACGATAAGTTATTACGTTTTAATGGCCTTCGGCAAAGCACTGGGGTCAAAACACAGATATCGGTGTGTCGAGACCAGTTTCTGCATTTTTCTCGCAAGCGCGGGCAAAGTTTGTTCTGAATTATTTATGAGAGTAGAGTGTCGCAGTGATATGATTATGGATTTTCAGTGGGTAGACTGGTGCTTAAGAGCATGTAATAAATATATGAAAATTTCATTAAATCACTCATTTCTCACTTGTAACTCGAAAGATATTAATGTTCCAAATATATATCTGTTATATTTTTAAAATCGAAATTAAAATTGAAATCTTATCTGTGTGAGAAATAGACGCTCAATTTTTAGCAGGCTTATTAGAATCTTGATGTAACATATATTTGCCAAAGTCGATATTACTAGTCACTTATCTAGATGACAGCGGCAATTAGTCATACACCCCGCAGGATCGCTTTTTCGATGCTCGAGGAATTAATTTGCCCGTCACGTTTTTATGACTGTCCGAGGCTCATTCGTATTACGCTGACGTATATGTACATTCATATGTCTCAATGCGGGGTCCATTTGGTTATACGTCGGAGAGGTGTTATGATTCGCGGTAGCGGGAGAATTTACGGAAGATGATCGCGCTAATTTTGCTGCGGCGTGCAACCGCGCCGCGTATTAATCACGCATTTTTTGCCCGCGGGGCGAGATCGGGCCGACAAATCGCTAGATAGACGCACGGGTCGTCCTGATGAATTATATAGTAACGGCGTGACAAGCTACAAATATTGAATCTAATTATGGTAATGCGCCAGCAATCTATTTGCATTGCTGAATAATGAAGACACACAGGTGGCACGGAAAGATCCCACCCCGATCGTCGCGCGAATGGCCCATAGGGAGCGGGACGAAACCGGCGCGGCGCGGCGCGGCGCGGCGCAGCGCGGCGGAGAGGTCGAGACAGATATACAGAGAGACCGAGACATAAGCAGGATGATTACGGGATCAGCCGCAAGTGAGATAGGGAAGAGACGATAGTCTACTTCTATTCGGATAGCTGGCTCGTTGCTGCTATACCAGCGATCGCGACATTTCTCTACGCCAGATCGGTCTCAATTTATACGCAAAGATCTTATTACTTTGATATACCTGCGAAGGTAATCGAAAGATAATATTCGAGTTGGCGTTTGATTAAAATTACTCCGGATTGTTTTCCGAACAATCAAGTAATACGGAAACCACTATCCTTCTGACACTTTTTTCTTAAAAAACAAATGAAAGATATCAAATCGTTACTAGTGAAAACTTTCGTAAATTATCATTTATACGGAAAAATTCTTTCGCACAGAGTGCCCTCATTTTCCCGTTCTTTTTATTGCGTCACGATACGGATCGTTGATCGCGTGATTGATCGCGCGTGCGTTTGAACCCTTTCGCCGGTTTTTTTTCTTTCTCTTGGATAACGCGCGCATAGTCGTCACCGAGCATGCAAATCATTAATTAAATTATGTGTCACACGGACACATTCGTGTCGTCACGCTTCAAATTGCGGACGAAACTGACGCAGAGGCCGCCTGTTCTCTACGTTTATTCGCAAGGGCGTACCTTAATCGTACTCATGCGGCGACACGTGCACGCACTCGCGTGCCGCACGCTGCGCCGGAACGCGGAACTTTCGCGTGTGTTCCCGTATACGATACGTGACCCGTGGGACCGATAAAACGTATTCAGATTAAAGCTCGTTCCTTAGAAACTTTTCATAAATCTCGCCGGACTTCTTTCCGTCTAATCGAAAATCTGTCGTAAAGTTTTTGCCTTCGGGAGGCCCCGTTCGGGGCCGGGACGATGATAAAGTGTCTCTGGAGTGACCAATTCTGAATACAATATCGTATATAGTTTGGAGAGCACTCCTCCACACTCTTCGAGGTTGGTTTCGCTTGTTCCGTGCCTCCGGAGAGCGATCATTTTGACTTATGTGTTTTTAATATGTCGAGAAAAACTTACAGAAATAAGGAGCGCGTTTTATATTCAGTAAACTTGATATAAAGTATAGCATTTAAGAAAAAAAATGTTGTAACTAGTATGTAATCTTAACGCCATCTATCGTTTCTAGTTTTATGTTTTTTTACCATGCGTGCACATCTAGTGCTACTCTATTACACTTTTATTTTATCACTAAGTTGTCGGTCTGCGCGCGCTAAATTATTATATCTGTTGGTACTCTCTCGCGTTCGTTACACCCTTACCTTCGAGTCTTTTCTACAGCGGCACACGGCACGTTTTTTGTAACGGTTATTGAAATATACGTTTATCTAAAAAACGAACTGTCGTACTCTGCCTTAGAAGAAAGCCCTTTTTACAACAAAAATATATACGTAAATCACGTGCGTACAATTATATCACGTCGCGAGTATGAATTATAGAGCTTTATCACTTTTGAGTCGTCGGCTAAACGGAGGTAATATATGTCGAAGGCAATTTCCATCAATTTTTCCGAGGACGGCCACTCCTCCGTCGAGATCGCCATCGAATATGCCGCCCCGGAAGGAATTCCGCTCCGGGCGCATTCGGTGGACATTTAAAAGAGCCAAACGACGAGCCGCGACGGGCGCGTGTCGCCGTGGCCGCGTGTGGAACGCGTGTCTCGTGCCGGCGATGCATTCCGCATGCCCGCGGGAGGGCGATAAAACGTATGCAGATTAAAACATTTTATTTGAATGATAATATAACACTTGTTGATGCAACCGCGTTGGCCTAGGTTAGCATAATAAACATTATGTAGATCTCCGCGCTGCTGCCGCCGCCGCCGCTGTCGTTCCGGCTACGTCCCGCCGTTACACAAACGTTAAACTCCGCCGTATATACGTGTGCGTGCATATGCGCGCGTGTTGCGTGTACGTGTACGTACACGCGTGCACATGTACTCGCCCCCTCCCGTATCTCGCCGTTCTTCATATCCCTCCTCGCCCACCCCGCCCTCGTGGGGCCCCTTACGTCCTCCCCCTTCTCTTTACTATATTCACGAGACGTTCATTCATTAAAAGCGGTAGACCGCGTGCATTCTCAATTTTATCGATGCTCCGATCGACTTACCGTTGCGTTCCCCTTTCACTCCGTTCGACTCGCGGCGATTCGGACAGTCGCGCGAAAAACGCGCTTTCCTCGTCGATTCCTCCCGCGGTCGCAAACTGGCTTCTTAAATTTTTTTGTGCGTGAAATCGTTGGCGTTTCGATAATCGTTATTCGATAATTTTGTGTCGAAGTTACGACGCGGCTAATATGTATGCAAGATCGTTCGCCAACATCTACAGCCTTCCACGTAGCGGATTTGCCTTTATGATATTACGTCTGCTGCGTCAACCACGTTTTACAACCGTCCTGTTGCTCGTGGCTATAGATTCCTTCGGTGACGAAGGAAAAGAGGAAGAGTACGTACGAGATGGAAAAATATTTTACTACAGCACGGTCTGTCAGAGAACGCGATATTTCGGATTCCATCTGCGGCCGAGTTAATTTTCAAAAAAATATGTCACGCACGATTTGATATTAAACGTTCATTCGAAGCTTTTTTTTCCATATTGTAGTTTGCAAGATATTTTTATCAACGAGGATCGTGAATTTAAATATTCCTTGCAAGAGATTTTCAGAATAAAGTTATAATGGAAGTTATAATAATATTCTACTAAACAGAAAATTTTAGAAGTTTTTGAAAAAAGCGTTTTTTGAAAGTTATAAGATAAAGCAACTTTGCTTTGTAAAATGTCAGTTTCTAGTGGAACGGTTTGAAATAGGTTCAGCTGTACTATTGTATTCTCTCTCTCTCTCTCTCTCTCTCTCTCTCTCTCTCTCTCTCTCTCTCTCTCTCTCTCTCTCTCTCTCTCTCTCATAGTACGAACTTTAGCAGCGGACAGACTGGTATCGTCATTCCGGCACCAAGTGGCTGCGATAATAGGACCTATGACACTCACATACGTGCCATACACGCGCGCACGCCTAAGTTAAGTGGCCGGTACTCGCTGAAAATAATGTTCAATTCCGACGTAACTGCACCTATGACCCTGACCCCGCGATTTTACCTTGAGCGCTCATTCGGATATCCCGAGGAATACTTGCATATGT
Organism: Temnothorax americanus; assembly: GCF_048541705.1. Classification (NCBI taxonomy): domain Eukaryota; kingdom Metazoa; phylum Arthropoda; class Insecta; order Hymenoptera; family Formicidae; genus Temnothorax; species Temnothorax americanus. The sequence continues at coordinate 2,556,166 of NW_027509371.1, read as the reverse complement.
GTGTGTACGTGCACGTGCGTGTATTGTTTCTACATTTGTGGATGTTCTTAATCTTAGAAATACACGCTGGTGTCTATATAATCCTCTTCAACATCTCCTCTTTTATCTCTTTGCTGTATCAAGATATCGCGATGCAAATATCGCGATTATTTTTATTGATATCGAGTACCTATTTTACCGAGAATTTTTTTCTACATTTAATTCATATTTAGCATTAAGATATTTTTTAAACTCGTATACAGATATAGATTTTTTGGAGTTGAGCTAGAATTAAGATTAGAATAAAGTGTAATTATAAATTTTAACTGAAAAGATCGGTTTTGATTTAACCGAGGTGAGTTAAAATTATTGCGTACGTAGAGATTTAGTAGACGTGAGTAATCTTTGCACGCAAAGTACGTCCGAGAACATGACCTTGCAAACCTTGTAACGTGCACGCGCGAAAAATAATTGCGAAAGATACAGACACACGTGTCTAATGAATTTATTGATATTGGTACGTAGTTACAGAAATCGCGTACAATCTCGTGGTAGAAATTTACGATCATCTGTTAATTTCGCTCGTGAGTAAACGTTTCTTATCCGCGCGATGACGGCAATATTCATTTTATCTGGGAATGTAGATATCTTCTTTTTTTTCTACATTGTTTTTAGACACGTGCCATTAATTACTCGTCTCATTATCGCACAAAATGGACATTTTACAACTTAATTTTTATAAAATTATAGTAAAAATAAATTATGTAGTAATGTAAAGTAAATTTTATATCAACTATTTGCCATTGACACGCAAGTCCGATTTTCGTTTTTGTTCCAAAATTCAGAAAATATAATTTACATTTTAACTCACTCGTGTCATTCGACGATTCATGCATAAACATCCATCGGATTGAAATCAGGATTATTTACCGAGCAAAACGATCTTTTTCCCAGTCGAACGACGGGACGTGGCTCCCCTCGATCCCTCTTTGGCTCGTCTGTCTCGTAAACAGCACTTAGCCGGGCGCGAAACGCAGCTCGTTGGACGGAAGGAGTCGCTGAAACGTAGCCGGTGCACGCGTCGGAGTTAAGTGGCTAAAATAATGTCTAATTCCGACGTAAGTGCACCTACGCGTCCCAGCGCCTTCGCTGGCGAGGAGAGGGGACCGGTCAACCCCGTCGGTTCCCTTCGCCCTTCGCCTTTCGCCCCCTCGCGCCCTTCCTTTTCCCATCTCCGGGTCCCACCACGGCCACGACCATGCTTGCCGTTTTCAGTCTGCGTTGCGCCGCAATCGGATGTAAATGCCATGCAAATTTCCAACGGGGGAGAGATAGAGATAGAAAGGGCCTCCGAGCACTCGGATGCAGCAGGTACACACTATCGGCGTACCCGGCTACCGAATGTACCGGGTGGCACGATAAACGGGCTCGCCGCGCTACGCCCGCCGTTCGGCCGCGGGGGGTGACCACCGACCCCCGGGGGGAATCGAGCACGAATTCCGAGCGCGGAACCTGCTGACAAATTTAATGGCCGTCCATTAAATCGTCTAAACCGCGATAGCGACGAAATATTTACCTGTGGAAAAAAGGGCGCGTTCTCCTCTTCCGTTCCTCTTTTTCGATCTTCGTTCCTCGTTTCTCTTTACGAGAGCAATCGAAAGCCGCGAGTACCCTTATCTCTAATATATGCGGTATAACAAGGATCTACGCTGTTTTCTGTTTTACTACCGATTTAGTACTGTAGGTGTAATTGAATTAAAGAGTACATTAGGAATGATTAATGGTAAGCATATTGAATTTATCTAATTATTTACGAAGTACATGGGTAATGTACGTGTATCTCGTTTTAATTTTCCAAAAATGTCTTATCACGTTTTACACTGTCTCTCCGTGTATAACGAGAAACAGTCGACCTTCCGTTAAAGGAAAAACTACCAGGGAGTGCTCAAGTTCTTCTCACTGGAACTCAATTTCTTACACTTGCCAGCCCTCTCTCTCTCTCTCTCTCTCTCTCTCTCTCTCTCTCTCTCTCTCTCTCTCTTTCTCTTGCGCGCGCGCACTCATCCTCAAGAGGATTTGCCGTAAGATTTGCATTTCCATCGCATCGATAGAAGCTTTCGTGAACACATCGGCCTTCCATAGATGTTCTACACTTTCTGGATGTTTTGCTTTTTGCTGCCTCTCGCACTTCATTTTTTATCAACGATATTATTACTTACTCGACAATGTAAGATCATTTACTTTTACAAAAGTATATAAATCAACATCATATATAGGAATTCCATGAGAGAGTAGATTTTTACGTTTAAGGTACTTGATTAAATCTGCTTAACAGTATCTCCAAGTATCGCAGTATCTTCGAGATGTTCGAAAGATGTTTTTCCTTTGTATTTTTTACATATGTACAGGCTTTATTTTGCGAAACACGAGACGCGGAAGCGCGTGTCGAGCAGATGGAGAGAATGGTTCGCAAAAACTCACAGCGGCCTCCTGAAATCCAATTCCAGGATGGTATAGTCAGATCTCGTTCGAGGGGTAGGAGAGACGTAGGGTGAGGAGAAGCTGTGATGTATCGAAGCAGGGAGGGGTGAGAGAAAACGTGAGGAATTAGCGGTCGGACGCGTGCAATGTGGACGCGGCCGCATTGTTGTCCGGTAGCATTAGCGGCGGTAACAATATGGTAGGTGAGAAACTCTCTTTATCTCTTTCTCTCTCTCTTTTTCTCGACCGGCGAAACGTAGGAAGAAAGGGAGCGAGCGCATCCCTGCATGCAGCGTATCAGCTCTTTGTCACCTTTGTTTGCGTTATAAATAAGGGGAGGCAGAATCGCGGGGCTCGCGCGCCGATCCATGGCGCCATCGGGAATTTTTCCAAGTGCGCACTCTCGATTTTCGAGAGTGCGCACTCAGGATAACCCCCCGGGAGCTTTTGTTTGTCCATTATTTTTCTCGTGCTGGCCATTGTCTGGTAATATTGTACAATTTTCAACGACTGCAATTGCATTTTTAGAAGGCAAAACTATCGAACATTAGTCCCTTATTATTCATTACTGCAATTCTTAATTCTCCGACTCAAGTCGTAACGTTACGATCGACGATCGCGCTCCCAGCACTCTCGACACTCTCGTGTACAACACAGGCTTGAGATATCTTCCTCGATCTCTGCGCGGTTTCCCTGGGCGATCTTCCGTGACCAAGGATCGTCCACTTAGACTCATCGCGGATTCGTGACTCGTGCAATAGCGTGCGACGAAGATCGTCGTGAGTCACAACATCGGCGATAAAGTTGCAAACGGCGGAGTCGCGTCCTTAGATTAATCGACTGCGGTCTAGCGCGGTAGTTTCGCGCCGGTGATTTTCCAATCGTTGCTTCGGGATTTATGTTATCGAGGCTGGTTCTTGCCGCTGTTTCGTCATTTGCGTTGCGCAAAGAAAAAAACGGTGACTAGTTCGTTTTACTTTATAACGTGCGTAATTAATGCGATTTTCACCTAATAATAAATAATTGTAACACGTCGGATTTTTGTACAAAAAAATATCTTCCATTATATTATTGTCATTATTGATATGTTATTATATTAATGCGATTAATATAACACTTGCAAAATTAACCACGTAATAATTAACCAGTTTTTTGTCTATACACATTCGCAGAATAGAATCATGAAGGTGTAACTATAAAGCAATTTCATCGTATCGTTGCGCTATCACACCACGTGCGAACTCGGAAATGTATTCCATGAAATGTAATTGCGAGAGCGTATAGAGCGACATTTCCTTCTATAGACGTAGTAGATTTTCCTGATTAGGCGCCGGCATGCCGCTTATTTCCGCAAATTATTTTTCCCCTCTCTCGCCTCTCTGAACGCACGTCGTGTTTATTACATGAAAGAGCGTGTGATTAAATAGAAATTAATTCACGGTATCATTTAATATGCTCATTGTTAACCTCTATAATTTTCAAAAAGAGTCCGAGATTACCGTCGCAATTAACCAGTCGGGGTTTTAACACGTTTCTCGTTATTTATCCATTACTTCTCTTTTTCTTCCCGTTATACCTTGATTGGCTATACTTCTATCGTTATGTGTAAAACGACAGACGATCTTATCAATTTCGATTATGCAATACACGATTAAAGGATGGAAACCGGTTGAGCCTTTTTTTTCTTTACAGTGAAAAAGATACGTATTTCTTATATAAATGTAACTATTAAGGAGAGAAAAGCCGATGCGTCATTGGGCACGCGGTCCCTTTATTATCGCCGTTCCGATGTGAAATGATGGAGCACGTTTCGCCAGGTTTTCCGAGCCGATTTTTGGCACGGGGCCGCGTTGGCTGTTCTCCCGCTTCGATCGACACCTTTTGTGGATACACACCGTCACAATGCGGCCATTGTGCGCGATCCATAGTTTTTGTCCGAGCGCATTTCCGCGCTCTCGATGGCACACGTCGTCGTAGTTTCATCCACGCTGTGGGGAGACCGCCGTTTACGGGGGTCTACGATGCAGCTGTCCACGCCCAGTGTTCCACCGGAAAACCGTCCAGGCTGCTCGATTTCCAAGTCGAAAGATGCTGCCTCCTCCTTGACACAACTTTGCAATCGCAACTTGTTTGCCATGAAATGGCATTTTTATTGAAACGTCTCGATGGTACAAATTCTTTGAAGTAATGTTTTTTCGATAGAGACCTTGCGGGAAGTCATTGGCTCTTAAATAAATATGCTTGAGAACCTGTAATGATGAACATTGAACTCATGCAAATTGCCGACACCAAAATATATGCTCTCTTGTAATATATAACATTATAGGTAAGGAACGAGATTTATTTTTGTCGCATAATGTGTGATTAAAATTGAATAGCTTAAAACACCAGTTATTATTTTTTGATAAAATAATTTACAATGTTCTATCTTAATTATATAGCTTCAACGCTAGGCCCGATTTACTTAAGCGGTTATACCGGGGTAATTTCGCGAACGGCCGCGAATTTCGGTGTGAGTAAATAACGTGCTATTCAATTATCACGGTAGCCGATCACGCGACTTCGATAATTCATTCCTTTTTCCGTATTACGAGAACGAGCATAAATTTGCTTGTATCTGGTGGGCACGATTTCGATCTCGGTCTTTCCATAAAAGAAGAACCCCGCGCCCGTAAGCGTGCAATAATTCTCCCTATTCTACACGGTGTTCATTAATTACGGATGGTACGCGCAAGAGGGAAAAGAGAAAGAGGAATTATGGATCCAGCTTTATCCATGCATCGCCCAGGTATGGTCCAAGGCAAAAGGGATGTACGCGCTCGCGATATTCATTTTTTTTTTCGCTGGCACACGTAGCGATAAAGCTCACACCGAAGGATATTTATTGCCAAAAAAAATTCTTACGGTCGTTCATAACGTTCCTACTTGCATCTCGACACGCGAGAATCAGTCGTTTGTAAAATGTTGCTCAAACGATAGCGGATATTCGAACGATGTTCACATTTTAGAATATTATTAATTACAAAATTATTAATGAGACATTATCAATTATAAGACACGTGATCATTACGAAAGAAATTATTGGAATTTCTATTTATTGAACGTATGTGTGAGTTAAAACCTTATAAAATTTTGACAAATTTATATCTCCTCGTTTCGAACCTTGATCCGCGTAAAAATTTGTTAATTCCCGGGTTAAAAATCAAACGAATATTTTAATTGTCAATCGTAGGGAAGTTTCTTTTCCGTCGATGTTTATACCATCGACGGCGATACAACTATAGCATTTTATCGGATTTGTAGAACAAAAACATTCGGTCTTTCGCACGCGCAGCGGGGGTCATGAGAGAAGTAGACAAAGTAGCGAGCGCAAAACGCTAATACCAAATAAAAATAGTTTATAATCCATAGAAGTTAAGATCGGGCGACAATGGAGCCTGCGGAGCGTATTAAAGGGTGCTTACAGGATTACATGGCTGGCAGGTAAGCGCATTTGATGCGTTACAGGCCAGCATTCCTTTATGAGAAGGAATAAAGAAGACGACGAGTAATCATATGGCTTTTCGTGACAAAATAGCTCGTCAGAGGTAATTGTATTTGCTCGAAATAAACCTTTGTCTCGTTAAATTCGAAAGAATTTAGGAATAATATCCGCCGTAAATATGTCCAACGTAAACTGAATGTGTTAACATTTCTGTCACATACAAACTTTTCTTTTAATCGAGCGCACAATTGTCACAGTTCCGAGTGAATTAAAAGCCTGCTGCCAATAGATACAAATTGCAGTGGCCCTTGAATATTGATTCTAATATCGGCTAACTATAACAATAACCGTAACGAGTCGTCGGATACGAGCGACCGTTACAAGAGATTCCATGGGAAATGTAATAGCGATAAAAAAAAGAGCTACACGGAGGCGCAACGTGTAGGATGCACCGAATGCGATCGATCAATAGGGCTTTTCCTCGCGCGATTAGTAGGCGAACGGCATTTACCTGTTAAATACGACGTTTGCTAAGTCGTAACAGCGGTAATTATCGTGTCAGTGGCTATATGCTCGCCGGCATCGATAGTCGCTTCGTATCTTCCGCCGTTTAATTATGCCTCGTTAAGATATCGAGAACGCGGCTCGGTTTCATGAACGATTATTCTCTTCGGAAACATTTTCTAAATGTTTTCTCATGTTTAATTTTATTAGAAAAGAACATTTACGATAATAGAAAAGCATAAGCGATTTTTTCTCTAAAATCTTGTTCTTTAGTTAGGCTACTAGGAAACAGTCAAAATCCTTATAGGAAGCGTCAGGTCGTGAAAGGATTTACTATACTTTCTGTAATATAAATTGCTACTGGGCGCGCGACGAACTCGACGGCCTTGGACGTCGTGCATACGACAAAATATGGAGTCCAAACAAGGTGAATCTGAATAATAATGGACGTTACAATGGCGCGTCAAAGAGTTGCCGGCATCTTGCTTCACGACCGACAGCTTCTGGGAGAACTCTCTCTCTCTCTCTTTCTCTCTCTCTCTCTCTCTCTCTTTCTTTCTTTCTTTCTTTCTCGCTAAGAACTTCTAGCTCCAATCTCTTGGCGTGAGCAGGCGCACGAGGCGCAGAACTCTGGCAAGGTTCAAAGGGAGCGCTCGCTTTCGGCCCCGGTCCCTCATTCGCGCGTCCCTCATTTTACATCGGGAGAGAAAGCGAGAGCCACTATCGTAGAGCAAGGGGTATCTCTCACCACGCAGGCAAACCTTCGCTTAAAGATACGTACGTGCCGATTACATCGTCGTGGTTGTGAAGTTGAAGGAGGGGTAGTGCAACCTGGTGAGACAAACTGAGGTGAAGGGAACAGGCCGGTGGCCGGACAGGAGGGCAAAGAAGACGTATAATCCTACGAGAACGATTGGTGGCACGATCTTTTTCGGATCTCTCTGCCTTGCGAGAACTCGAGCGTGCCATAGAAGTGTCTATCGGGCGAGACCTGATGGTTTGTTTAAAAGGTCTGGAACGTCGGTCTTTTTCCTCCACCCCTCCTTCTCTTCTTCCGGTATTCCGTTCGTATTTTTTTCAAAAGGTAGGGATCGTACGAAATTTTCGTACTTTCTAAATTCTAAGGAGTACGTGCTTCTTCAACAAATTTCAATCATCAAGCTGTTCTGACAATTTTGGAACATAAATCTATGTCATGGCACAAATGCTGAATTCCTGAAATTTTATTATATTTTTTGGTCTTGTCTATTCTCACATGGATATTTGTGCTTTACAGAAAAATCATTTCGAGAAAAATCGACATATCTCTTATTACCCTGTGAAAGAATTTGTACAGCCAGAAATAATGTGGATTCCGTAAGAATCGGAAATCGCGTTAATAACCGGAGTCGTGTATTACATGCGTTTATTCGCGATAACATAGTGATATCTGGTAGAGCGATCGTTATTGTAAACTGCACTTGTAACAACCCGAGATCAGAGAGAGTTTAACTGCGCTCTTGTCTTCTGTATTATCGTGAAAAATATTCGCCATGCTCGCGGACGCGAGAATGGAACAATCCGGTGTAAGGTTTCCAGATGTGAGTGTCCGCGAGGGCGCGAGATACGGCCGATCGACCGATTGAGGATTAAAAAGCCAAAAGGTAAAACGTGCGGATAACCGGTGCGGATAACTTCGCGGACTTAACAACTCGCGGAGCCCCGTCGGTTCGTTTCGCGCTTTATCGTCACTTGTCGATGTCTTTATACCCTTCGTTAAGCACGTTCCGATTTTCACCTTCTCCATTCGACGATCATCTCGGCCGTTTCCTGTGAGAACCCCGGCCTCGTTGCGGCCTCGAGATATGGAGCTTGGCGACTACGTTTCTCTCGCCTCGTTCCCCCTCTAATTTACGCGAACTTGAGTTAATATCGTAGTCCTCGGGAATGTATTGAGCGCGCAGATCGCCAACTACCTACGCACGTTCGTTGAGTTCTAGAACTGCTCGTGGCCTGTTGTAATATTCCACGACGTTGTCTTCACGATGCACGTTGCTAAACCCGCATACGTCAAAATCATTACGAAAATTTGCCAAGTTATATAGGATATTCTTAAATAATTAAGATATCGATGATTGTTGGTAATACGGCATTATACACTCGCTCCTGACGAGGCAAAACTTAAAAGTTGCTTCCCAATCTTTCGCAGCAGCGTGTGGGGCTTCACCACCTTAGAATCTAATAGTGACAGATCGATCGCGCAGGATCGATCATAACGGGTGCGCCCTCGGGAAGATCACGCGGCCCGCCCTTACATATACCGGTGGCCCTTTTGTCATCTCCTCCGTTATAGTCTCGGAAGAGCCTTGGAAGAGAGAAAGAGAGAGAGAGAAAGACAGGGCGAATCCGCATAGTCCACGGGGTGATTCGTCACGGGCGTGAGCTAACGACGACGACGTTCCATCCTAATCACGTCATCGACGTCCGCGACGCTCGATTTTTTCTCTCCCATATCGAGATACTATCTTAGCGTTATACGTTGTTACCGCATACCGTCGCGTCCTCGCTCGCGGGAGCCTTCGTCGATCGGTTATATCGGACTGTCACGCTACCGGACAACATCGGCCTGATTGTGCTGACAGAGGTATAGGGACGCGGCGGAATTGTTCAAAGTCAGAAATCCAAGCTCCTTGTCAAAGGATACGTGGTTCTTTTTCGATAACGAGCGCAATGTACGTAGCTACGTGAAAGGTATTAATTAAAACGGGGAAATAACGCGTGATTATCAAACAACGTATATGAGACACGTATCTTTTACACGCCGGGAAAAGAAGGATCTAAGGTGAAACGGATATCTACGCGATAACATTCTATTGACTCATCTGGGAGATTTATGAAGTTCGTCACGGAATTTATCGCGTGCTCGGAAAAAAAGTGCAAGAAATGTTAGCGGAGACGTCGTGAGCGAGCGCTTGAAAAATATATTGCGCTAGCGGACGAGGACGGAGTGAAAGGAAGAGTTAGCCGCGAGTTAGTTCGAGCCACATCTGTCATATCGTTGGTATTTTGAAATGCTTCTCGCAAACTGTAAGGATTGTCTCCCTCTCTCTCTCTCCCTCTGTCTCTTTTTTCTCTCCCTCCCTTTCTCTCCGTGAATGTTTTTCCGTTACGTAAGAGCGTGGTGGTTACACGACAATGAGAATCCGCCTCGCTCTTCCGACCTCGAGAGAGTAGCGACGACAACGACGGAGAGGCTGCGGCGAATTTCTCTTGCGCACCGTGCGAATAATTACATGAAATATCGATTTTCGACAGGCGGCGGAGCGTGTTCGGGTCCTTCTCCGCTTTGTCCACCACGCTTTCAGGAGCGCTGGATAAACGCATTCGAGTGCTTGAGAGAGCGAGGTCGTTTCGGCGAAGGAGAAAGAGAGGGAGAGAGAGAGAGAGAGAGAGAAGAGAAGAAGGAAGATCAGGTAGAGGATAGTCGGCAGCCCGGACTGACCAGCGGGTGCTCCGGATCCGACTGGACCGGTTTTGCCTTGGATTCCCTAGGAGTTCTAGCCTTCGGGAGTCTGCAAGACTGGCTCTCGGCTTTCTGGGATTCTCTCACTGGTCACCACCGGTTACCGGTCACTACGCGGCGCAGAACACTAGGGCAGGCACTCGTCGCTCTCTCAGACTCTTCTCTTCTCTCCCTATCTCTCTTTCTTTCCTGATTTCTTTTTTTTTTACCTCTCTTCTCCTCTCCTGCGCTTTCGTTCGCCGGGAAGGAAGTTTCACGCCGTATCGCCGCTGGACGGTTCCAACCGTGCTAGATTTCAACGTATCATTTATCATCGGACGAGGGCGGCGGCCGGCTTGCACGCGCTCCTGATGACTTGATACCAAAGACAACAGTCTCGTCGCGACATCGATACACCGGCCTTCCATCTCATCCGTGTGGACCGAGCTAATTCGAGATTTTCTAAATGAAGACGTGTCAGAGAATGTGAGATTAATTTGAGATGTGTGATTAGGATTTGCCGAGACGTCGTATCTTGGCTTTCGACCTTCCTTAAGTTTGCACTAGATTCTTAATTAATAATTGATATTAAGAATTTAGATTGGAATTAATAATTTATGATTGGAGTTATATATATATGAATCGATGACTCTCGAGCACTTCCCACCGGAAGAAGGATCTCCGTTGCGATCTCACGTTAACTAGGGATCGCGCTCTTCATCCTCGTTTCGAGATGTTTCGTCGAGGTGTTGTCAAAATCCAGTTTAGGAATCGAGTTCAGCCTCCTGAAACGGTCCTGAATGACCGTTATAGGTGACGACGGTGGAGATCTTCGTTCCGGAAAGGTGGACTGGCCAGCCAGTTGCGTCGCGGTTTTGTCTACTTCGCAATACGCGTGAAAAGAGGTTGGTTGTTGAGAAAAAGGGTTGCACGCAGGCTTTACTTGGCAGGCGGTCTTCTACATCATTGTGGGAACGTCCCGATGATGGATTTGGTCATTAATTAAGTCGGTTAAGTGGGAACCTCCTGGCTCATTTTTTACTCGCGTTCAAGGTATACGAACTACTTGATATGCGATATTTATCCTTGTCGTTTATTTATTATTTAACCACGCAGCGATGAAATTTAGGGCTTCTAGCTGCTTATTTACTCTTTTAAATCTTGATACGTTGGATTAATTAACACGTTTAGTACCGCATGAATTATCCGGCCGCGACAATAACATAAGGGGATTATGCATACCTAATTTCTTTTTTCGTGCGATCACGCGGCAAGTCACGCAAAATTTATGCACCATTGAACGTGTTGAATTATATAATTATTCCTAACGTAATAAATCTCCCATACGTGCAATAATTTATAACTGCTGATTTATTCGCATTAATTTCGAGGGACTATAACTTTAATTCCCCGTTTTTTGCGTTAACAACTTTATTTACGTAATCTGCACGAGATCACGTACCCAGAATTAAAATGCAGAAAAATGAGAGAGAGAAAGAGATTACAAGACCTCCTCTCGCCCCGACGTATTCAAATCTTGGTAAAGACAACGAAACTTGACAAAATAATTTTTTTAGAAAAATTATATAGGTAAAAAAGCAGAAGGAGATACCTATATCAATACACATTTATAATTGTTCGTATAGTCCAAGAAATTATTCAGGGACCAGGAGCTCGGCACATGTTCCTGCAGAAAGGATCGAGTTGTATAGGTCAAACCTCACTAAGTCATCGAGAATTGTGCTACCTGCATGCTAACACATTTTTTTGCGTTTGCGTGCCCGCCGCGCCAGCGCGCGTGGACGACAGGTGATACGCGTGACGCCCGCACGAGGATTTCGGGAAATCGTGTACACATAGGAGGGGTGCCCGTGGAGTGGAACGTCGGGATTATCGTCGCTGTCTGGCGCTTTAGAGGTGCCATTAGCCACGGCACGTCACGCCGGTGGTAAAAGAGCGCGGCTGATGAATAGCGCGCGATGATCGCCGCTCGCGTCGCATCGGTTTCGAAGAGGGTAAAGTCTACTCGACCGCGGTGCCACCGCGCACATTCATTATGCCCACTCTTTTACGAAATGAAACCGGACGCACGCACGACGTTTCCGTAATGGCATTTACGTAATCACCGTGACGAATTTCTTTCGGAAAGATATCATTTCTCTCGACCTGCGATCAGATCAGGATGATTCACTCGAATTGTTAAGATTCGGAAATCTCCATGCGTCTTCGTCTAGGAATTTTAAAAACTTAAATTATTATAATTTTAATACGATTTGCATCGAGATATTACTTTGATCAAATTCGCGCGGTCGATATTACACGAACGTCAACGAGGGCACTCGTGAACTTCGAGGCTTAATTAGCGGGAGGGTAACAAACGGCGATTACGTCCATTTATTTATGCGACTCCAATCAAGAACGGCGTGTCGGCCACGACACTTCGGTGTCGTTAAACTCGCGACGGTCGGCTATCAAAACGACGAGTATAAACAAAGCACTGAATCAGAAATCGATATATAAAACGAGGCTCTACGGACGAGAGCCGGGCATCGAACGGCCTGTCGGTGATTAATAGTAAACGCGCCGCGGCCTTTTTTTTCTCGTCTAATTTATTCGCCCCCGCCAAATCACATTTTTCCGTGTGCACGCCTTAATAACCGTTTAATGTTGTGCTAATGACGGCTCTTTGCCGAGAGACTAATGATTTTGATCGTCCTGCGCTAACGACAGCGTCATCGGCATTCAACAGTAACAGGGCCGCCGCGCGCTGTGCAGCCGCACACGTCGATTACGTTGAAGATGAAGATTTATGTAAAAATATTCCACCGCTGAATCGTGCTAATAGTACGGACTCACTATTTCATTATAAAAACGGTAACTGACTCGTCTCAGGCTAGTCTCTTCTAATTCATCGCCCATGCGATTATACTTGATAATGATACGATTAATATAATAGTAATGATTATATACTGTTTAAAAACGGTTAGATAATATATATAATCGGCATATATTGGTAGCGCCGAGTCAGCTGACGGTCATTAAAGCAAATGTGTAGCAATAATGCTCGTTACGCTTATTTAACATCGCATTTGTACCTTTCGTTTTGGTGAGAGATTGTCGCGGTTTGATTCGCGATTTGCATTCGCGATTTTCGTGATTTTAGCGCGGAGGAAGAGAGAAATTGCCACCTGTGTTTGAGATTTGTTTAACAAAAATACGATTTTGTTATACATTCTCAATAACTTTTTCAATTATAAGTTCAGAGTAAATTTTTGTTCGATTATTCGTCTACGGTGTGTGTGAAAACAACCGTTCAAATTACTTTACCTCTGATTGTACTTTTACCGGGCCACTTTCAATGCACGTATCGAAATTTGCGTACCAATACGCAATGATTTGCGTGTCGGGGAACGCGCGGCGAGGTGATCGTGGACAACAGGGCCTCGTTTCTTCAAAACGCAAAAAATTAGCGTCGCCTCTGGGCAGAGAAGGAGGGAATCGAGGTAAAAGGAAAAAAAGAGGAGATACTGCCCGAGACGCGGCCGATGCATCCACAACAATGATAATTGCAAGTTGTTCCTTTCATGGCACCGCGCACGATTACCCGAAAATAAGCGTTTGTAATGGCATATCTTCTTTCCTCGCTCCCGTTGCTATTCGGCGAGAGTCTTTCTTCACCGCTGCTCTTCCGCCTTTCGTCCTTCGGGCACCGGGACGAGAAGCCACTGGCTATCTCTCGGCGATCGCGCGAGAGTCGCTTCATATTTTGTTATAGCACGCTCCAAGATTCATATTTATTTGATCGTCGTAATCGTTACAACGGCATAACAGGTTCGTTAACATTTTTCAGCGATCGAAGTACAGGCTCTGATTCTTCATCATTAAGCATATTTATTATGTATACGGCACATAGATAGTTATTCTCTACATAAATTAGAAAATCAATTTACGCGATATACGGTAACATGCAGAATAGATTACAACATAATTTTTTTTTAAAAGATAATTTTCGAGAATAATAGTTTAATAGCGATTTATATTAAAAAAACATATATATATTTCACCGAGCAGCAAGCTATATTGAATTACAAAGGAGTTTTGCATCTGCCTGTATATATCCGCGGATTCCATCTCGTGGGCCCTACAGTGTAACAAGCGAACGCGCACATAATGATATTAATCAGGGCGGTGTGTTCGGCTTCCTTAAAATTGCCGGCAGGCTCAATTTCTCACTTAAAATCTAATTAGAGCTTGCCGGAGCTCGAGCTGCCGTAGGCCGACCGACGGGATTTAAGGGGGCGTGAGGGGGAACGGAACCGAGAGGGGTCCCGTTCCCCTTCCTCGGCACAAGTGGGCCGCGAATTTGACCTCGGAATAAAGACGGATCCCAACCTAAGGCCCTACTTTGCGAAATTGCAGTTTCCTGCCCTCGGATCGCCGATCGTCCCGCGGACCCATTTTCGGATACACCAAACTCGATGATCGGCTCACCAGCCTGGCCGCCGCTTCTGCCGCCGCCACCGCCGCCGCCGCCGCTCTGCCGGACTTAGTCGGGGCCCCCGAAGAACCATCCAGCCGTCAAGGATCGGTCGTCAGGACTTTCGGGACGTCCAGGATGAGTCGTCCGTCGATCGCGCGCAGTCAGGACACTCGGGCGGGCCTAAATATCGTCGGATTTGAGGTGAGACATTTTATTATCATACTGCGAGAATCCTTACCATTAAAATGTAAGATTGTTGGATTGGAGAAAGTCAGGAATGCCACATAATACCGAGACACAATATACCAATCAAAATTTTGAATGTTACAATGAAAAATGAAGAAAATAGGGGAGACCGGGGCTCGTTGGCACAAGAGGCAAGTTGGCAATGCGTTCCGTTTATGTATTTATAGCGAAAGAAACAATGGAAAAGTTATCACAAAAATATCTCTTATATGACGTAGGTACTTTTCCCAAAGTTTTATTTTAATCAGACAAGTATTACAATAGAAAAAGAGAAAACTCTGATTCAAGAGGTGGCAAGTAAATTTTCGAGCGTTTCTCAAAATATCATATTAATGTTCTTCAGCTTGAGAAGTAAATCAAAGTAACGTATCATTAGTTAAAAGAAAAGTTTCTGTTACTATACGACATGTTATTTTGACTAACAACAGTAATTTATCGTAATAAAATGACTGAAATAAAACGTATGTAGGGATGAGGTATGTTGGCTCATATCAAGACACGCTTAGCTTGACTGTTGCCGCGCGCGTGAGACTTGTTTGAACATGTGATTTGCTACCTACAATGCTGGATAGAAGCTAGATATATTTTTATGATGAAGAAAGCTACATCTAAAATAGTCTACTATCGGGGCAAGTTGGCTACAATGCAGCATGTTGGTATTTCACTTATTACAAAGAAACTATACAGTATACAGAAGCGTTCCTAGCATGAAAATGTAGAGAAAGGTTCTCTCTATCATATTAGTACTGTTTAATCATAATAATTAGTTTTATAAAAACTCAAATGTCGAAATTGTGAAAACGGTGCCAACGAGCCCCGGTCTTCCCTACTAGTTATTTTATAGCTATCTCGACATGTTTTTTTTTTTATTATCTTTGTTCTTCTGTTGGATTAAAAAAAAAGTTATTCGGCTTTACGTTGAGGATTATCGCGATATTTGATTGATGGATCGTCTGCAAATATTTAATAGTCTGCGTGAGAGTTTTTTAGCGACGCGATAAAATATGTTTGCATTCCGATCGACAGGCTGGTGTCACTCGTTTTCAGAATACATTGACGTTTGATGCATAATTATATGCGTCGGACGCTAAATCGCGAGGGTCGCGCATATCGGGGATGCATACACGACGATAAAAAATGCAAACGAGAGAGAGAGAGAGAGAGAGAGAGAGAGAGAGAGAGAGAGGGTGACAGAAGCAAAAAAGACGGCCAATCGTTAGCAAGGTACAAATTTCGCCATTTGCCGCAATAAACCTTCGAAACCGCTTGTAACTCCTTCTTATGGGAGGCATGAGTAATCGCCTTGTTAGCCCTTATGGCCTATAGCCCTCATGCTCGCTCCCTCTTCCGCGGGAGGGACAACAACAGCAACAACAACTGCGAACGGACCGATATGGGAGAAATAAAAAAAGAAAGAGGGAAGGTGAGAGAAAGAGAGGGAGAGATAGGGAAATAGAGGAGGAGAGGAGGAGAAACGATAGGAGCACCAAACACATGCGATATATGTACCCTATCGACAACGGGTGTATATATGTGTATAACGGGTGAAGCGAAGACACTGTCGATGTAAAAGGGAAGAGCATGAATAGAACGGTGGAAAAAAGAAAAAGAGAGAAAGAAAGTCGCGTAGCAAGCAGAGAACAGGAAAAAAAATCATGGAGGACGACAGATAGAGAAAGAGGGCTATAAGGGGCGGATAAGATACAAGCGGATAAGAGAACAGCGGATCTTGAATATATTCCCCTGGTGCCGCTGCGCGGCGTACTATTCTTCCATTTTCCACGTTAAAATCGAACTAGAATCGACGCTCGCATCTACGCTCGTATCTCTCGCGTTTCGCGTCGCTCGTTTTCCACGCGCTCCTTAATTAATGGCACATTAATAGAAGTAATAATCTCAATGAGAGAGCCGAGAGAGATGCAAAACGCGCACGCACATGATACTCAATGTAATATTTGAGCATGTGTTTACGCATGCTCTCTTTCTTAATGGCAGATTTTTATTTGATAAATTCGAGTTGCACTATTTAATGATAATGTACATGTATGATATTTAACGATTGGGAATAAATCTAAATGAGATTTTATTGGTAAACGGTAGGAGATATCGATATGACGGCAGTCAAGGATGTTTTGATAAAAAAAAAAAATAAATAAAAATGGAAAATAAATTAAAAAAAAAAGGGATTTTATTCTCAATTGCATGTATTATACTTGTCATCTTGCTGTTATCTCGCATTTATCATCGTATGAAATATTCGAATAAATGCGTAGCATTTATTATCATATTACTGATTGCACCTGGATTATATCAAATCAAGGACTTCTTACACCGAGAGTGACCCATATATGTCCAGTAGCCTTTTTAATTAACGCTCAATAATGTTAATGTGTGCGCATGTGAATCGTGGTACGCGTTAATTTCCATTCGATAATTATCGTAATAATTCGTCTCCTCCGCGATTAGCGGCAATTGCATTATACGCACTGCAACTCGAAGATTATGATGTGCAACGTCATGAGATAGTCTCAAATAATAAAAAATTAATTTTAATTAATAATAAACCTCTTACGCAACAGTTTTTTTACGAGTTGAAGTTTCCCACTATATTGTCCGCAATTACGGTACATATAGAAAAATTATTGTTCTGTTTAAAAAAAAATCTTCGCAGCTCCGGTAAGGAAAGAGAAGATCGTACTTGCGTTCACATCTAGTTGTCCGATTAAATAGTAACCTTTTTTAGACGCAATTCGATGCACGGGCATTATTTTTGTCGGGGAGGTATAAGAAGATCGTGCCGTGTCATGTTTCTTTGCAGCGCGAGGAATTTCGCCGGAAACGAGTTGTCCGTCCGTCGTGCGCGCACGGCGCCCTCGGGATTCCTTTTTCCTCGTAATTCTCACGGGACCTCCAGCTTCGCGATACACGCACGCACGTACACACGCGCACATGCGCGCGAGGAAGTCGCGTGGCCCCATATCTTAGGAAAAAGCCAAGGGGGGTCCGGCCGAAGGACAGCGAATGGGGACTAACACTGTTTTATCGTGTAGCCAATTAATAACGTTTCTCCAGGGTTCCTCCACCTTCTCTCTCTCCACCGCCGCCGAGCAGCCTCCTCCGCGAAGAAGAGATCTCGCTTTAGATATCCACCGACTCTCCCGTCGGACCCCCCGAAGACGACATCTCGGGGTCCCGTAACTGCTCGATCTCGCGCGCTTTTTTATTTGCGTGCCTCCCCCGCGTCGTGCCGCGGGACAGTAATGAGCTAAAGCGTCACCGTTGCAGAAATATTCGCGATTCCATGTACCAAAGCACGCGCCAATTCGCCGCGAAAATAATTGAGCGCCGGCCATACTCGAGCCACCTCCGTAATAAGAGCATTTGCCTTTGTGTTTTAGCTTACAGAGTTGTCTCGCATCGTCCTCCTGCAAGCAATCGTTCCAGAATCCAGTCCCAGCCAGGCATCGTGTCAGTGTGTGGAAATACATAATTATATAGAATTACGGTATAAGTTGTGTTAAATCAATGTTAATCGCTGTAGCGAAGTGGGGTATTATAATAAATACATTATTTTATGTATATTTGCCGTCTCGCTTTCTTCCGAGAAATCATCCACGTTCCAAGCACTTAAAAATACGAATGGATACAAGTTCTGATGATTGGACGAATCGTATGTCGATTCAGATTTCTAATGTCAATCGGATTGCCAAATTAACAAAGTCCAAAAGTAACTCAGAAAAAATGTCAATGTCGTGACAAAATTACTTCACCGCTGCGATCCAAGGATAAAGTCTCATTCGAATCATCGAATCACCGTTTAATTAGTCGTCCGAAGTCGTTCGGAATTCGGCGCTGGACTTACGCGTCCCGTGAAAAATTTGTCGAACACGTTTAATTCCTCTTCCTCTCCTTTCCGCGCGGTAAACGGATCGTGTTACGATTACGAGGCACGGTCGTAATCGCTTTTAAAGGCACTTTCGGAGCTTACGGCCCAAACTTTTCCTCGGCTACAAAGAAGCTCAGCTTTTTTCCACGGTCGTTCACCGGGTGCACCGGGGAGGGAGGAGTGGCTCGTAAAGAGCGCCTGCAATAGCCCGGCATCTGCGATGCGCAATTAACGAAAGGGTTTTCGCCTTCACCCCGACCACCACCGTTCTCCACCTCCTCCTCCTTCTCCCTCCCGCACGGCAGCTTAAAGGCCAGCCGCCACACCCGCTGACAAGACGTTTGATTTATAACGAGCTTTTACTTTTTAATTCCGACGCAAGTGTCACCGCGTTTTTTCTTCTCCTCCCGAGCTGCCGGGAACCCGTTGCGTCGCGAACGCGTTACGAGACAGCCTGTAATTTATGCACGGTCTTGTTCAGGCTTCGGCTTCGCGTAATAGTGCTGGACGTCAGTGTCGAAATTAATCGTAGATGAAAATCTCAGCTGCTATCCGTCGAATCGTAAAATTAATACGTCGTATTATTCGCAGACAGAGAATACGTCAATTCCTTAGAGAATTGGTATTTTCATCACAATTTTTATCTCAACCGTGGGCATATACAGCTTAATATGAAAGGTCAAACTAATCTAAGCTCTAATTAAATTTCCAACAATGACATGAAAATATGTATTTAAATTTCCTGACGTATCAATAATACAAAAATCTACTTACTTATTTCGAGATAAGAGAGAACTTATCGCAGGGTATCGCGGTTTGCCGCAAGTTGCAGAAATAATCGACTGCGCCGCTTTTCAAGCAACTTTTCAGTGAGTATCAGCTTTGTAGCTTTAATTGTCAAAAGATAACACCGAAGGTAGGCGAAAGGCGGACGGGGGAATGAGGGAAAGAAAGAGACCAGAGATCGTGTCGCGAAAGTTTGAAGCTCTCGGTGGGTTCGCACTTAACTCGGGATTTGGGACTCGAGGGGTACTTTAACCCTCGGGATGGGTTATGAAATGACTTTATGGCAGATCAGAGGCTTGCTGTAGATTGCATAAGGGGGGTCCAGGAGTGCCCGCGCGTACGGGGGTACGCGCGTTCGGCTCTCGCCGACAAGTCCGAGCTGGGAGAGGACGATCTCTACGGTATGACAACGAGGAGCCAGGCCCGAGAGAATTCCGCAAATGGAATCCTGATTACGAATAACGCCATCCTGCGACCTTTCGAAATCTCTCCGAACGTGCCATTCATGAATCGCCGGCCCAAGTCCGTAAGTAAAAATGTTTTATTGCATATTGTAGATGTGAAATTGAAGATAGTTTCTTGTGTGAGTAATTAAAGAAAAATATAACGTCGCGATCAGGGGTGATTGTGGACCGCGCGCAGGATATTTTGCAACACTTGGTCTAAAAATAAAGCAAGATCATCCGCTTGAGCGCCTTTTTTATAGTCTTAAGAGAGCTGACTGGACGCGCGCGCGCAGTCGGGCTTGTAATCGTGGTACGTTCAACATCAAATGTCTGACTTTGCGCGATTATGCGTGATACATTGTTCGTTCATTGCATTTTGAGACTATAGTATACAGATAATATCGTCATCGTCTCAACGAAAACAAAAAAAAATTAATTTAAAAGATATAGAAAATGCTTCCATGTTAATAAAATCATTATGTTTTATTTATTTTCTTTATCTTATTTATTTCCGTTTTACATATAAACTGTTACGAGATATGGACGTTATTATACCAATTCTGCATTTACTGAGAAGTGATTAAAGTGGTTGCAATGAGGCAAGTGGTTTGAATATGCAGGACAATGCCTGCTTTAGTTTAAATTATAGTTGAAGTTACTAATGTTCTTTTAAAATTTACTAAATTATAAATGTCTAAAAAAAATTGATCAAGTACAAGCTATTACAGTAATAATTACAGTAATCTGATATAAAAGGATTTAATTTAGATTTCTGCGGTGGTTTTATAATTTTAAATTTGCATACACGTACAGCGGCTCAGGTTATTTCATTATTAAACGCAGTTTCCGTACGTTTCACGGTGTAATCGATCGATTACGTCGCATCGCGCGTCAGTCTTCTTTTCCCTTAAAAAAAAAAAAAACGAAATATACGCGTCGCCCTCGGAATTTTCGTACCGTCTCTATTTGCGTGACGGCAGATACGCGGCAGATAGCTCAGGTTTGAGCACCTCTTTGTAATTTTACGTTGCCGTGGGGTGGCTAAAGCTGACGCAGTGGGGTAGATGGTCGGTGGTATGCCCAGTAGCCAATTCCCGGCTTTGGGCTCGACTCGGCGGGTCCATTCATCGCCGTGCATTACGTGACCGGTTTACCAATCCAGCCCTTCCTGCACCACCGCCGCCACCGCCGCCGCCGCCGCCACCGCCGCCGCCGCTGCCACCATCGCTACCATCACCACCACCAACGCGTCCAACGCCTGGTCTATATACCTCTTTTCCGTTACGAGAGCTGGCACGGAAGGGCCGTCGGGTACGTACCTGTGTGTACGTGTATCTGCCAAACAACCCCCAGAGTCATATCGACCGGCTGGAATGGTTCGAACTCCCTTCGCGATTCCGAAATTCTCTCGTAAACGATTTTCCAAGGTTTGATTCCGCTGTCCGTTCCGTTAAAAACGACGTTCGGCACCGACGCCGACTTCTCTCGTCTTGTCGCGCCGGGATATCCTTTATTTGCATCGCGTATATGGAAAGGTCGGAAAGATCGCATTCGCGATTCGAATCACGCGTGACCACGTGAATTTTTATATGTCGTCGGTGCCCAGTGATGATCGCTCCGTTTGCTCGTCGGCAAAAAAATAAATTACTTATTTATTTAATTTTTTTTCAAATTTATATATATATATATATATATATATATATATACGTGTAAGTTCAGCAATCATATAATAATCGCTTCGAATAGAGACCTATAATTTCGGACGCTGAGCTCGCGCTTAGGTAGGACGGACTCGCCGCAGACAAATCGACTGGCCGTCGCAAAAAGGACAACGCCGACGGGCAGGCGCGCGCGCGCGCATGGCCTTAAAGTAATTATTCCGTCTATAAAACGGCCCGGCACGAATTTCCGTGACGAATTGCCCGCGATATCCAGCGCGAGCAAACGAAACGCCCACGAAGAAGAGGCCGGCTGAATCCGCGCGCGAGAGGAGCGACTTTCGAGAGGCAAGTCTTCACGGGAGGGCGTCACGTCTCTGGGTCTCTGATGACGACGGCACGTTCGACTTGCGAGCCTTGGACGAGCGCGACCTGGCAAAGGGGGCGGGAAAGAGAGGGGGGAGGAGAGGAGAAGGTTCACCTCGATCAGCTCGGTTTCTACACGATGATGACATGTTAATGTATGGACGCGTAGTACATAAGCGTGTCTGGAAGGAGGTACCGGGAGGAGGGCGAGCAACGCTGGTGCCAAGCCACGAGCCAAAGCAGGCAGCCTCCTCCCCGTCCTCCGTCGAGTCCTCCGCCGAGCCCCGCGACACCCCTTTCGTGGCGGATGGATTTCTTTCGGTTCAAGACGAACGGGCCCAGGTTCCCGACCGTCGTCCCGAGTCATTGTCGCCCTGCCTTCTTCATCTGCATACAATGCTGTGGAGACATCCGCGCGGCACACTGAACCGTCCCCCCTCCTCCTCGCTCTTCCCTTCCTGTTGAACTGACTCCCGCTCTCCCCCCTCATCCCCTCCCCCCGACGTATCATCATCGGGATGTCGTTAATGCGACCGCCCGTCGAAATTATCGAAGGAGAAACTGAGATCCATCATGGGCATGGCGAACCAGCTCGAGAGACCGGATTTTGGATTAAATATGACGTCTAAATTAATCCAGCGGATTTTCGAAACGATGAGTGTCGCAAGAACAGCCGAAGAATTCGTACTGCTAGAGGAGTGGCTTAATAAATAGGGAACGTCTACCATTTCTTCGATCTCCTTCTTATAATTCTTGGAAATGGTTAAAATATATAATACTGTGACGAAAATATAACGCAATTTTCATGTCTAACGTTATTGACGTTATCGACCGCAGGCTGCGATTTCAGCCAGAGGGGAAGAACTCGATTAAGAATCTGACGCGGGGATCATAACTATTAGTCGCACTCCCATTCGAACTAAATAGAGGCAACAGTTGCGGTTTATGAAATTAAATCGCCGCTGACTTCTGGAACGAGGGTTAGCCTAGCCAATACTACCTATAATGTTCCAGCACACTTTATATTTAAAAAAAATCTATTCTTCTTTATAAAGTATATCTTTTGTATATAATATATTATTTTATAGATTATTATTTTATAGATAATATATATTTTGTAATATTTTTTTCAAGGAAATTATTGATCTAAAAAATAAAAATAAATTTAAACGTAAGAAACAGCGTTTAAAGATGATATAGAAAAACTTTGTAGAGACTGATGTTTATCCACTTTGCAAAACCTATTTTAATAAAGATTCAAGTTATACATAGAGTAGATCATTCTCACATCTCCATCGCGTTGCTCCGATGTCTTACTCGGAGTGAAATAATGCGAAAGTTTTTAACGACGAGATGGTGAGAAAGAGGGGGGGGATCAAAATACTCCCCGCATTTGTCAGAAAGGCAGGATTTATTTTTGGAGGGTCCTGTAGAGCGACACTCGGCTACGATGTATAATATCCAGCCTGAGCGCAGCCACTTTTATCTCTTCTATTAACCCCCGCGAGGTAATTAAATTAAATGATCCACGGTCCCTCTCGATCATCCGGCTCGTAAGTGCCTATTTATTCCGACACCCTTCGATGAGAATGAAAGCTTCTATGGACACGTGCTACATATCAATTACAATTTAAAAATGCTTTACATTGCATGGTATAGGTATTTGTATAATTGCTTACTTTTTTTAAAATTTTCAATCTTTTTTTCTAATATTAACGTGCATTTTATAATTAAGTTTAACGATAAACATAAGTATAGTAACGTATAATCGTTTGCATGAAATAATTCTTAGAATTTTAATAATTCTTTTTATTCTTTTTCCACCTGTTCGCGCGAGAGAGTCAATTCAAATCGCAAAACGCATCGCGATTGAAGCCACAATCGCGAAGTCCCAATTGTGAATAGGCTAATTCGGACAGTCGTTTCGTCGTGCATCATGCCGCTACGTTATCTAACTTGCTACAAGAATTTCGGAGGCTGAAAGAACTCCCGAAACATCTGGGTCGGAAGGAGCAAGCGTTCGTTTCTTCAGTCGCTCCTCGCACGTTCGCTCGAAAAATACATAGGAACCGCGTCCGTAAGGTACGAAGGGCCCCTTCTGTCCCGAGATCGACCTCCCGACGAGCGCAAGCCACGAAAAAGAAAACTTGGGGAGGGGGGAGGAGGGGGCAGGGTGGCACCGAGGGGGCCCCCGGCACGCCACGGTTGCGCACGTGTTAGATAGAGGGTCGACCAGGCTGAGAAGCTCCCAAGGGAGCTACGTACCATTTTGCATAAATCGCGAGACACCCCGTCGTACCAGAACCTCAGGGAGATTCTGGAATAGGTTGAATCCACCGGCGCCGCGCGATCACGAAGGGATGAAAGTGCCAGAGGTACCGAAGGCACTCGATATTTCACCTCTTTTTCTTCTTTTTTTTTTGCTCTGTATCGCGATGAAAAATACGAACGAAAATGTTGAGGCGGAATTCCGTCTTTTCACGAAGATGGTGCGAAGTTTAAATGACGCTATCGTCGACACGACTCGTTAACGGTTGATCGATAGAATTTATCGTACATATGTTTGAGATGTTCAAAAGAAAAAAAAATCAAAAGAGGGAAGCCGCAATATATTCATCTATTGTCGAAAAATTTTTTCGCGGTATGACTCGCGCAGGGTAATCGCACACAAGTTTCACACAAAAAATTTAATATATTAAAGATCTAAGAAATTTATTAAATTGTATATTAATATTAATCATGTGAGCATAGCAGACCGATGACCGAGTTAAATTCATGTTCATACGGCAAAACCTACCCTTCCCAGCTTACAACAATAACTGCAATATGTTCTCTCTCTTGTTGTAACAGAGCAGTATTGTTTTATAGCCAGCACGATAACTTCGAGCGTACTCCTGGTATAGGGATGCGTTATCCCCACGTACGGTTCGATGGGGGTGTGAGTGCCCACGGCGCCCTGAAATGAAACGGAACAATAGCTCAGGGTGTAGTTAATGCTCGTCCTTTCGCGGGATCGCCGTACCACAAATTATGTGTCTCTTGAAACTTCTTCTTCGAAGGGTTGCTTATTTTTTTGTGGAGGGGTACACACGCGCAATTTTCATTTAATTTTTTCCGAGTTTATTTCGCTCGTAATATATGAGATCGGTTGACAGTTAACTTGTTGACACGCAAGTAACGACATGTTGCTTCTATTTCACGTTTGTTGTCGATATAATGGATGTTTATGGATGTCGCCGATATCCATTTGCGGAAATTCGTCTTTTTTTTTGCCATTAACATTGGTACTACTTCCAACGCGTCCTCCTTTTACAAATGTTCGTAGTGGCCATTTCTGGAGACAAAATCATTCACGAGCGCGATCGAACGATCAACAAACTGCGATACACTCCGTGATTGAATACCAGATAAGGTGACTCCCGTGAAACCGGTAACTCGATATCCTTAATCGTACTTTGGGTACTGCGGTTGTACTTCATTGTTGCATCATTTTTATGGTGGGCTTGTACTATTCTCAAACCGTGATCAGTGTCGATTTTTTCCCGGTCAATTAGGCATACAGAAATTTAATTAGATTATTGTAGCTCATACGATTACATTATTTTTATACATACAATTAAGAAACTATATGTATGTTGTATTTTCAAGAATTATATATATAGTATTTTGTGGGAGAGATATTTTGTTAATCTTATCTAGAAAAAAATTGTTATAGCATTACAGCCGTCTTTCGGATCGAGTCCTTCACTTGTCGAATGATCAGTGAGATTTCGAACTACAGCCAGGTACACGATTTATCGAATGTTTCATGAAGGAAGAGAGTATAAGTTTGTACACTGAAAATTAATTAGCTTATCTTCGTCGATTAATGTATAGAGACAGGATCATTTATCGCGGTTATCGGTGCTTGCCTGGTATTTCAGAAATTCGTGCCACTTTGCTAGATTCAGGTGCGTATAAGGTTTTTCGAGAGAGGTGCCGGGGTGTGGTGGTGGTTCCGGCAGAGACGATCGGGCGAACGGGCATCGCTGCGGGCAGGTAGTCGGTCGGGTACAGGCTTACGCAAGCCTCATACCTATAAGTTAAGATTAACCTTGCTTAGCGGTGCCCGAGAGAACGGATCAGGGGGGACTCCCAGGATCGGATAACGAATGAGGACATTTGACGGGATTAATTTATGTCCAGTTTGGTAACCGAGCGCAACGATACGCCCGGCCATATCGGGCAAAGAGACGGCCTGGAAGACGGAGAAGGATCGATAGAGAGAGAAAGAGAAAGAGAGAACGAAAGAATGGAGAACGGGGTAAGGAGGGAAGAGAGGAATACGTACAGGTATCATCGTACGCTCGTATGTTCGACCAGGGACTTCGGTTTTAGGGAATAACAAGTTTTGTTCCCCTCCGCCTTCCTCCTCGCCCGTATAGATTTCGGTGTGATCTTCGAGCTCCCGCAAACCTATCTCAGGGGTTAACGGTGAATGGACCATTCGGTGTTGCCAAACCGGACACACGGTGAAACTCGTTTTTACGTGGAACTCGAGGACTTCTTCTTCTTCTTCTTCTTCTTCTTCTTCAGCAGCTGCCGGAAAGAGCGGGGAACGATTGCTTTTTTCGCGGTGTCATTGATTCGGACCTACAGTATGATTCGACTTACAGAGAATCTTGAGATCGGTTGGGTATTCTTGTACAGTGGAACGGGTGCACCGAGAGATAGGATCAATGAGACGCCCATGGAAAAATCTGCTTGAATGGATCTCATGAGATAACAGCGTTTTCCGAACGTACTCTGCTCACGTTGAAAAGAGCGATTGTATCAGATTCATTCTGTAAAAAGATTCGGCGATTATTCGAGAAAGAGGAACTTATACTTATGTAAATCACTTCTGTTATAAAAGTAATTAGTGATCACATTAGGTATTTATGACAATATAATTTTATTTTATCAAGCAATTAATATGTTAATATGTACAAAATTATTGAAAAAAATTCTAATAAATTTATTTAAGTAAACTTATATATATATATATATATCTTAAAACGTATTTAAATAAATTAATAAAACATGTGTGCCAATTCTGTTTATTCTGTTTTCATTGCCGATTCATTCGTCAGGACCCAGGCCAAACTCGTGTAAAACGGGTCCTTCAAAATTTCGCGTGTCGCGAAATTCCGTTCGTTATCGGCGACGCGCCCGTTCCCGTCGTAAATTAAGCGGTGTGGCACAGTTTTGCGGACCGCTGTCCACAGGTACAGGACACCGCGACTTTTAATATACTGACTTGTAATTTTCGCGACCACATACCGGTTCGTCTTTTATTCATCGACGGGAGAGTACGGCCCGACGGGAGCCGTCCACTGAAGGGAACAGCCGGGACATCAGACGGATACCTTGAGCATGGCACCTATCGTGCGGGTATACGTATACGTTCTCGAGGCGAAAATAAGGGTTGCGTATTCCGTCGCGGTGCGAATTCGCGAACGCGAGTAGGCGAAACAGCGTGGTTCGAGCTGGTGCCCCCGTCGAGTAGTCCGCGATGCCGATGCAACGCGGTATAGTTAAACCCGCGAGTTTACGAGCATTCCGACAACCGCGCGCCGTCGTCGAGGTATCCGCCTATGCACGCTTTTTTTCCCCTCCTACCACAGCGACGACGACCTCCCCCGTGCCGTCGCATTCCCTTCCCGGATATCGGGTTTTGGATATCTCGAATCCGATTCCAGATGCCGAAGTGGGTTATCGGCTACGATATGCCGCGTACGTCCACATCCGATGCGGAGCTGCTCGAGCAAAAACTCGACGATGTAAAAAATCGCCGATGGTCGGCGATGGGGATATTTGATTCGGCACTCATTCGCGGCCGGTTCGCTTCGTGCGATTCTCCTACGCCCTTTATCGACCGGCGAATCTTTATTTCTGAATAAAAGAAATTTATCTTACAAGAATAATCTTCAACATTATCAGGCAAGATCTATATGTACAATTATTTTCTTTATGCAGACTTATTTGCTCTGACTTAGCAATAAATGTAAGCTATTGAATACCTCGTTTTAAAAGTGGATTAGCATCTTCCAATCCAGTTTTTATACACATGTGATAAATCGTGTAATTCAATCGCTAATTTATCTTTAACATCGTATGTTTTAAAGTTTGTGTTCGTTCGACGTGCCGGAAATATTAGTCTCGATAGCGATTCAATTTTTCTTTTTTTTTTCCTTCATCATTCATGCATAATGTTTGACATGTATAATAGTAATCAACGTCAGTTCTGTGTGTTTAACGGTAAAAGTTGTGCCACATGTGCAACGGTCTGCGTGTGCGGTCGCACTGTTAGATTTAGATACTTTAAATACCGATACTATCGGCACGCGAGATAACGATAAAAGCACGAGGTGATACGGTTTCGTCCCAGATCGTTGCGCATGGCGTAATATAATCTCAATCTGATATAAAGAAACTCGCAAAGAGCGGATTAATTACGGCGCTCTCTAAACATCCTAATCTCCGCACTCGTGGTTTGCTATAATAATTCCTTCACAAATCTTGTTTATACTTTTAACATGTATAAGATACAAAGAGAAAGTGTCCCAGAATTTTAGAAATTATTATAGAAGCTGTATCGACATCTGTATAAGATTATTCAACATATGAACTAAACAATTAAATCGTTTTTAATAATTCTCTATTTATTTTTTCTACATGTTCGCTAATTGTACGGTTAGGTATTTTATAATAATGCTGAGTAAACGATAGAGAAACTAGTTCAAAGTTAGTCGTCATGCGCATATTCAGAATGTAAAGAGTTAAGATTATTCTTGAATAGAGCTCGCTATTACGATTTTACAATCGCATTAGGAAGCACGTCAGAAAACACATTTCACAAGGATGATTTGCGTGAGTACATAGCGTGTAATTTTCGCGTGATCCGCGCTTTTCAGTGCGCCATTGACACGTTACGTCGCTAATAATAATCGATAAACTGTTAATTAAGCGACGTTACGTAACGTCGCGAAAAAAAGGACGTGCTGCGACGTACGCGATATACGAAACGAGTTCGGGGACGATCTGTGCCCGGTACTCTATCATCATTATCGTGAAAAATCTCTTTTAAATCGTCCGTCTAATTGCGATTTGACGAGCTTCGCGTTCGCTTGTCCCGCGGCTTTTCGCCGGGAACGAGGCGAGTCCTGTCGCGAGCATTGTCCCGACCTTCGTTGACCATTAGAGAGCATGATCGATGATCCGAGTGGGGCGGTACGGAAGTTCACGAATTTCGCTGTAAAGCCCGCGGCGGATTCATATTCCAAAGTAAAACAAATTCTTCAAACGTTGAAGATATATATATAAAGATCTATCGTTGAGTTTTTGACGCAATGAATATCTCAAGCAACGTTTCTTCGACGAACTCCCGATTCTTGTCGCGCCTAATGCTCATAAACTCTTCTCGCTCGTTCACGCAGCGAGACTCCTCGCACGGCTCGTTAAAGCCGATTGATCGATTTATTTATCGCGAGCGAGGAGCGAGAAGAAGAGGGCTTACAGGAGATTGGCCCCGAGCATCCGGTGTCCGGATCACCCGAATGATTGATAGTGATTTGGCAGATAGCGATCTAGGAACGCGAGGAGGTGTGCACCTGATCGAAAGAAAGAAGAAGAAAGGAGAGAGGAGGGGATCGCGCAGGAGGGACAGAGCGGGAGGAAAATAGCAGGGCGGAGGTTATCCTTGTTCGGTCAGCGAGGATAAGCTAAAGACAGTCGAAGAGGCAGATAGGTGACTTCTGCGGGACTATATAAGAAACCCGTAGAACCTATTATCCGTGGTGGGCAACGGCTATCGGCGAGCACCATCTTTCCGTGTGGGTGTCCGCGTTCGAATGCCCCTAAGACCCCATAAGTCGAGCCGTGTGCCACCCCGTTGAGAAAACCGCCCCCGCGGAGTAGTGCCCAGACACCTCCTTAGACACCCTTTCAATTTCCTATATACCCGATAATCATCTGTCCGACCGGATCTCGCCGCGGGGAGGATATCGCCGTGTGTTCGCGTTTCTTTCTCCCCCAGTATATATACACTTTTTCACCTCGACTCATCCACACATGAACACACATGCACATTGCTCGGTCCATTCGCGGCTTCCCTCCTGAGGAACCCCGATTGACCCAGATAAATCCTTTATCGATGATAGTTTGGGAGACAACCCTACTGATGACTCATTATTGCCTCTCGATTGCTATATAAATGATATCATGAGGTAAATTATCTAGTTATTGGACGACAAATAGCCATATAAATCGAATAAAAATCCACTCCCCTATCGTTAAAAGAAAAGAAAATACTTTTCTTTGTTCTGCCATTGTGTCACCATTAATGGCTATTCGCTGTTACGAAACGCATATGAATTCCTAGGCATTACAAAGTTTCATTTGGTACGCGTGGAAAAAAAAGAGCAAAGGTTATCTGGCTACCAAGCGGCACGGGCATATACTCGATAAAAAATGCCTATGTATATAATTACGTATGCAAATATCCGTTGTTGCCCGTTCGATTCTTCGACGGAAGAAGCGACCGTCGCGGAGTTTCTTCTGTCCGTATATAAGAATATCGGTCGTAACGGCTGCTCGCGCGGCAGATCGAAAGGCCCACCGTCGGGCAATATTGTTTCCCTCGCGGGGCGTAATCTATAGCGCTTAAATTTTCTAAAGTACTCAATCACCCGGCGTATTTTCATGCAAACGCCGTCTCACGGGATCTCTCCTCCCCTCTCTCGCCCCCCTCCCCCCCCCTGCTTCCTTCTGGAGGGCCCCACGGAGAGAAACGGAGACGCACAATAAAGCCGTGACGTATGAATCCACTGGCGAAATAAACTTCGCGCGCATATTATTAGCCGCTATTCCCGGAGACTTATGCCGGCCCCTTAACCGCGGCCCCGTAAGGCCCCCGGGGTCGATACATCCGCAGAGTCCACGCGGATCGAAGACGTGTATCTTTCCCATCCGCGCTTGCAGGACCTATGCTTCTTGGCCGTCGCGTTCGTGATTTTAATCGCGATATACGAATGTGATGACATACGAGGGAAGCTTCGGTTGATAAAAGACGACTTGTACGAAGCGTGCCTCCGTTTGATTATATTGCTGTACGCCGAGTACGTTATCGATTGTCGAAGTCACGGATTGCGCGTATCGCGTATATTTCTGGTGTGAATTAAGAGACTTTTGAGTTCACACATGTATACGTAACGAGATGTGGAAGAGATAATTACTTAATCCGTCAGTGGAATACGTTATGTTTGAGAGAGGAACGAGGGGATGTTTTATAGCGGTCGGTGAATATGTCTCTCTGATGTGGGACCGCGTGGAGTATGAAAATGTGCAGCGTGTAAACTGTCCAATAAGTAAGGCCCCGAACATGGGGCCTCACTTGTAGGCCTCCGCTCCTTGTACTTTTGCGCATACACACCGTTGCCTGCGTTTATAATGTATGGCGCGCGTGTAACGTAGGCGCGGGAGAGGGCGAAAGAAAGGGACGGACGGACGGCGCGGTGAGGGCCCCCAGGCCCCGGCGCTATAAAGAATATCCGAGAGACAAGAATAAAATCCGGCTGACTTATTTGAATCGCCGTGTTGGAAGGACGAAACGAGCGAGCGACCAGGTAGCGGGAGGAGGAGACGCGGAGAGGAAGATTTGCGAGATTGCGGGAAAGGGAAGCGAGCGGGGCCCTACGAGCGCGCCCGTATACGTGCCATGCGCCCTCGCGTACGGGAACCCGCGGGAACGGCGAGCCCAGGGCCCACAGAAGCGGTGGCCGAATACTGCTATATTGCGCGACCTTTGTGATCCGTGCACACGTGCCCACACACGTTGTTACGTTGCACCGGGAGGTTACCTCCTGTACGGTTCAACATTGCGGCGTATGTATGGTAAAGACATTACGCGAAATGTTTCGCTTGTACAGAGAGAGAAAGAGAGAGAGAGAGAGAGAGAGAGAGTAACAAACTCCATTTCTCGGCCTTCCGAATATTTCCGATTGCATTAGAGCGCGCGCTCGCTGTTTTGAACTTTGTCCTTTGTAACAGGCACGTTATGATCTGAAACGTAGACTGGTGTAAAAGGATTGTATCCTTGATACATTGACCATGCCCTGATAAACCGTGCCCGTCTACGTTTTCTAGAGAAAGGAGTTTCCGCGATAAATCACACGTTCGTTGTAACAAGTATGCTATTTTCGCATCGCTCTTATCAAACGTTAAACGATCTAAAAAGATCACGGGGGAGGGGAGAAGGGGACTCTCGCCGTGAACTTTAAACCTCATCACGTCATTCCTCTGTCTCCTAACTGTAAATATCAAAGATTTACAAGTAACGCGGAGATTATTGAGATAGCGGTATAATCAAGATAGCAGGAGGATTTTCAATCGTCGAACACTTTGATTAGATATAATTATTCTACCGCGACTCGCCGTCACGCGACATCAACGATGAACCTTAACTCCTATATACGCGCTAATCTTGAAATCATTGATATATATTTCCACTTTTTCTCATATGTCATCACGGGGATCACGGAATTATAGCAAGGCGAGACACAGTTGGCCCGCAGATTTGACGCGCGCGTCTCGCGCGACGTCGTCGTGAAGCCGCGAGCTTCGGCCGATGAAGCGTTGAACGCGTCAGGTACGCGTGGACGGGTCCTAAGAGTGGATGAAAGGCGCTGCGGCACTAAGTGACGGTAATTATCGTAAAAACAGTGATTTTTCGCAGTATTCTAGTCGGCTATTTTTAGAGGCCGAGTCACGTCGACCGGTCTCCCACAAGGTTCTCGCTCCGCGGAGACCGGCGCGGCGCGGCGCGGCGCGTCTAGGCGCGACACTCTCATGTGCACGTATATCCGCGCGTATTACGCCGGCCGTGTGTGCCACGCCAGACTTCCTAGTTTCGAGAAATCGGTCGTCTGCCGATCCGAGCACCGGCACGCTTTCGCAAAGGCCGCAGAATCGTTCTCTTCTCTTTTGCTGCCGTCCACCGCCGAGCGTTCTGCCTCGGATCGGCTTTCCCTGGAACACCGGCGATCTCGAATGCGCGCTCAAGACAGCCACGCGCGGCGCGAGGTACGTACGGCACTTGAATGATTGTATAACATTTGTTTTAAAGAAGCCAATCGACGTGTGATCAATATTTTTCACAAACTACGCGTGTATGATATTTGTGAAAAATATGTATGATATTGACATAATAGTAAAATATTACGTGGATCGGATATGAGTCGTTTCGCAACTGAGATGATCAATCGATATATCACTGGAAAATAATGAAATGATAAATAATTTTCCATGAAAAAAGATTTAAAAATTGGAGAGAATAAATATTACTTAACCGAATCTATATTTAGTATAGTGAAAACACGCTGCCATCGGCGTATGGATCTCGAGGTCCACGTGGCTGGTTGCATGTTTTGAAAGAAGGTCGTCTGTCTTCTCCTAGCAGGCTGTCAAGAGCGTCAATCCACAAGTCGATGCGTACGGCGCGGACGAAGGAAAGCGTGAAGGAAGCAGGCGAGACGAGGTCGAAGATGAGGAGTCCGCAGAGCGAGGAGACAAGCGGATCTTTTCAGAAGCGGGAATGTTTATCGACGCAATATTTGCTCGTCCACACCGCCGGGTCGTCTATGCGCGATGGCGGAATTTGTTTAATTTGTTAAGTGTTAATCTTATTTAATTTTTTCCACAAACCTTCGCGCGTTCGCGGTACTCCCGGGGCGTACTCTAAATACCTGCGCAAACATCGGGAGCAGGCGGTGTGTTATTGGCTTTTTACCGTTGTGCAATTTCGTCATTCACCTCGTGCGTCTAAGAATCGTGAAAGGAATCGAGATCTCGGATTAGATTTGTTATGCCGCCTCTCGAGACACGTGGATTACTTGTCTCGATATGTCATTAACAGGAAGAATATAATTATCATCTCGGGCATCGGGTATCATTTCATCGATAACTGATGATGAAATGCGCAATTCCAACTGGCTTATGAGGAATGTCGTCTAAACATTAACCCCGTTTATTCGACATTTATATGCATATTCTTCTTGTTCTTCTTCTTTCAGCAAATATAAAAAAAAAGACATACACTTATTTAAATTGTTCGCGTTTCAAACTTCGTTAAAAATGTTAATATATAAGAAAACCTGTTCATTTTTTCTGTTTATAGTTTTTATATGTTTATAAAGTAAAAGACACATATACACGTGTATGTGTGTATTTTTTTAAAACTCGTTTAAAAGCGCATTATGAATGTCTCACGTTTCGGTTTTCTCTTTCAATGTTAGACGCTGAAAACATCCAACATAAATCGGTGGTCTTACGAAATACATCGCGTTGGTTTTTAAAAAGTGTCCATATCGATCACACTAATTAAAATCTTTGAAGCGAAGCGCGCCTTGCGTCGTTGACGTTGAAACCGGTCGATGCTTAAAGCGTAAATCCGTTATTGAGCGTACTCGTCGCAACATTCTACCCGGTAAGTTCAATCTTACGCATTGGCACGGCGTACTACTGGAATGTCCTTTCCACTCTCGTTATCTGGGCACGTTTTACGGTCCGTCAGGTACGAGAACGATGATGCCCAAACGTCGTTCTGTCACCGCATGAAAATCGACTCCGAGGATATCGAGAGAGTTTCGCGAAGCGAAGAGAGCGATGACTGCTTGAGGATTAAGTCTCCGCTCGAGGAAAGTAAGTGCTCTCTGTACTTCAGCCAGGCTGCAGATAACGAGCTAAATGCGTCAGAACAGCGATGTAAGTCGCGAATGATAAAGTTGCACACTTCGGAATAAACAAATTATTTTATAACATAAAATTCTTGAGAGCGTAAAATTTGAGACTCCTCTGTTTTTACAATTTTTCATGTTGTAATCGTGAAAATGGCAATCGAGTATCGGCTTAAACGAATAAAAGTATGATTTTTATCGAGAGCTTAAAAGTCGGATGTTTTGATTACGATGCGATTTTCGCGTACACTGTATTCCGCTTTCATCGAATTTCCGATATGGATATTATCAGAGATTTTCCTTCTCCGATTTCTCGTTCATCGTGCGAGGTAACTGTGCGCTATCTTGGTTGGATACATTGGTGTTTATTAAAGTCATTCGTTTTCAATTAATTTCACTGATTAACGATAGCGCTCGGCGACGACTCGCGTCGCAGAGTATAACAAAAAACAGTTATCCTCCGATAATTTAATTAGATTCAATCTATAGAGATTAAATCCCTTCGCCGCGCCGCTTTTGCTTTTACACTTTAGATGTATATATGTACGAACCAAATATAAAATAACGTAACCGCGTCGCATTTCAACCGGTAATCCAGTCAGAATTTCACTAATGCACGGATGTTGCAAAAATGATGTATCAACTGCATTAGTCTAATTAAAGATAATTTTGTTAATTTAAATATCATGCTTTTATTTTAATAAAATAAGTATTTCTTTTAATTAAATAAGTATTGTTTCACTAATACTGTTATTGAATTAACAAGATTATTTCCAATTATAGTCTAATGCTGTTGATACACCATAATTTTTTTTCCTGTATGCCAATGTATTTCATACGTAATTTTTACAAATTACTATACAATTCGCCTAACAATAAGCACTAATTCTTAAAAATCTGTTACATACGTCACATTTCATACATCTGATACTGCATTTAAATGCATTGGAAATGATTTCGTGAATATAGGACACGTATAGCAATACTATCGCGCGGGGACGACGAGAACGGGATGCATCAATAACGATTCTATTGATTTAATTTTTTTAATAACGGAGAGATGTCTTTACATAACCGCGCAAAACCATCAGCGGCGCAACGCGCAACGCCGTCGCTTATTAAAACTGCAACGCTATTGCGTTTCAATTAAAATTTTGCCACTCATATCGAATGCCGTATTCGTGGCGAGTAAAACATATAAGCCCGGCATACGCGGTCGAATATTGGCGAACGTATAACGCGCGGCGGCGCGCGTACAACGACAAGCTCATACGTACACACACACACACACACACACACACACACACACACACACACACCTTAAACATAAAATTGTTAACGAGTGTACAATTACTTTTTACGCTTTTCATTATTACGTTGTTGTAATTTTCATTATACGCAACGTGCGAGTTACTAAAGAGCCCAGCTTGTTTATTTATGAGTCAGCTCATAAACTGCATCCGCATTATTTTGTACGATTCGGCTTGCAGTTTCGTTCCACCTATATTTGTCCTGCCATCTCGTTTAATCGTCGCCGAATTTTTAACGTGTCCTTGAAATAAGCGAGCTCATACATGTGGACGTATACGCCAAGAGAGGTATCTGCCAGACACCGTCGCGGTAGATCCTCGCCGCTTTTCGGTGCCGAGTAGTCCGGCACCCTCCGGAGGGAGAGCGGGGCCGTCGCGCGTTTCAGCGTTTCGGGGCCTCGGGCTACAAACGGCGATCCCCGTCTGACCCACACACGTGAGAATTCTACCTAGCTGACCCGACTTCACCGCGACACTCATACACACACATATACGCACGCAGCCGTCGCTACATACTCGTCAACCTGAAGAAGCGGCGCGCCCACGCGAGTATCCGCGAGTCGTCTGGTTTTGGCGGACATAACGGGTCGCGGATAAAACGGTGAGAACCGTTGGTGGAGACTAATTTCGCGTAAATTTATTGTAGATACTCCGAAAATCTTTTTATGGCGGCATATTTGGCGTCGGTGATAGTTTTGACCGCGGCTTCCTTTTTAAAACCGCAAGACGCTTCTCGGCAGATGATGACCGGAGAAGGAAGATTGAGGTAAAGTAAGCGCAACACAAAAGGCTGTCTCTCGAGATGTAAGGTGTAAAGTGACACGTGAAAGACGTTCATTGACACGACTCTGTATGCGTTCCTATACGATGACCGACATGCACGTTTGAAATCAAGCGTTATTCGAAATAATATGGATTTTGTAATTTTAATAATAACAAGAGTTTGCGACTAGCGACGCCGGGATTACGCAAATAATTGAATGTTGTGACGATGACGGCTTAATCGGTGGCTGGAAAACTGGTGACGTTCCCAAGTCCGCAAATGTAATGCACGCATACGTGTGTTCCGAAAGACGGAGTTTCCCGTGTCCATCCGTAAAGCTTTATATTGATTGCCGTCGAAACGGCGCACTTTTTAATTAACGGCCGGTGCACGTTTCTATCGCGAAAAGGAACAATTTTGATAACACGCTGCGCGGCACGCTTTATTACGGCTATAATTCTCTTAATGCGTAGGTAAACGTTTCACTTATGCGGTTTTGCAAGTTCAGTAAGATGTCAAGTTGCATTCTTCTATAAAATGCGCGCGCGCGCGCGCGTCCCGTTTTGTCACGCTTAATAAAGTTAGCAGCTCCTTGAATAACACACAGTGTGTAACAGGCTTTCATATTCAGCGGTCAGTTCACATTAGCATTACACATTCACTGATCTGGTAGCAGCCGCGCCGGCCAGTAGAGCCGCCGCCGTTTAATCCTTCACCTTACCGCGCCACCATTAATCACCGCGCGCGCTTTATCATTTTTATATCATTTTAATAGAATATTCCTCGGGACAGGTGTAGGCCAAATCGGTTCCCAGACCTGTCTTAGAACAGCTAATAGCACGGTTCGCCGGTTTTTGACTATCGATTCTCACACGCACGGGATATCTCGGATCAATCACCTTTACCTTCCGCCGACATACAAAACGAACGGCTGATTCGGATACTGTCGAACGCGGTACACGCTGAAAACGAGAGTGAAGCATACGCGGAAAAGTGGAAAAAGCCAATTTCCCCCTTGAGTATTCGCGCGGGAATGCACCGCACGTGCATATGCACATACGAATGGTGCATACGCGGCATATATTAGCATAGCTTTGCTCGGCATGGGCTGTTTCATAGGTGGTTAGCTGGCACGCGACCGTGAGAGGTTCAGCATGGACGAGAGCATGAGCGAAGGCCACGAGACGAAAGGGGAGGGGCACGTAGAGAGAGAGAGAGAGAGAGAGAGAGAGAGAGAGAGAGAGAGAGAGAGATTTGGAGCACAGGCAATGTTTTTTGCAGTTATCTAAACAAAGCCCCTTGCATACATCACTCGGCACTGTAGCTCGCATAGTTCGCGAACGGGAAAAGTGTGTCGTGGACCCCGAAGAAAACCAAACGATATACACTGCCGGTAGTCGCGCGAAGGGAAAAAGAGGAGAACGTTTCTCCTGGGTCGGCCTTAAAGGTTTTAATGTTATGCGGGATTCCCTTACCCCGTGAATGAAGCGGAGAGTGAGAAAGCAAGAGAGGAAAAGAAAGAGAGAGAGAAAGAGAAAGAGGCAGTGAGACAGAAAGAGAGAAGGTCTGGGCCCGAGTCTCTGCCGCTCGTAGGAAGCCGTTAGCCCACTTGTTCGTCGTATACTAATGAGGATGAAAATGAGATGACTGCGTTTATTTTAATTTCATCAGGTGCAAAGGACGTCGGCCGCGGCGCGGACTACACCTGCTGGATGCAAGTGCCCAGACGCGTGTATATATCCGGACTCGTTGTTGACTCGCGTACTTCCTGTCACGTTTCACTTTTCCGCCATTCAGTGGGATGACATCTTCGACCAGTTTCCGGCTTAGAAATTTATAACTCTGAAAAACGAAGTGTGGTCGTTTACTTTTATAATAAATGCGTCTTCCAGTCTTCACGATATAACGATTTATTTTGGAGAAACAGACTTTCTCAGGCTATGCAAATACGTCGTTACTCATTCAGAGTCGTTAATTAAAACAACTTAAATATCAACAAGTTTTCACAAATGGGATAAAACTGTGATTCGCGTGTTTATTTTAAAAGGTCGAATGTTTTAGGCGAGTTTAATGCTTTTGGTAAAAAATGCAAATAATTGTAAATTCTATAGATTTTTTACATCATGTATAATAAATAATAATTGTTATAATAATACATGAGTGTTATAATCACACACTGATCACTTTAAAAAATTCTAAACACTCCCGTAACTTCTGGCACTCATTCTATGTATATATCTACCACTCGAAATACATGTATCGCAGAGAAATCGAATTTCAAACGAATGTCGAACGAAAATGCAAATCCATATCCGTTAAAACTCAAGGAGACGCGCAAGCGATGACGAGCGAATGACGAGGAAACGAAGGAACCCGAGGAAAAAACGGTTGAAGAAAAAGCTCTCTCGACACATTGGCGCACGTTCGGCGGTTACTTCTTTTGCCTAACAAAAGAACTCTATGCTCTCCTCCTCTCGCCGTCTCGTTTTATCCCTCGCTCTTCATTTCGCTCCGTCACTGTTGGTCCTGAATTCGCGCGGTGCTAAGGTTGGCAATGTTGGCATGAGAACATACCACGGCGTAGTCGGACGAATGCTTTTTACGTATGCACAATTGTCTCCTAGAGGGAAGGAAGGAAGCGAGGAGGTAGAAAGGACGATGTGGAAAACCACGAGGAAGCTGAACGGGGGGGGGGGGAAGCGAAGGTGCACCGTGCGGCAAGTGAGCGAGCGAGAGAAAAAGAGAGGGTTGAGTAAAGGGTTTCGACGTTTCCTCACGGTTCGGCGATGCC
Source organism: Temnothorax americanus (assembly GCF_048541705.1). NCBI lineage: Eukaryota > Metazoa > Arthropoda > Insecta > Hymenoptera > Formicidae > Temnothorax > Temnothorax americanus. The sequence continues at coordinate 2,516,753 of NW_027509371.1, read as the reverse complement.
GCGTTAGGACCATCTATCTCAGGGGTGTGATCTTCCTACTCTCCCCCTTCCCCTCCTCCTCTTCCTCCACGGGCGAGAACGGACGGCGGGGGTCACAATGGTTTGCATACACTTTCCCATAGGGATGACACCGCGCTCTTCCGACATCGCGGACGTATACCTGGACCTTTAAACGCGCGGCAGAGGCAGCGTATAAAAAAAAAAAAAAAAACAGGGAAGAGAAGAGGAGGATACATAACATATGGAGATCTATGCAAAATCGCGGCCTGAGGTACCTGAGGAAGGATATAGCCCGCTCGCGCGTCTCCGATCCTAACCGGGGGTCACCCTTTCTCCACGGTGCTTATTGTTCCAGATCGAAGGAAGAAGGGTTGAAGCGCGCGAGTGCGGGGCACTAGCCCCACCGCCCCTACCCCCTTGGTGTAGCGCCTCTTGCGCTCACCCTTTCTCCCCAGTAGTCACCCTTGAATTTTAAATTATGCAACGACCGGGCCAGCGTCGCGCACAGACCAGGTATATTCAAATGGGCATATTACCTGGGCTCTTCCTATTCAAACATCCTCTGTCTCCCCCCCCCCGTTCCCCCCTTCTGCTTCCTTCCGATCATCGGAGATTTATAATAAAAGCATCACCGTGCGCCACCAGCGAAGACCGCTGCTGAAGATTCTCACGGTATCCGTGACTGCTGCTTTGCCTATCAGAAGAGGCGAAGAGGAGAGGGGGAGGGGGACCCAATGCGACACGCATCTTGGGATCTACGTGATGTTTGCGATCTTCCGCCGATCTGTTTAAAGGGTTCGATCTATTCGTTCCGTTTCTCCCACAGAAAACCGTTGCGCGGATTCGTTATTGGCTTGTCTAACTAAACTTTTAACGTATTCTGTCGATCAGCTGACAAACGCGAGTCGTGCATTTAAATACGACGTCACCCCGTTGCTGTGACGGTTGAATTATCTATCTAAAGGCAGATATTCGCGACAACTATTGTATTTACGGGCAAATATTACATTAAAATGATTTTTAGATTAGAACAGTAATAGTAATAATAAAATATTTGTATCATAGAATTAGAATTACAAGAAATTGCTGCTATGTTCTCACATTTTCGGATAAGTATGACTTCCAGATGCACGCATGTCTGCATCTTTATACACAATTTAAGAAAATTTTTGTTCTCCAGTGCTATCCTAGAAGTAGGAGTCACCACGTGCCAATGTTTTCGCCCAACACGATAATCATACACGTCTGGTCCTACGGTGGGTTAAGGTCATCTCCCTCGTCGCGAAATCGGAAATTAATGCAACGCATCGCGAGGATTGGCTACCTAATGCTTGGCGTAATATGCAAATGTCGAGGCTGGCTCGCGTTCAACGAGGAAGAGAGAAGAACTTCCCCATCCTCTTCCTCTCTGCCTTTCTCTTCTCTCTCTCTCTCTCTCTTTCTCTCTCTTTCTCTCTGTCTTTCTTTCGAACTGGACCCACCATCCAGCTGGAGCAGGACGAAGGGATCTAACAACCTTTGTAATATTCTCCGAGAAGTATTTCTTCTCCTTCTCCTCCTCCAACGCAAGTTCTTCCTTCCTTTTCCCTTTTTCCTCCTTTTACTCTCCATCCTTCTCGCGCACTCGGCCGTTCCGACAAATAAATAATTCATCGAGGCTGCATGCTTTATGACGATTATGCTAATCCGTGAACCTGTTACCACCGCTCGCGCTCGCACGCGCGCACGCGCGGTCTGAATGGACGGCCGCAGGACGAAGAAATTGTAGGCGATCCTGGCGCACGCGTTCCCGACAGAAATACACCTTGCGAACCATTCTTCAACTCTCGACAGATTTCTTGACGGATTTGGGAAAACGGGAGGGGGGGAGTCAGGGTCAGCAAAGGGAAACAGGTGCCGCTATAGACGCTTTCTTGAGAAATGTGGGAAACCAATGACCCACTCTTTCTCTCTCGGCATGCCGTGTGGACCCTTTCGCCCTTGACACAATGACCGCTCTTTCTCTTTCACAAAGTCCCTTCTCGGTCCATTAAGATTGCGCCACACCGAGGAAGCTGTCGCGGAGGATATCGGAGAGAAGGTGTCCCCCTATAAATAAACGCCCGAATAAAATGCGCGTTTAGGCAAGCCAGTTTTTCCTCTTCGCCTCTATATTTTTTTTAATTTTTACGCTGGAATAGCGGCGTCCGAAGTGAAACTGAACTGACCGTGTTCGCACACTTCTCTCCAGAATAGTCCGTTACTATACACTCGAAATTAATAATCCTGTTTATAATCTTCACTCACGCGATGAATATTTTCAGACGCATTAGAATAACGCACGTCGTTTGTATTCAAAGTACGATTGATTTCTATTTATAATATCTGAGAACTCGACTATACCAGACTCGCAAGCTGGAAGATATCCCACCATGGAGACTCAGGTTTGCGGCAACCTACCGTTCGGACGATGGTCCGAACGTAAGAACGTAACACTTACGAGTATATCTTATCGACTGGACGGATAACTTATTAACTGTCGACAGCACGCTCTGCCCGGGGACCGCTATACGATGTCACGGTAATAACGTAGAAACGCTACGCGTGGAATGCGCCATGATATCGAACGCCGCGATGAAACGTAAGTATATCTACGGGTGTAGTGGAAGGACGATGGCGTTTCGCTTTACAGCCTCCGGGATCGCTCGATTCCCAGCTGGATTAGACTCGTCGTCGTAAAGCAGCTACGAAGACGACGACGACGACGACAATGACGACTATGGCGCGTCGACGGTCAGCGATCTCCTCTTTCTCGCCAAGCAGCCAAGCAGCCGGAAAAAGCCGGAATCCCTTTCCGTCGCTCTCACGAGGAGCGAGCGATCCCACGCGTGGGAGGATCGTCGTCCTGCTGCTTAGCGAGAGAGGATACGGTTCGTGTATAGCGCACTTCTAAAACGCCTCGGTCAATGTGTGGTACGCGAAAACCCGGAAACCGTTGGATATCCCGTCGCGGTCTCTCTCTTATCGCGTTCTACCATCCTCCGAGCGACGAGCATTATTAGCATTGGCAGTTATCCGGGACTATCTAATAAATTGTTCGCGAAAGGGCGTGAGTGCGTGTGTGCGTTCACGGTTAGAGCACTCTCCGTCTTGGCTGCTCGCTGCGAGACGTTCGCGTGGCACTTGCGTATTACCTCCTTATTTCACACCGACTACGAAATGTTTTGAAATTCATTGTTCGACTTTGCGCTGGCAAAGTTTGTACAAAAAAATTAATCACATTTTGTAAGCAAGTAGCTTGGTGCTCGGAAAATGAATTCGAGGTGAGAGCAGCATATATTTTTATTATAATGTAATTTACGCTGTATATAGACGCGATTTAGCAGTTGCTCACCGAGTTTACTCACATTCACAAAAGATGCGACGAGCGCTTCTCGTTCGTGGCAATTTTTTACGTAGGAAAAAGTTTGCGACACACTATTTCAACGACTTCCTCCTTCATAGAGGTGGAACGTACTCTTCGCTCGCGGTACCTGTTCAAACGGAATATCCGTAGATCAGACAACGCTCGTCTGAATAGATGACACTCGAATCCTCAGAGACGGAGACATCCGATCATTTTTATCCCCCGATAGCATGTGGGCCAGATGCCCACACCCCTCGCTCAAATTGCGTCTGAAACCCTCTGGGGGGCGTTGCCCCGCTGATGTAGCAGGTAGAGCAGGTAGGCCCGCGTGCGTCCCGGCTGCACCCTGCGTTCTCTGCCAAGGGTCGCGCCACTGACGACGGCGACGAAGAAAACGGCAGCGAAGATATCAGGACGCGGTGAGAGAGAGAGAGAAGAGAGAGAGAGAGACCGTCAATCAACCAATAGCCGCGGCTCGAGTTAATGCGTTTCTTTTATTATGCAACTCGTCGCAACTCGAGCCTACCAGCGGCAGAGCGTGCAGCCGGAGAGTACTGTGGCAGGCCGGAACCATTTAGGGAAATTTCCCGCTACTGTTATTCAAACGAGGGTCGCGCGCGCGTCGAAAAAGTACCGTCCCGTACTCAGCCGCTGTCCCTTTGCCGCGCGAGGTAAACTTATGCATATCGATCATTCTTCGATCGGATGAATGCCGCGGAACCAACGACGTTAACAGCAGACCCCTACCTTTCTCGTTACTCGCCTCGAAGGCGCCAACGGTTTTTTTTTTCTTTCGGGCGCTGCCTCTCGTCGATGGAATTTCTGGTACGCTCGTACGCGTAAGTAGGATATCGCTGGAGCTGTATAGTATACCATTGTGAAATTGTTAAACGGTTTTTTTTTTTACGTTATTTCTCCGAAGGTGATATACACGAAGCGGGTATTGGGAATCTTCAGGCTGAAATTGATGCGCAGGGTTTCGAGATATACCGGCTTTTGAAGCGTCTCTCGCTATCTAAAATGCGCACGTTTCAACGGACCGCGACTTGACGTGCGTGCGTTTTTAATCAGCCGCGCTTAGACGGAGCCTGAATGCGGGCTCTTACAAGGTTTCTCTCTGTAAGCTGGAAGAAAATATTCCGGAGATTCTCTCGGACTCGCCTCGCGCGCGTCTGCGGATGAAAAGGCAACGGGCGCCGAATGCCGTCGCGCACGCGGCAAGAGCGACATTGTCTTTTATCGGCCTAAACTCATTTAGCCTCGGCTTCTGGTGGCGTTAAACGAGGGCTATTCATCGGACGTTCGTTCATTTCGTCGCGTGCAAACACGAGGGGGGAGGAGGGGGGAGAGTACGAGGGGGGTACGCGGGTCCGGGATGACTGACCGGAACGATTCCAGCAGCCGCGTTCCACGCTAGCGTTCACGAATTCCCCCTTCTCCCGCCCCACGCCGATACACACAGATGTGCGTGCGCGTTCTCGCCACCCCCGTCGCGAACGCAGAAGGCGGAATCCAGAGACGCGGAGCGGAGGTGCTGTTTGTGTTTGAGAAGTAAATTACAATAATTGAATAGACCACTAATTCCCCCTCGGCTTTCTGCCGCGGCGCGTTCCTCTCGCACTCGCCTCTCACGCTCTTTCCCGCCGTTTTCTCCGTCTTCGTCGCTCGCACGAAGCCCAGAACCCAGGCGAGGCTGGAACCTGCGAAGGTTAACCACCAGCCGCAGAGCCACTGTCTCTCTACGGCGCGGCGCGGCGGGCACGCGGTGCGTTACCCGGGCACCGATCCACGCGTGTTGCGCCGGTGCTGGTACACCGCTGGCAAAGGGGGCGCGTGTCGTACGATTAATTTCATTTGCCGGTTGCTTTCTCTCTCTTTCTCTCCTTCTCTCTCTTTCCCGCGCGCGCGTGGGTGGAACGCTAAAGTTCCTCCTTTTTTGCTTCTCTCGCTCGCTCGCCGTTCAGCCCGGCCGCCGTCGCGCGGCGTTTTTATTGTCATGCATCGTTTCGCGTTGCTGAGGCGGTGTGGTACAGCGTACCTGACCTTTCGACGACATGACACCGACGACGAATCCGAGTCTGTCACCCGACGATCAAGATGTCACGCGATATATGCATTTCTTTTGTTCGCGGCGTGAATTAGTTCTTGACATTTCCACGCGCATAAAATACGACACGTGTAAAAAGCTGTTGTTAAGTCTCTTGGTTTTATAATTTATCTTGTCACATCGCGTTGAAATAGAGATTACTGCATATAAGCGCATACCATTTTTTTTTTCAATATATATGGACACTTGAATTATATAATGATTCTTTTTTTAATGTACGTTTATTTAAGCTCGATCAATTTAAATCGCGCAAATCCTACGTTATACGTGTATAAATTATGATTGTACGACGCTTACCGCCTTACTCTTAATCCGCAATGACCGTAACACGTAAATGTTATTGGGTTAAATTATTTTTAGATATTCTCTGGAATCAGCGGAATTCGCTGAAGCAAGACGATTGGCTGCGTTACAACCGGACGTAAAGGCACGATATCAGATATAAGAGGTATAACGCCGTAAAAAAAAAAACTAGAATCAGGAATGTCACCTGTTTGTGCAAGTGTTAACATTATCTCACAGCGCCGGCTGCGGATAGAACACAGCGCACCTCACACAGCCACGAAAGCAAAACAGGATATTATCTCGGTGGCAAAAAATTTCGTCTTGGGAAACGGCTTTTATCACTTTGATTTATGGCCTCGATCCGCAACTTAGCGTGCGACGGGCTATGTGTAACCCCATTTTCAAGAAGCGAGCACGTAGGTAGAATGAAGGAAAGTGATCGGAATCGAAAAATTGTCGATTATCCCGCTGTTGACAATAATGCCAAGGATTCGCCGCAAAGCATCATAATGTCACGGCAGAACAATTTCCTTTTCCGCGGCGATTTTAAGATATTTAATAATTGAAGTTAATTGAGTTAAAACTTGCGCGTGTGGAAAATTTATCTGACGATTGTTATTACACACATTTTATATTTTATATCCATTAAAAAAAAAAATTTTTTAAATCTTGATGACGCAAGTAGAAATATTGACATTTGTATATATTACGCAACATATGTAATAATATACACATAATAATAAATATTATGTATATATAAAAGAATGCATGCTTTTTAGATGGTATCAGTCATCGCTGCTGCTCCATCTCGACATTCCAACAAGAGTGCCGGTTCATATTCGCGCATAGTTTTAAAACATTTTCGTATATTGTACACATCTCGCTCGTTCAGGTGAAGGCGAGTAGAGAGACATATTTGTAGAATGTAGAATCGAAGTGAGGTCCAGATAGATAGATCGAGTCAGAACGAAACGGAAGAACGAGGAGATGCAGGTTGATAGAGCGAGAAACGAAGAGGGAGAGGAGAGTTCGATGAGAAGAGAGGCTGAGGTTCTCCAACGCGCGATACTCAGCACACAGAACAGCCGATGGCCGCCATTACTCCGCACGATTCCGTTCCAACTTCCAAGTATTCGTTATTTGTTTGCTTCTCTGCCGGACTCGAGTCCGCTCGTCTATTTTAGCGGGCGCGCTGCCGCGTCCACCTCCGACTCGCTCGGTCCACCTCAGTCTGAATACCAGGAATTTCGACGTTACCTACTAGACGACCCGTGGCCGCGGGTGAGAGAATCGTTCGGTAGTCTCTCCGGGACGAGCGGATCAGCGGCTGCGTGTTTTGCAGGCCCGATCAAGGCCGACACCCCGAGGATGCCGTTTTTGCGCACGTTAAAAAGAAGTCGCAACCACTTTCCGAGACGCAGCGCATTCGTACGAACGATAATGACGTTGTTAATTAATTCGCTGGAAAATTCATACCATTTCTTCTTGATGTAGGAAGGATCTAGACCGAGTAAAACAAAAAACGTTTCAACGTGTACGTTTCTCAATCGATTTTTCTCGATACCGTTCTCTCACACACTTGTCCTTTACTTTAACTCCATGCTAAAAATATCGCGGGGAAGCGCGTTCGGAATTCTCCGGTGATCTTAGATCCTCCTTTCTTTCTCGGATCGTTGCGTTCGCGACGCGGCACGTCCCTCTCGTAAAATCGGCGACGCCTAGTGGAATTGCGTCGGGCGTGTTGCATGACACGATCGCGCTTCAACACTCTCTCGCGTCGCTTCGTACATCGACGTCGTTCCGGAGAGATCCGGCGTTTATTCTCGTTTACGCCTTATCGCCCGAACTCCAAGGATCACGACGAAATATAAAAACGCGAGGCTCGTGCCGCGTACGACGTCGCGCGCAGCGATCCATGCGTCCTCCTCCCGCGCGCACGGTTTCGGAGAGTCAGTCGGAAACCAGTCTGAAGCCACATCGGGATCGGGTTTAGCAGGATTTTGGCGCTAACGTGCACGTTGGCGAAGCCGAAATAGCGCCCGGGAATGCTCGCGGCTAGAGGCGAGAGAGAAGGATAGATGCGAGCGGGGCGAAAGAAGGAGAGGAAGATAGAGAAGAGCCGGGGCTTTCGGGGCCCGGTCCCCCGGAGTACTGGCGACTGGCGATTATAAAGAACAGTAAAAAAGAAACGAGAGGAGACACGGAGGGAACAGGAACGGGCGAGGCGGACGCGCCGCGGAGGGAACGAGACGGATAGGAGCGGTGTATAGGCATCGTCGTTGGCTGCGTTTAAAAAACCAGTTGAGCGAGCCGAGCCGACAGCGACGGCACTCGTTGGGGCACCAAGAAAACCGGCGAGAAGGAGCGCGTGGGCCGCACCGGGTCCTACACGGGCCCCGCGCGCTTTCGGGCCCTTCTCTCCACGGTGATGCTCGGGCTCGGTCGGTCGTCTCGACAGACACTCTCTCGGCTCAACCCAATTCGACGCTATACTCTCGCGATGATTTTACGAATCTTCGTAGGAGAGCGGCACAATACCATTATACAGAGATAGGAGTGGAAAGTAAATCTTCGATCGATTCCTCAAGCACGATTCCGAGCGATTCCCATCGCACAATCCGGAGATTATGCATTTCTTTTTTTTTTCTTTTTTTTTTTTTAATGCTGCGATATCACGGCGATACTGGTAGCGTGTCTATTCTATGCGTTCCGATACTTTATATTCAGTAAAATTTATGCAAATTGCAGTAGAGCTGCGCTACTCGACAAGAACCTCTCGCCGAGAGAGTGAATCAGAAACGTGGTAACACCGCGTGATGTGCAACGAAATGAAAGTGCGCGAATACTTACGAGGGCGAGCGGATATGACTACGCGCATTTTACGCGTAGTCAGGTGATTTCGGTGACGTCACCGTTGGCCGACAGATTACGAGGCGCAAGATGCAACCAAAATTATGCAAATACGATGCAAATCCCGGCACGCCGTGACGCTAATCCGCGTCACAATATTGGAGGTAATTGGCCGGCAGCGCTGTCGCAGTCTCTCTCTCTCTCTCTCTCTCTCTCTCTCTCTCTCTCTCTCTCTCTCTCTCTCTCTCACTCCTCCTCCTCCTCCTCCTTCTCCCTCCCTCTTTCTTTTCATCTCTCTTTCTAGCTTTCTTTTTCCGCCGCTTGTGAAACCTACGACAATCCGAATGCCCGGAAATTCATCTTGGAAGAGGTCATGAAACCGAACGCTTCGCAATGATTTTGTTTTTCTGAACATGCATATTCATGAAAGAGATAAAACAACGGGTTTATGCGATTTTTTACTCACATCAGCTGGTGTAATAAAAACAAAACTTTTTGTCTGCCGGAAACAGAAAGTTACACCTAAGTCTGATCCAAAAATAAAATTATGGATTCAGCATTTTACGAATAAGAAAATTTATAAATATAAGAATCTATAAAAATTTATAAAGGCTATATAGCTGTTCGATCAAGAGAAAGTATGATGTTTCAGTTTTTAGGGATCAATTAACATAACTGTAACTTAATCGTTATCTTTGCAATTTTCAAAGTTTATAATGCACGCGATAATTTTCAAGATCGGGTTTTCGATATCGATCCATTATATTGTTCAAGTTCAATTCTATTCGATGTATAAAGTGATGTTAACAAATTGCAAGTCACAGCTGGTGCTTCTAGAGTCTACGTTAGGGATTAATCGCGAGATCATCCCGCATACCTGTCTAGTCCTTATCGACCCTTGTCCACCTTGTCCGACGCGCACGAAGCTACAAAAGGGGGGTACGTCGGGGACGAAAGGCGGGCGGGTTCATTCATGCCGGTACCGCAGAAGAAGAAGAATTATCTCGGTCGCTCCGTTATCTGCGACGGCGTACGTGCGTGTGCATCGAGCCTAAAGGTAGTCACGCACCTCTCGAAAGAGATACCGCAATCTCGGACAAGAGACCTGCAAGCGAGAGAGAAGGAGAACGGGAGGGGAGGAGGACGGAAAGAGAGACGCATGCCGGAGCGACGGAGAGAGGATGATCTTCGCGTCGCGGCTTCATTCGTGGGGGTTGATGAATGACGGGCGGTCAGCCACGACCACGCTAAAGTTATCTGGGTAATCTGAGTAGGAGAGAGGTCCCACTGTCTTACGGTGAATTTTATTATGGCGCTCCTTTACTCGCGCGGCAAGAGCGAGGTCAGCGAGACGACGCGGCGCGCGGCGTACATGCGTCGCCGCTTGTGCCATGCCGAGGCCTGAAAACGAGACTGGGTCAGGCTCGCGGTTGCATCAGAGAATAGAGGAGGGGTCCCGGCCACCCTACGCCGATGGGCGACTATGAGCGATGTACAAGGGCGAACTTGGGAATTTCTGCCGTTCAACAACTCGAGTCCTTGACCCACTATTGGCACATCGCGGTTGCTTCGCTATGAATCGCGCATATTTGTAGCGACATCTCGCCACTCGTATTCACGACGGGCCCCCTTGGGCCGTATTTCACGGGATCGGTAACTTCGTGTAAGGGGGTAAAAAAAAATGTAGAGCGACGTAGAAGACGGCTTCATCCCCGCGGATCCTTTTTACCTCCCTTATAGACTCTGTCGATAATAAAAGGGACCCATCGTAAAATGGGTCCTATGCGAACTTTGGATGGATCGGAAGGTCCCCGTCGCGATCTTTTTCGTTACCGACTGTATTCACTCCCTTTTACGCGGATCGATATTATTATTAATAATATTTAAGCTAGTAAATGTTGTAAATTTAGTATATGTGTTGTAAGTTTACGTGATTAACTTTTGCCATCGGAAATGACAAGTTCCTAAATTGAGCTGCTCGAAGCACTTATTAATTTGATCAAGTGCCGAGTTCAATGGTATAGGGACGTGCATATAAAATTTTTATATAATTCACATTTACTGAAAATCGATAAGGTAATAGAGAAACAGTACAAGTACAAGTAGACGCGGTCGTCGGCGATTTCGTGTACCGATCAAAGTTATCGAAAAGTCATCGAACGGTGCGCTGGTCGACTTTCCGAAAGGTCAGACGGGTTTTCGCTACCCGTTAGCTCGGCGCCGGTGGAAGCAGTCGTGTGCACCGGCTTTGGATTTTAAGGGGATTATAAAGCCGCGTTTGACCCGCGACCTCGACCGGTTCATTAGAGAATGTTTCTTGTCTTTATCTTTCTTTCTCTGACACACATACACACGCATATATATAAGAGTTTGAGCTAGAAAGGAACGAAGAACCATGTCGATCTTATTGTTAGCCTGTGGATAACCGCTTGTTCGTCCTCGTGGCGGCGCGGCGCGTGCCCGATCACGCGACGATAGAGGACGATTAACGACGAGATCCGCTCGGACAAAAAGCGAGTTCCATCGCGGTTAACCGGGGGCATTAGTTCCCCAAAATGATGATATTTCGCCGCGGGTAATTACATGTCATTAAAATTTCGTCTCACGAAACGATTCGGGCCCCAGGTCCGGGCCGGCGAGAATCCAACCGGTCAACTGATTCTCGTCTCGTAATTGCCGTTGGAGTGGGTTCTGATTGGGATCCCGGGACCCAAGACAAGAAAATGAGAGCGCCGATGAAGACAAGCGTGGTAATTACAAACGATTATAAATAGAACGTTAGCGTAATATTAATAGGATCTTTTAGATATGCCGTGTAGTAATAGAGATGAATGTGTATAGTAATAGAAGTGTCAAATATTTTATTAGAATATTTATCACGATAGAGATCTCTGTAGAAAGCTATGTATTACTTTAATTTATTTTACATTTAGCACTAATTGCAACTATCTAATTGTTATCTGAGATTTATGTGGGCACATTTGAGAAAAATCGACGCATTTAAGAAGACAAATAATTAATGGAAAACACCTTCGTTGTTCGATCGCCGATTCACTTTTTGCACGCATAGAACGGCCTTGTTGGCGATGACGTCAGCGAAGACACAGGTCTGTCGAGCATCCTGTGGCGGATTCGCTCGATGCCGAGCGAAGGCGTGCAAAAAAGGCGCTGCGTAACAAGCAACGTTACAGCGATACGTGCGCCTACTTACAAAGAGGTCGTACGTAAAAAAAAAAGAAGTCAAGATAGAAGGAAAATCCCACAGAAGAAACCGGACAACTTGCGTTACGCTTCTCTTCGGCTTTTCATTTTGGCACTTAAATTTTCTTATGGCAAGTCCTGCGGGATGATCCTGCGTTCCCGTGTTCCCGAAACACCTGCAATTTTTAATCACGATAGAAATATGTTTACGATGGATAATCTATCGTCCAGCACACGTCACGATGTTTCTCTATATCTTAAATACGAGTCGTATTATACGACATGAAATAGGATTATCTGTCTTCGTAATTTAGAATCTTAATAAAGAAATTATTCTTTATTATCAATATTAGGTTTAGCTTATTCTTTTGGTAATATGTGTAACACGTTCTATCTTAAATATATCATTAAATAGGATTATCTCTCTCTTCGTAATTTAGAATTTTAATAAAGAAATTATTCTTTATTATCAATTAGGTTTAATTTATTCATTTAGTTAATCTGTGTAATAGATTTTTTTATATACTAATCGAATTATGTGCACGCGCGGTTTTGTATGAGTATACTATTAAATAAAAGAAAATTATCATATGTTCACATGCTTATTAATCGAAGTAAGCTGTCTTTACAAATAATCGCTTGCGTGAATCGACTGGTTATAGTGGCACTCTCAAATCACGACAATTTTCGCCGCAGCGGCGGCAGTAAAAATATCCTTGAGTGAGTTAAACCGCACGTTTAACTTTAAATGCCTCGTACGCAATCGCGCGAAATTTCTATCGTTTTCTCAAGCACCTTCACGTACGCGCGTCCTGAGTCACGCTCGGAGCTTGAGAGATACGCGGAAATAACAAGGCGCACGTATCCACGGATCAGTTTTAGAATAGCGATCGAGATGGCGAATGGCGTTCCCATTCGCTTCTCGATATAAGCAATTATCCGAATTGCTATTATCTTCGGTATCGAGAAAGGAAACGGCGAAACCGCATTCCGAGGTGAGGTCGCGACCGACCGATCGTCTCCGATGCGGAAAGTCCGTATTCAGCTCTTACGGTAATCATTTAGTCATCGTATTAACGATTAAATGTTGTTCACTTTCGTACGACCTAAAATCGTTCGATGGCAAATATTATCAAATGAATACTCATCTATATCAAATGAACGAGGAAGAAATGGAGAACCGATGGCGCGACGCGTTACCGTACGCTTACTATACGCTTCTCGACGCCGCCATTCACCGGATCCCTATGAATGAACAGGGACGAACGCACGACGGCGACTTTATACGTGGCGCGTTGCAACGTTGAAGTAAGCAGGCTGGCCGGGCGAGCGAAAGACGGAGAAAGAGACGCGAGAGCGCGGGCAGGGAGGTAAGCGAGCGAAGAGGAAAGAGGAAGAGAGGAATAACGCGGGAAGGGAAGGAGGCGGGGATGCAGGTAAAATGTATGCACATGCACACGCGAGCGTGGTCTCTCATTGTGTTATTATTCAATAGCGATAGAGTAATTGATCTCGCGCGGCTCTCGCGTGTGCGGACGCACATGTATATACGCTGCGTCTGTGAAACACAGCTAGGCGCGTGCAAACGGCCGCGGCTCCGGCTTCGGCTCCGCTTGTCCGTAGCGGAAACGCGCGCGAAAGTATTCGCCAGGGAGCGAGATGGAGAGGGAAAGTATCGTTTAATGACTTTGATATGGGAGGTAGAGGCACGTCCCTCCGTGTAATCTTCATTATTCACGCGATGTCTCGGCGCGCTCGCGAAGCCGCGCCGCGCGGTTGAACCAGCCGGAGAGCGATAGCGATCTCCCCGAACCAATATCTTGATCGATAAATGCCGCTTTCTCGGTTCGAGAGACGAAACTCGACTTTTTTTTTGTCAAGCGAGTCAATTGTGGACTTCGAGTGGTCCCTCGCTTATTTATTTGGACACAGCACATCTCGAGTGCGACAGATATGGAAGCGGTATGTTGGTATGAATCAATAATGAGTACTCAATAATTGGTACATAATATTCCAATCGTCGCACTTTTACCAAAAGTCTCCCAAAAGTATTTCTAGATTTTCTGAGTCTTACAGGATAAAATTTTTTTCGGAATTTCGTCGAGAGAGTTCTATCGTTTATTTATCGATTAAGATTCAAACGTTAAAGTTTAAGATAAAAAAGTTACGACACTGAAATTACACAGTTGTGAAGTTGGCCCCCCCCCCCCATACTTTCATTTGTGTTTAATTTGTGTTTATTGACCACTTTAATCGACGACATTCTTTTCAATATCAATAGAAAATTCTAGAACTCTGGGGGACAATTAGAAATAGGTATGCTCATTTTTTTCAAACTTTGAAAATGTCTTTCTTGCGGAAAATTTGATTGATGTTGATGCGATGAAATATGTTAATCCGTTAATAATAATTGATCTTGGTAAATTTACTTTTATTTTTAAAAATTCGATATAAGTATATATAGGGATGTATGTTATCCTGCATTTGTCAGTTCGCATCTACGAGCGCCTCCCATACCGAGTCCTCGGTCCTCCTCCGTCTCCTCCGCATTCTCGCCGTCCGCGTCGTCGTACCAGACACAACGCACATTCCCGTAAGTATAATTCTTGGCTCACTGTCTGTATGCGCATGTAAATGCACGGGTATTGTGTTTGCTGATGTCACAGCACCGTAGGAGAGGTGCTGCACGATGTTCCGATTCAAGATGTCGCGATGCGATCTGTTAGACGCGCATCGTCTACATCGTTTAATCGCGCTCGGTTGAGATGATCTATTGTTAACTACAAAACAGTATCATATATATAAAATTGCCACTTTTACTGATGTAAAAAAGAACAAGTTTAGCCTCTAAGTTGGTTACTTAAAGTAATTGACGCACTCTGGCAATACTTAATGCGCCGATAACGGCGCCGAAACGGCGCTTTAAAACAATAAATGAGGCAATAGTTGTTGAGTCTTTTAAAGCAACTTGTACATTCTGTTATTCACCCAGAAACTGCTCGGAGTTATAACACCAAAGAGAAGAATTCGCCGCAGGTCGCGCGAGAGTGAGAGAATAAGAGAGAGAAAAAAAGAGAGAAAAAGAAAGAGAGAGAGAGAGAGAGAGAGAGAGAGAGAGAGAGAGAGAGAGAGAGAAGACGAAAGGGAAATGGTGATCGCTCGACATCAAAAATACGGTGGAGCGAGAAATGGAGCGGCGATCGCTTACCAAATATTCTGTTACCCGTGTAAACCGATGCAAATATCGCGATGGATCGAATTCCCTGCGAGACGATATCCGCCTCTTACCGCGCCGCGCGAAGACCGACTTTTGCTGTGGCACCGGCTCTTGTGAAGCGGGCTTAACACCAGCCACGTTGCCAGCTGAACCATCCCGGAGCCCGACAACAGGAATGCCGTGTGTTAAAATGCCTCTGTGACTGTGTGCTCAAATCGTGTGTTTGCGCGCGCGCGTGTGTGTGTGCGTGCGCGACGTAGGATGCGTAAAACGTGCGTCTGCGCTCCGTCTTTCTCGTTTCTTCCTTCCATTCTCTCTCTCTCTCTCTCTCTCTCTCTCTCTCTCTCTCTCTCTTTCCTTCTCTCACTGCGTGTGTGCCTCGGGCCCAGCATCACCTGTCTTTCCTCTCCCATCTCTCCCCGGGTCCCATCCCCCCTTCGCCCCTCCACCTTATCCCCCTGGACCTCTGGGACTTCGTTCTTTCTCGCTCTTATTCCCTTCTCTCGTGTCTTTCATTCTCGACTTCTTTCGGTCCCTCCGACAACGTAAAAAAAAAAGAGAAAGATCGAAAATATATCCTTGTACGCCACACGGATCTCCTAGAGGACTAGCCTTTAAATCCCGAGTTCCTCAGTGAAGGCTTCTGATCCTCGCGCGACGTCTCTCCTCTTCCTCCGATAGTTTCGGTCGAACAACTTTCGAGCGCAGACGATACCACGGCTTATACCTTAACTCAATTGTCCCTTCACTTTTTTCCCGTATCGGCATACGTTTCAAATAGAACCACTCTGCCCTACTTACTGTTTTTTTTTCATTGCAAAAAACATATTCCTGTTTGCGAAGATTTTGTATGTAATGAAGCAGCATTGTCCCTCCCAATTGACGATCGTCGTGAGGATTTTCATATGGTCATGGTGAACAAAATGGAATGTCGCTCGCTCACCGGGATTTCCACGTGGCAAAACGGCAGGCGCGTGCTTGCGTTTACGGCCGTTGCGGTTTTGCGGTTTTGCACGCCGGAGCCTGATCGTTTCTCCGGCTGCTCGTTCCGTCCTCGCCTACCGTGCGCGGTCGCGTTGCGATATCTTTCGCGCTATATACACGCGGGAAAGCGAGACGCGCGGACGCGCGCCGTACATACAGCATACAGGCGAACGCGCCGCGACGGCGGCGGCGGCGGCGGCGGGCGCACCTGCATGGCGGAGATTGTTAGCGGTCGGCGCGTGACGTTGAAAAGCACGGAAACAATTTGTAATAGGGACGATATTTGCGGTCGCGCGCGCGTGGGTCGCCCGCCTTTTCCGCAGAAACGAATCCGCGACTCCGAGATCACCTCGAAGTGGCTCGCGAGTGGGCAACGGTTACGTTATAGCGTACGGACGCACTCGAAGCTATCATTGCAGCGGTGACTACGCGTCTCGGGTTCGCCTTACGTCCCCACCTTCTTATATCACGGATATTCCCGTTCGGGCCTCTTATCTGTGTGAACAATCCTTTTTACGCCGCGCAAGAAATGCGCCGAGATCGTCCAATCGTTCGATCGTCCAATATACGTCGATTGTACGTCGATGTAATCTTGCGATGCTCGACGGCAAAAAGTCGGATCATCGTTATTATACGCAATATAATTGCACCATAATTACAGCCGATACAATGTCGAGTGAATCATATCAAATTCTACCGTGCGAGTTCGCTTTTCAGCTTCAATGTAATTTTTTGCAATGACGCCTCACTGTCGATCGTAATTAATACGTAGGGAATACTTTCCGCATCGCGGATCTCAAAATAAATATCGTCCAAGATCCTCTCGTTTAATTTGCTCTTTTTTCCGACTGCGCACGTCGCGCTCATCCACTCCACGGTCCGCGCCTACCTCTTCGGGGCTCTCAAAGTGAGCTACGCGCTAAACGTGCTCCGTGGATCTCCGAGGGGGAGGAGGAGGGGCCGGTGGATTCTCCACTTTTACCCTTCGCCAATCTCTCTTCTGACGCATCTTTATAGACAGTGTCGGGACTGCCTCATCTTCATTTTTGTCCCGTCAATATGAAAAAAATGTGCTTTACAAGTGCTTTACAAAGTACTTACTCCGAAATATGCATTTTAAATCCGATACAAATTCGAGATACAAGCTTCATAAAGTATTTCGTTATTCCACCTTGTATTCTGCGTATTCTCTTGTAACCCGCATATTACAACACGTAAAAAAAAAAAAGAGAGGAGATTCACGCTCGACGTTGTGCACTCTTCCGTGAGGAACGTCGGCTCGTTCGAGCGGCTCGTGCGTTTCGACTCTAGCGCCGGCATCCCGCAACTTTCTGTTCCGAACAGATCCACGGACGGCGGCGGTGCGTTTCCACACTTATGCCCGTATGGTCGGCTCGAGGAGAGAGAAAGAGAGAGGGGGAGGGGGAGAGAGAGAGAGAGAGAGAGAGAGGCCCTCGACCTCGGAACACTGTTACGTGTCAGGTACCATAGCTGTACGCGTGAATAAGTTATGGTCGGTCTGCCATATCCACGAGGCAGCACGCGTGCATCAAGCACGGTGCCACGCTCCTCTTCTTCTCTCGCTCTCGGGAGAAGTCGCACGGTTTCTAGCATCCGAGAGACGTTGAAAACCGCTATACGTTTCACCATGGGCATCGTCACCATATAACGTACGGTTATTACATTTATTTACCGTTATTTTTGTGATGCTGTCCATTTCGTTACAGGTAAAACGACCGATCATCGCCGAAGAGATGAATATTTAACGAGCTCGCGCGAAATGATTAAACGCGAGTGAATACATCGTGTCTGTCCCATTCATCTTGGGCGTAACAACGCAACAAAAATGACGAAAATTTTTTTATTGAAAAATTGCGTAGTTAATCAAATTTTATCTCTTCTAAATTTTACATTCGCATAAATAAAAAAAAATACAGACACGACAACCGATTATACTGGTATAGGTACGTAGTAATCTTATACAATATGTGTGAAGCTGATTAAACAAGTACCTATGGCATATTTTCTTCGGAGCGGTGATTGTTAGTGAAGTGACAGAAGAACAGGGAAGAAGGTGGATGGCATGAGGGTGCTCCAAGGACTCCCCATCGCGAACGGTGGCGCAAGTTATCCCTTTCGGACATAATTCACGTCCGAGGGAGGGAGGGGCCCCACGTTTGCTCACTCGCTCGCATTGTCCTCCGAGGCCCGCGCTCCCCTCCCCACTTGTGGCAAGCCTTTGAGCTCCCGCATTCTGCGTAGCGTCACTTTATAATATTTACAGCCCTCCGCCAAATTCCTTCCGCGCCGTTTTATTTCGCTGACTGGAGAAGAGGAGGCGGCCGGTGCCGTTTGCCTCCCTCACCCATTCCTCCTCCTTCGGCGGATGGTTCCATCGGGGCCCAGCGATCGCCTTTGCTTGATTTTCTCGTCTCTGGTCTGAGTTGTGGCTCGAGGGAAAGAAGGAAATAGACGTGCTGAGCAAAAGGACCGGAGAATGAGAAGAGAGTGAAAGAAAGAGAGAGAGGGGAAGAAAGAAAGAAAGAGAGAAGGCAAGAATGAACGGGAAAGAAGGACGAGGAAGAAGAGATTATGTGGCGAGGGAGAGACGAAGGGCGCGTGTGCATCTTCTATTTGTTGGAAAGGGTGGGGCCCCTCGATGGGGCCCCCCTAACTGCGGTCTCTCTTATAAGCGCCCGATGGGGGCCCCCAATTGGACACATGAAAGCCAAAAAGCCGAAAGTTGTCGTTGATCTAGTGCTCCACCGGCCGCTTAACTAGGGCTGATACCTTCGGATAAGGCGAGGGCCCCGCGCTGAACCCATCGATGTTTCGATGCTTCGGAGAGAGAGACCGGCCGCCGTCATCTATTATATCCGCCATCCACCCTTTATCGAGATTCTCAGCGCGAGACTATCTCTTTCCACGATTCCGCCGGCTTTCGTCCGCGCGAGGGTGAACGCGTTCCTCGTCCAAGATCAATGGGGATCGTCCTTTGATCGGGATCGAAGATACAGAAATCTGAAATGTTTAGCTGGCCTTGCGATTTTCAGGTGGACCCAGCAAAACTTTATAACAATGATGATGAAAATGGTGTAATTTAAAGAATAATTTGGGAATAATATGAATTATGTATTTAAAGACTAGTTGGCATATTACTTAAACAGAAAAACAATTGTCTAATCGAATAACTTTCTATTAAATTAATGTTTGTTAATTTTTAATATTATTTGAAGATTTTTAATTGATTGGTTCTTTCATTTCGGACGAAGAGACAATTATATGACACTTTTGAAAACAGGAACCGGCGCGGATGGGTAAAAGTTGCGTAAGCTTGAGCAAGCTTGCGCGCCTTCGGCGATATCGGTGTCTGTTATATGCGCGCGATGCACAGCGTTAGGAGGACTCGCGCGTTAGGAACGGAGTAACTACTCTCTCGTCACGGGCGGAGAAAGAATTTTTCTCGGCTATCGAGTCTTACTTTGCGGACAGGCTGGGTTAAAGCGCGCGCATACGCCATACACACGTAACGTACGTGCACGCCGTTTAAAACTTGGCAGCCAGCCGAGATTCAAAGGATCGTGTTGCAACGTTCTTCCTCAAGGTTTTTCGCGCCGCGCGAACGCGCTATAAAGGCGTCCCGTAGGCGTCGAGCGTTAAACGCATTCCACCTTAGAGGTTACGCGTTGCGAAACCGCAACGCGTGAGTGTTGCGTCTCGTTAGCCGCGATTCGCACGTCCTTGCTTCAAGTTCACATCGGTCACGACGCGCTAGCGGCGCTGATAAGGAGAAGAAGAAGAAGAAGAAGAAGAAGAAAAAGACCGTCGTCGTTCCTCTCGAGATGCGCGTATGACTTGCGGACGATTAGCCACGGCTAATCGTCGATATATTATTATGATGTCGTGGCAGTCAATTTATGAGAAGATTAATTCCTTTGTATCTGACAATGAGACTCGATATTTATTAAAAAGGAACTAAGAAAGAAAAATCGAGACATTATATCAATTGTGTGCGCACAATCGCCTTTTGGCGAGTATAATTCTTTTATGTCTAGATTGATTTAAATTAATTTCTATCCACGATGCTTTCGAGCTCCGAAATTTCTGAGTCATCTCACTTCTGAGTCATTGATAAACTTTATTTAGACATTTAGACCTTGTGGTTCCCTGCGGGAATACTTTTTATATGTGTATATATCAAAATTTTTTTATTTTGATACGCATACACCTCACATCCCAGCCAAGCAATAAATATCTTCCCGGCAGGACACTCGCGGAATTTCAACGCTTGCATCAAGACCTGAACTTAGAAACCGCGGAACGCTCGAAATGTCACCCGTCGTGCTAAAAACAAAGGAACGCCGACGATAATCGCGCTCTAAGGTGCCTTGGAACATGTGTGCCACGCTGGCTTAACGCCTCTGCTCGTCGTCGTCGTCCTGACTGGGACAACGAGAGGCACGTCGACGGCGACGGGGCCACGACGCTCGAACGAGGTCGAACCGCGGCGCGAGGTCCGGGGGAAAGTTCAATTTATGGCTCGGTTTAGGAAGAGACCGCCTGTTTCTAAATTCAAGCGAGTCCGCGATAATCGTTATTAGCATGGATGGAAAGGCCGAGAAGAGAGAATCCTCGGGCCTACTTGCATCGAATCGCCAATTTTATCCAGTCGACTTTACATTCTTGCGTCACGTAACCGGCAATTCGTCGAGCCGCCATCGAGGAATTTCGCATCCTGTCCACGCAATTTCGTTCCTTTTCATTTAATTTACCCGCTACGCCCCGCAAGTATAACTGATCAATCGCGATATAATTTCCGACTGAATTATTTTACTTCATAGCGAGCGAATAAGATTATATGCAATACGATGAAAACTCGCAATAAAATCATGTCAGGTCACGTTTATGCTTAATTAGCGCGGAAATTGTTTTTACATTAGAAGTCACCATCGAGAGACGTATGTATGCACGTGAAAAAAAAAGAATTAACGCCTTTACACATATAATATTGTATCTATTCGCAGGTTTGCCAAGAGCTCTGTGGAAATGTTCGACGAGCGGCCGTAAGCCAACCAAACGACTTCTACTTATTGCGTAATTCCTTGGCGACGAAGGCGAGCGGGATCGCAGGTCTAGACTATTTCTATATATACATACAAATGATCTTTTATCAATTGCATATATATATATGAATTGGTATTATGTGACGCTAGATGTTAGATAACAATCGGTACGTTTAGATATTCGTGACAATGAAAACGGGATAATTGACGTAAGCGACTATCTCCATATTTATAGCATCGAAAAATGAACTCACTGAGATTATACCGGTTTTAAACCTTGCAAAATACATATAATGCGCCGTAACATACACCTACACACATCCGCGTTGCACAGCCGCCCTTTTCCTTTTCTCACCGTGTAGCTCCTTTCATTTCGCTATTTAATCGTTTTGTATCGGAGTTATCTCGAACGGCGGCTATCGACAGGTTTTTCCGCAGGTTTTGCGGATTAATAAACGAGACATTTTGCGCGCCTGGAAATTTCCTACGAGACTCGTCATGCAGGGTGTCGAAGGAGCGCATAAGATAGCTAAACGCGGTAGCGGCTGACCGAGAGCGCTTTTATGAAGAATGGCTCCGTATCGGACTCCGTAATTACGGCGGAAGTGAGATAATTGTAATAAACAGCAAAATATGAACTGTCCCGACGCGGAAGCAGATATCGGTTGTATTTGAATACGATTGAAGAATGAGATAAGTGTTAATCCTACATAATACATAATAAATGAGTCTTGAGATGGTCAAGTGCGACTTGTGTAGAAGTGGTCAGGTTCTACCTATGCATGATAAAGAAGTAATAAACCGATATATCGCTCCGTAGTAAGGATCGATTTTGATCGTAGTCGCTGTTAAGATTAAAAGTTATACTCGATCGCTGAGGAATCGCAAGTTTCCAATCGCGTTGGAACGACGATATCATTGGGACGATTTGCGGCGAATACGGGTAAATTATCGTCAAGGCTCGCACGGATGAGAGTAGGCAGTAGCCGGGACGATCGAGGCTCGATCGAGATAACGGGGCTTAAACGTACCAAAGGCGTTTCGTCTAACACGACGCGCTCAAAGTGGAGCTCAAGGACGGGCTGTCTATATAAGGGCTCGCTCTCTCTACCACGTCGGATTTCGATACCAATGCCGATTAGATCCCTTCTTCAGCTCGCTCGAACGTTAGCCCGTCCGAGAGATTAGAGTCACTTTTTAGCGGGAAAAGATGGTAATCCGGTCGATCGGACAGCGAACAGTCGTAGCCGGAGAAGCGATACGCTAATTACACGATACATTTGCGTACATTTACCCGCGCGCCGCCGCCAGCCCATCGCCCATCCGTATACATTATCTCGTTAAACCGCACGATCTCGTTAGCCATTGATCTGTTAGGTCGGTTGAGAAAATTATAACATGTGTTAACTTGCGTGTCCAATTTGCATTTTGTAAAGCGCATTTCTTCGAAATAGGTGCGAAGAATACTCTGCCCGCCTACGCCTATACGGAATCGGTTTCTCTCTCTCTTTCTCTCTCTCTCTCTCTCTCTCTCTCTCTCTCTCTCTCTCTCTCGGGGATAATGATAATATCGGCGAAATGAATTTCGGGTATAAGTCATCGTAGATCGTGATCGTCCGTTCGGGATAAACGGAAGCCAGACAACGTGGCATCGTGGTCGACCTTTTGGTCGGAGACCTTAAGAGTTGGGAGCGGCTCTGTGATGAAACTGGTCGTAGAGGCCACTTGTTCTGCTATCTTTTGGAACCTCTCTGACATCGTTGTGGCCTAGTGTCGTTCTTATGCGAGATATTGAATAATACAGCTGATACGACATTTTTTCTTACTTCGTAAAGAAAAGATTTATACAAGTATTTACTTTAAAGTCCAGCTAGTTTTCCTGCTGTAATAATTTTTTTTTTATTCTGAAAAAGTATATAGGATCTAAAATTTTATATCCTGTTAAACTAATTATGCGCAAGAGAAGAGATATATATATATATATATATATATGTAAAAGATACGGCTTTTTTAATTGTAATTTATATCACATTGAATTATACGCAACTGAAAAGACAAAAATAAGGAGACAGAACTAAAAAATGGATTTTAATTCTCGGAAGAGAAAGATACAAAGAAATTATATTAATAGAAAGTAACTCGCAGCGGATATATTTGGCGTGAACCAATTCCCAGGTCGATATATGAACGGTATATTCGTGGTCCCGGTCTCTAAATGAACTTGTCCGAACGGAAGGGTGCCGGAGGTATTTATGTGCGGCGGTTGCTTGTGCCGCACGAAAGCCGCAAGGTCGGGCCGCATTAATAAAACAAACACAATGTACGACGCAATTCTGCATACAAGTAGGCTGTCCGTCCCCGAGGCGATGGTTTCCACGTACGATCGACAGGTACTATCTGGGAGCCCAATGGACACCGAGTAAGTCGCTTCGGTATCTCTATCTCTCCGGCTTCCTCGGCTCCCTCCTCTCAGACACGTTGTCGTTTCACAATGGATTTTCGTGCAGTCCAATCTCTCCGAGATCGTTTCACGATAGGGTCGATAGTAGCGCAGATTTTAACGCCGTTCCAGATAGCAATGCTTCCATCTCGATATTCTGTAATGGAATTATAAAGAAGAATTGAGAAAAATACAAGTGTCAACTAAAAAAAATACAAGGATAATAATAATAATAATAATAATTTTTCAAATACCAATGAAGAAAGAAAATTTTTATTGCATTAAACTATAATTGAGTAGAGAGAGATTCGTAGCATAAAAATCAGTGAAAATGAAAACTTAATGTATATCTATATTATCTTTATTATTTTAATATAAGATAATATATTTTATATTATTCTTCTTTACAAAATTGTAGAGAACGTTAAAACAATATCAATTACTAATTAAACTTCTCATAAACTTCTATTTCCTCCAAAAAGATTCCACACTTTTTCACCTAGCAATTTACATATATTATAAGAATCTTTCTTGGATTGCGTTGATTTAAGGCATTGCATTGTTGCGATGCATCGGATATTCAGGAAGCTACCTTCAGGAATTAAGCGTCTTCATCTCCGCTCGCGCCGTTTCGTCAATGCGGTTGCGATTAAGCACAATGTCTTCGGGATCCTCTACGGCTCGTGCCACACCGCGTTATTATCCAATGCATTCGTAATGGGCACGCTCTCGCTCTTTGCTCTCGCCAGCCAGGTCTTTAATGAATGGCTCGGCGAGAGCACGAGACATTCATGAGACGCGTAGAAACGCATAAGGCTTCTCTAGTCATCCCTACCAGCCTTCTTTCTATCGCTCTATCTCCGTCTACTTAACTCTCTAGAGTCTAGCGTATTAGGCACGCATTATACGCGAGCGGTAAGGAATAGCGAAAGAACAATTCTTTCGTTGCGATAAATTTGTCTCACTCCTAACCATTAGAGGCGCGTCTAGAGAGGTCCGTTTAATCTTCGTCATGTTCAACTTCGTAAAAAAAATATATTAAAACGAACCACATTTAATTTTTATTTCGATCAGTATTTAGATTAGTAATTGCAAGATACTCTAATTGATAAGTTTCAATCGGATAGTTATCTGTGTTATTTAAAATCCTGTTGATCAAGACGTTATAAAACTTGAAATTGCGTAGAATTTCGAGGACACGAGCAGGTCGTTCAAAAAGACGAGGATAACAGAGACTTTACGAAATTGCACGACTAGAACGCCGTGACATCGGTCTGCCTGGGTAATTTTCCCGGGTATCTACGGCGATCTGGTTCTGTCGATGATGTAACGACAGCTCGAAATGTCGTCGGCCTTCCAGGCATTCGTTCCCTCCAGTCTCCTGCGGAATCCGAAGATCGAGTCTTTCCCTTCGCTCCTGCGTCCCTGGCACGTTTCCTCATCAACGTTTCGTAAGTTCGGATTGTGCTGTGTCCTTTTCTTGGCGTTTCGCGCATCTCAAAATCACCCCGTTGTGGATGGGCTACTGGAGAATCAGTTCTCTGGAATCTACTTATTTCATCAAGCATTCCCATAAGTTACCGCAATGATTTGATCTTTAACACCGAATAACTATAAGTCTCGGATAAAAAGCGCTGTTTGAAATTAATTTAAATTTCAAACAATCGTTATTTATCTCTGTTAGATTTTACTGTCAGATTTTACTTGGCGACAAGTGATATTTCTAAAATTACAGTACTTTAGTATACCCTCTCGATTACAGATGCAACGTTTGATCCAGTCATCGTGACTGTGCAGTCATGATAACCGTGGCATTCGATTGTCGGATATTCGGTGCATCATTGACACTGGCAGTGTTATATGCTTCATGAGATTCTGACCGACGCGACGATTGTTTCGCGACGGAATCAAGCGTGACCGAGTGAACGCTCGTTAAGGTCTCTCGTGGACACCGATGACGTCGTTCGATGAACGTTGCGACACGTAACAGCCGCCGCTACAGCTTGCACCGCGCGGTAGACATCCTTGACTGCCCGTTTACACCGTGACAAAACTTGCGTCGTTTAAAACGCTACGCGTATCCGTCCGCGCACCGCGGCAGTCGTTTTTATTGCTTATCGCCGGCGTTTATGGCGCGGCCAGAAAACCGCACCGCTTCGCGAAATCGCGTCATTCTGCGCGAGATGTCCGATCTCGAAGTTGTAATTCTCCGCGGGGAAATGGTGTCGAATAAATATCTCTCAAATAAATATTGTTACTCAGTCGACTGTATACTTTTTCATTCATACATATAATACGCACATATACGCCTTTAAAGTTTATTAATTCCGGATTAGTTGACGTCAAATCGATTGGCACGAGCGATTAACCCTTCTCTCTCTCTTTACAATTCCGCGTGAGATGAGCGGAGAAAGAAAATTAATCAGTCTCAGATTAGACAGCTAATTTATGTAGTTGCAACTGACCCTGAATACGACGATAGCGAGAGCTTCTTGAAGTCCGACATGCGCACTGATGACGTGGTCGAATGGAAGTTGCGACACGAAGCGGGCAGGCTCGCGCGGATGGCGGCCATCCTTGAGTGCTCGTGGCTCATTCCAACCACGGTAAAACGGTCTCCATATGAGAGCGCACACGCCCGCGGTGTCGCGGCGGCATGGCACTCGACTTTATTGCATCGCCGCGACCGGATCGTCCGGCCGCCAATGGCGCCCGTCGAATAAGTCATTTGTTCTAAGTCGCGATAGAAGAAACATAATCACGGCTAGGTTCTTACCTCAAGGTTTCAAGATTCGCTAATAGAATCGCGGCGCATCGTCCTTTTGCGCGCTACGCAATGGCGAAATTTTTCACGACTCCGTCCCGGAGTTCGGAATCTTATTCGATCCGAGAGATCTTGGAGCGCCATTAGAATCCGGAGCGGAAATGGAGCTCGCGAAAGAGTAGAGCTCAGAGTCGTGCTCCAGAGAGCTATTTTAATTCCTTCCTATATAATATGATTGGGATTCTTTTCACGGGTCTCCGGAGGTCACTCCCATTCGGATTCACGTTCTTCGGCGATCGTCAGAACGAGCTAAACTTTTCGATCAGCGGGAGCGTAAAATTAGTGAAATCTTACCGGAGGTTGTAAATCTCGCACGAAAGCCGATCTTGTTGACCCTGATTGGACCAATGACAGAGACGGAGAAATATAGCGAGAATATTTATCTCTGCTTCGGGCTTCCTCAATTCTCTAGGAGCGTGTAACGGCGGTATAGAAATTATTTAGCCGGTTATCGTGTATTAGCGGGAAAAGAAGACCCTGTTGAGCTTGACTCTAGTCTGGCACTGTACCAAACATCTACCAAACATCCAAAACTTGAATCGCGCAACGTTATCTCGAGACGATCGCTCAAGGTTATCGAGCTACAAGATAAATATACGAGATAAATTCCCTTTTGCGGCAGAGAAAAATTATGTATAACGGCGTACGATCGGTTAGAACAGGTCAATTAGGACGGGGTCTAGCTGAATAATATAATGCCGCAATATTTTTTAATGATGTTATTAATAGCCGCAGTTTTTTTATAGATTTCACAATAACCGGTTAAATAAGCGCGGTTATCACATTTAATTTGATAATTATTATATTTATGATCTTTTGTGTGAATTATTAACTCCACGCACCGTCGCGCGAGGTATTTCAAATTTCAGTGTCACGTTTACCTTCGTGTCACAGATCTTTCGATCGAGTCCACTTAGGTGCTATGCCTAGCGCGCGCGATCCTCAATTTACTATTCAAACACCGATTCTCGCCGCCTCGGAAATCGCAGGCACTTGTCACGGTGTAAACAAGAGAATAACGACGAGGTGAGTCAGCCTCGAGGATTCTTCGAGGCAAGGGTGTCTGTCAGGTAACTGATGTGGTCCAGCGGACATAAAGGTGGGTATCCACCAGAAAAGCAACGTTTGCAAACGTTTGTTAAAAATTCTTTTCTGGATAGAGCCACCTTAACGCGCTCGTCGTTGGATCATACATCCTTTTTTTTCGTGGATTTGAGTATATCGCCTGACTATATCGACGTAGAAAACAACCTCGACATCATCGCCGTAAGCGATGACACGTTGCGTGACTAAAAGCTTTATCTCTCATCTCTCTCTCGGGAGATTTCAATAAATTGGTTCGCGCGAAATGGATCAAACTGGCGCGTCTCTCTCGGCGAACGAAGTAAAGAACGAAGACATAGTTTACTCTCTCTCTCTCTCTCTCTCTCTCTCTCTCTCTCTCTCTTTTACTTCCCTCTTACCCCTTTCTTCTCTCGCGCCGTCGATTAAAATCAACGTCGCGAACATGTCGAGGCCTCTCGCGACAAAGTGAGCGTTGGGTGCGCCGCAATCCGTACTTAAAACGCACACGCACGCACTCACCGGTCCACCTGTGTTCCACCGCGAGTAATTCACGTATCAGCGCACGCACACGACGCGCCGTCGGCGACGATCTAACCGCTCACTTTGGTACGCTTCGTTTCTTCTCGTGCCTGGTATCTCTCGATAACTACGTAGCTTCTGCGAGCAACCTCTGCACGCTCGCGAAACACGCGTAAGTTTCGCCGATAGATCACATTGACAAAAGCCACAGAATCTGTCTTCAAGTCGGATATCTGAAGATCCCAATAAAAAGATAAAAAATTTTCTATTTTTTCTCTTATTCAGAGTTCTCGAAATAAAAAACCAAATTTGAAAGATTATGATATTATTTTAATTTTTATCCAACGCTATTATTTCATTACTGTCTTTGTTATTTTCATTTTTACACACTTTTATGAAACAATACTAATATTTTATAAAAAGTAAATTTTCGGAGAAAGATTAAGCTTTTCCTGTTTTGTATCTGTGAGGTAATCTTTTGATAATTTTTTTTCAGTATCCGTTATGATGAATACGATAGGAACGAACGTGCTCACTTTCATATTATGTCAACGATTTGGCCTTGGCATACGCAGGAAAAGGTTGAGAAACATTACTGTGCGCGACGAACATGCGTGCAGCAACGTTTAACCGCCGAGAGATATCTATAAAGTCACGTCTATGTTGTTACTGGTATTATTATAGCGATATCTATCTACGGATCTCAAGGTTCGTATATTTAAATATAACTGATATTTCTAAAGAAAATAGCTTTTAATATCAATTAGCGGGTAACAGTGCGTTTCAACGTGATATATAAATGCCAACAATTCGTTTGAATTACGAGCAGAAAGCATTACGAAACGTTATCACGTCAATTGTAATTAACGTGATCTGCATCTGTCAATAAAGCAGGACACCACGATGTTTAGTAGCGGTTCCAGCGCGAATTTTTTCAAACCCATTTTTGATAATTTTATTAAAATTTCTAGAGAAATATTAAATGAAAAATTATTTATCGCAATAATTGTTCAGTATATCTATCTTCTCGTCGGCCACGAGATGTGTTTATTTACGAGTCGCGGAAAGTAGTCATCGGAGAGATATGCAGATCGTATGGTAATCGTGTCGTAAGACAGGCGCACGTGTGTGTCGCGTTGCACCTTGAGGAGAAAAAGAGGCGGAGAAAAAAATCGAATGACGGAAAGAATCGACAACGTGAATTTTTAGTTAATGTCCACGCTCTCTGACGTAGAAGCTTCTACATATGCAAGCCGGAGAAGGTCGCGAAAACAATTGTCCGACGGAAAAAGTACATATTCATAAATTTCGATCGGCCTTAATGTATATGTGTCCTGTCACTGTGATCGCCGCATAAATCGTCCGAAGCATAAATCGTCGTGCCTTGCGCGTTACAATATGATTATGCGTGGCTTCGACTGAGCTGTTCTTCGATTTAAAGGACGAAAGAATCTATGTGTATCTTACATCATAGTCATAGCCAAAGCGAGAGCCGGCGTCAAAGAAACTGCGGCCGAACACTAAATCGTTGAATCTAAAATGTATTACAGTAAATTTTATGTACTACTGCATGAGAATGATCAATCATCGCAACGTTTAGGTTATAGTAGATTACTATCTTAGGAATAAGCCGAATAACTACTTTTATCTAATATGACAAGAAAGTTTTTATGTATAGTATAGATTACACATATGTATATCTTGACAATATAATATTTAAAACTTAATTACAAATTTTTAATACATTAGATTCCATGGCTCGATAACTTTATATTTTCCTTTGAATTTGATTCAGAGCGAGCCTCTTTATCACAGTTTAATTTTAATTATTTAAAAATGTCTTAAAAATAACGATTTAATTTCCTTGATATTTTGGCATGTCTCCTTCGATTACGTGGCAGTCTCCAGAATTATCCCACGTTACCAACGTGATGAAGATCTGCCTAACGTAATCGAATGTAGCATTAACGTTACGGCCCGCGCGCGAGCGGTACGCAGAATTATTCTACGTCTTTCTCCGCGTGCGCACCGCGTAAGCTAATGATTAGGTGCCTACTTAGTGGCGAGCCCGCCGCGGTAATAAGCGGCGATAAGTTAGAGCGCAATAACTCGAGAGGACGGAGCGGTACGGAACCGATCGTGGCGCGTGTCATCGCCTCTTTTACGAGTTTGCGGATGTCGCTACTTAATAATATTTAGTGGGCCATTATTACGCGGCCGGAGCCCGCGTTATGCCGGCGAAACACCGGTACATGCCCGGTGCAATTCCTATACGTAACGTCGCAATACGTTACGTGTCGTCAAACTGGTTTATTTACGTACGCCGGCGTCGCTTCAGCTCTTCGTCGAAACACAGAAAGAAAGGAAGAAGGAGGACGAAAAGAGGTATTTCACGAAACAGGAAGGGCAGGCAGACAGGCCGGACTTGTATACCGGATTTTCCAGTATATCTAGACGCAATCGCGAGCTACGACAGATTCGTTACACGTGTGACATACGTGTGTCATCGCTGACTTTTCGCGATCTTGAATCGAGCGGCTCTCTCGAAGGGAGCCGCGGCGATTTCGCACCGTTCCGACGAAGGTCAAGTGCATGTCAACGGACATGAAACAGTCGCGGCCACTCGGTTCTACGAACTGTATATACGTTTCTCGGGATTGTACATGTGGTAAGGTCGTTTGCGACACGCGGACGTAATGCCTCCGCGAACAGCGAGTCCCTCGAAACGAAATCCCAGTTTTCTGCTCAAGGAAGATATGTAGATTGCGAGGGAAACGATGGTGGATCGCGATTTCCAGGGAACCTGAATTTCGCGGGTCAGCTGCGATTTCCGCTCGGACGACGCCTCTCTCATGCTTTCTTCTTTTTCAGGTCAGGCAGATCCCTCATTTGCAGCCTAAATCACGGGCTTACCTATTTGTTTCTTCGTGCAATTAGCGCCGTTGTATACTCGCGAAAATAATAAGCGCTTCCGCGAGTGGTATCGTCCACGTTCTACTTACAACTTCCCGTTTAAAAGCGAGCCGGCGGGAGAGAGAGATGAGGCAAACGCGATCGTCGAGGATCTGCCAGGGCGGTCGAGATCATCGCCAACAGCGTCGTCTCTCCCGCGAGCGTGACAACACGCGTGCGACTCTCATTTCGAAAACGCGAGCGATTCTCCGCTGTACTTCGGATCGCTACGGCAATCGGCCACGGCCGCTGGCCAGAGCTCTGGCTTAATCGGCAGATTAATTATTTATGAGGCGTGTTTCATTCATTCATTAAAGTTCCCCGAGGCCTCCGCGAGAGAGATCATTATGACGTGATAATGTCTTAATTAACGGCGTTTAATGAATCTCTATCGCGGGATCACTTCGCTTTTATAATGCGAGCGCGCGACCACGCGGCCGGCCTCTAAACGGCGAATTAACCCGCGGTTAATAAACGAACCAACACGGGGAAAGATGCGCGTGCTCCCGGAATACACGGCCGCGACGTAGAGATCGGCGTGTGGTACCGATCGTGCGATCTACCTGCTTGCCTGCCGTGGCTGACCATTTTTGCCGGTCCCGGCATGTCCTCGGCGATGGCGCCAATTAACCCGCGCACGGGGGACATTTGACGTCCCGGTAATCGCGAGAATTCTCGCGACCTTAAGTAAGCCCGATAAGATAGGCCCGGTATGCGGTTAGGGCAGTTACCGGCTAACTCCTAATTAATTTGAAAAAGCCCTGGACCGGGATCGCGAATTCCACGCGTGATAAATCGTTTCTCGATAGGCGACGAGGTGGAGGACTAATTCCGGATGCGCTTCCGATAAGAATATGCTCCTTCGTATTTTTTATCACAAGAATATTACACGTATGATGTATCACTTATCAGTATATCCTTAATTATTTTTTAATGTAAACGAAATAATCTTATTTCTTCATTGTCACTTTCAATTATTAAATATTATTCGGGACTCTCTCTTGTACAGTTTCTCATATTTATTATCACATAATATAACATATTAAACTTCTTTTTATTATGCATCTAGTTTTTCAGACGATTCTGTTTACCGTAGATCGTAAATATACCGATGCGTGGCAGAAATGCGTTATGTAGAACCAGTCGTACCCGTTTCTCTGGAATAGTATCGTTGTCGTCATCGTCGTCGTTGTCGTCGTTGTCGTTGTCGTTGTCGTTGTCGGGCACCTCGTGACTACCCGAGTTTCTTCGTATATGTAACTCGTATTAATTATTTCGACGCGCCGGGTCCATGTTTGTAGTTACTTCGCGGGCTGCTCGCGGCGATAATTAATAGCGCCAGACGCGGAATGAAATCATCGTAATGCGCCGTGACTGATTGCGTTAGGGTTACCGTGTATCAAGCCTTTTCAGTTGAAGGCACCACGACCGAAGAAATGCAAGATTAATACTGCTTGCTCACGATTCTCGCGGCCGGCGCTATGAAACTCTATATACTTACACCTATAATATGGACGAGCACACTAATTACATCGATAGACAACAACGTCCAGGATAAACTGATCAGCGGAAAACTGATCTACTTTACGAGACATTTTGTCCAAATCTGTCACAAAAATGAATTAAAGTTTCTATGAGGATATTAAAGATAAGACAGACATATATTTTTGAATCATAAAAATAAAGAAAAATATTACATCCCCAGAAAATTAAACTGGACGCAGTTCTGCAATTGATTCTGCAATAATGCGGAACCAATTCCAAAACTTTACTTTTCCGCTGGAGTAAATTTCTCGAAACGTTAGAAATAAAATTCTGTGCTAACGTTATCACAAATATAATGACCGAACTATATAATTTTCCTCAAATACAATTCTATTTGTTATATACGTTTTTAGAATATCTTCTTATAGAACTAAAAATCACGAAAGTGCAGGCGCTTGATTCCTTATTGCATAACTGCATCCAATTAGTTCTATGAATACAATCTATATATGAATTATGTTTGGTTCCATTATAGTTATATTTGAATTTTCATAAAATTAATTAAATGAAATTTACATAATCAATTAATAGCACACCCTTAATATCTTTCTAAAGAGAATCCAAATCGCACACACACATACACACACACACACACACACACACACACATCTAGGTGATTTAAATTTCTATTCAATCTCAATATCGCGCGTTTATCAGTTAATTACAATGTGCCGTCATTATAATGCTCACAACATGCGCAAAAATGTCAAGACATTTCAATTTCAGGTTCGACACGCGGGCTAAGTAGTGGGTCAGATTTTACAGAAGGGGCATGGGGCTATTCTCCGCACGAGCCGAATAAGCCCGTGCTCTCTCCCTCTCTCTCTTTCTCTCTCGCTTTCTCTATCGCTGATAATTCTATCATGTACGGTTTAATGTACAATTAACCGATCACTTAGAGGCC
Organism: Temnothorax americanus; assembly: GCF_048541705.1. Lineage (NCBI taxonomy): Eukaryota > Metazoa > Arthropoda > Insecta > Hymenoptera > Formicidae > Temnothorax > Temnothorax americanus. The sequence goes on along the minus strand of NW_027509371.1, from coordinate 2,483,412 downwards.
TGACATTGCGCTGAGTCACGATGTCTTATTAAGTCTCTACCGAGCACCGGCACCGGTCGGCCGAGAGCACGGTGGCAAGCGGTCTCTCTGAGAGCATCAAAAGCGGTCTTAAATCGGGCCAGGCCACTGCTATTTAGCCTCGGTCTAAGCTGGCTGCCGTCGATTTAATGATTGCTACCGCACTGATTTGCTATTTCGCGCATAAACGTATCCGTAATCCGCGAGAATTATCGCGGAGCCGTTGATTTACTGTAATGGGAAAGAAGCAATCAGTACGTCATGCCTTCCACGAGGATCTTGTATTTATGGCGAGTATGGTAATTATATGCGCATCGCAAGATGTTCGGGCGTTAAGTACAAATCGCGATAAGGGCAATGAATTCTCTGCGGTACCATCGCGTCCGTCGTTTTGTTCCTGTATGTTAAACGCTCACAAAGTAGCCACTGATACGAATGGAAAAAAAAGCTAAAAAAAAAAAATAAAGATAAATAAATCCTGCAGCTGCGCATCGCACGAAAATGACGCACGCCCGAGGCGCTCATTCCGTTGAGCAATTATCTTGTAATTATTGTAAACGATAAAGAGAGAAAAACACACGATGCACATTCTAGCGCTTTTCACTCTCTCGTTTTTAGCTCCCATCTTCCGGGGCTGAAAAATTATTGCATTTATTATTTGCCCGCACACAGTCAATGGGAATTTATGTACGTCATAACAATTAAAAATAATCTATATGATCTCTTAAATTATATTAAACACAACGCGCACACCCATATAGATTTGTTGTAAGAAGACTTCATCGCTATCAATTCACTTTTTCGAGTATTGGTGGCAAAAAGAAATCCGATGGTTTCAAAAGAGGGCCTGTTAATATAAAATATATTACTTCCGCGACGAGAATTCGGTACCGCCCGATCTCCCGCGAAGCTCGAATCGACTCGCGGCAATCGGCTAATTTAAGAGTCCATAAAGTTGGCCAGTCCTTTAGTCCCTTGTCTGGAGGATCCGATTCCCCTTTCCCTTTCGCAGCAGCGACGGCGGCAAAATCCCACCTGAGACACATCGTGTACCACCGTCCCTAACGGACCCACACCGATGATATTTCAGTGTTAATTGTACCCAGTATCTACCGCTCTCGAGTCCGGGGCTGACTTCTAATCTCGGGTTCATTAAGGACTCCTACCCGGGACCAACCGAACTATTTTCAGATCGGGACACACGTATGTGGTAGCTCGAAGCTCGTGAGAGGGACGAACAGCAGGGAAGAAGGAACAGGACGATGAAGAGCAAGAGGAGGAAGGATCGAAGGATGGTATACACATAGTGAGCGAAAACATGGGATGCACTTCGCACATGTATGTGTATATGTGTGTGCATGTACGTGCAAGTGTGTACAACTGTATGTATGTGTGGGTGTATATATGTATACATGAGCGTAAGTTGTGTGTGGGACGGATTCAGTGCAAGAGGAAGGACGAAGAGTACGATGAGAACGATGGGCGAATACACGGGGAAGAGGAAGGCAGGGAGAGAGGACACAGAGACGGAGGGGGAAAGAGAGACGGAGAGCGAGAAAGAGACGTGGCGAAGCAACGGCCATTCCCGATTTCCATTTTAATTGAACTCAACGCAACATCATACTTAATGCCAGAAACGCGTCAGAAACTCCAATTAAACGGCGACGCCATTTCACTTTATCTCCCTGCACATTCGTCCTGATTGCCGGACCGATCGTCGCCGAGGTAGCCATCGATTACTCCTCCCTCGAAATTTCTCGAAGAAATGCTCCGCATGTGCGGCGCGTACGGTCGCGACTTGCTGCCGTAGGATTTATACATGTATAGGTAGGTATCTTCCGTCCGTGCGATCGCGTGTCGTTATCGATTCACCGAGGGTAAACTTTGTCTCTCACGCGTTTAACGTCGTACGAATTAACATCGCCGAACGGATGATGCCCCATCGATAGGATCATTTGCAGATTCACACCGAACCGGAGTCAGGAATAAATATTCACATCGACGTAGCTCTCCTCATTGCAAAGACGATATTTCTTATACTCTGGGAGAAATTTAGACCGATTTTTTTTAGTTAAGCAACATTTTGGTTAGTGCCCCTCAAGTAAAAATTATCTTTGGCGTAACTGAATATCGACAGAACCAATTGAGAGAATTAATTAGTATAACTTAAAAATCTTTGAAATAGATAGAATAGCTAATTACGATTTTTAGTTACGCGAGGCTAATTAGAAATATCGCTTATAAGAGAAGAAAACGGTTACGTAAAATTAGGATTACGAGCAACCCAAATAATTGGATTACTAATCGTGCCATGGGCTCCAAAGTGGGTTGCTTAACCGTTTTTTTTTCCCCAGAGTAATTTAGTTCGATTCGGCCTCAATAAAATTTATTGCACTTATGATATACAGAGATAGAAATGTAGATGTTAATCAGTATATTGCACTAGAATGAAAATTTGCTTATAAATCTTTTTTTAAGAGAGAAATATCCTGAACATTTACGACGATCATATTTAAGATATATTTTATATAAGATTTTGAATAAGGTAAAATTTATTTAATTAATTAATTTATTTAATTCTCTAAAAAAGAATAAACGTTTTTCGCACGGTCAACAGCGATTGGCTCTCAATTAACCTGTTTTGCTTTACGTGTGGATGTCCAACAGAGAGCCTCAACTTTCCAATTTGTTTAATTAAATTCATTTAAATAACGTCTCTGAGAACGGCCTTGTGAAAGAATATTCTACTTCTAATAACGCAAGAGATCAAAATATTCGCGCTTTCGTTTGGTACTCTCCGCTCTTCGTGTTTCTTACGCGTCGACCAGTTTCTTGTTTGAGAAGCGACGAACAAGCATAACCGGCGGACGAAACAAAGATGTATGTGTATGTAATGTACGTGTATGTGGTAGCTCGCGCTTTTCCCAACTAACTACCGGATGCTGGAAACGCTCGTAGCAGCGAGACGCGTTGACAACATCCAGGATGACGTTTTTCTGAACGCGACTGTCGACGAGACGGTATGAATAAGGAAGCAGCGCGCGGCGGCGGCGGCGGCAGCGGCAGAGCGACGACGACGAAGAAGACGAAGTCGTCGACAGTCCCGAGCGGCGGCAACGGTGGCAGAAATGCCGAGGCCGGCCCGCGGACCGGCTTGATTTATTGACGGGAAAATCTAGTCGCAGTCGTCGTCGAAGTCGTCGCAGTCGTTGTCGTCGCCGTTGAGTCGCGGTTGGTTCGGCTTACCTCACCGCCTTCTACGCGCCTACGGCCAGTGTCCTTCGGTCCACTGGAACAGAAAAAAAGAGAGACACGTAGAGGAGAAAGAAACAGAGAGAGAACGAACACCGGTAGCTGTTTCGTGCTTGCCGGGAATCCTTGAGAAAGAGATTTCGCCGATGTGCGTTGCCGAAATAGAACACGCCTAACTCGGTCGATCGGTTATAAGTTGAAACCACATCTGTTCGCACTCTACTTTCTGTGGATTTACACGAAACGCGAGAACTCTCACGATCAAAATGCAATCTTTATTCCTCTGCAAAAAGATATAAAAATTTTGATTATGATAATCATATACGACGGTCCATAATTCAAAGTATAAAAATTCTGAATGTATAATAGTTCATGCGTATATCAGTATATCGTATATGTATCACTGGACTTCCAGATTAAACGTCTAATTTTGTAGGTCGATGACATGCATGCTCGACATCTTATACTTCAATCTCTCGCAATGTATGCGTAAACTTGAAAGTGTAAAGTAACTGCACGTGTGTCCGATGTCGAGTGTCACAGACGATTCTCTTAATTTAATTGCTTCGAGATACAGATTTATGTTCGACCGGCTGGTTTTTCAAGAATTTTGCATGCGATTTCGGCGCGCCGTTATATGTGTTGTGTTGACGACGATGCATATGAAATAAATTCTCGCAAACTCGAATGGAATTTAATCGGCACTTCCGCGCCGAGGCGAATCGTGTCATCCATGTGTTCTCAAGACCCATGTGGCTAACCTTTGATTAGCATTACCGAATCAGACGTTCTAGCATTCACAAAAAGATATTTACAAAAAAAACTGCGAATAAGTCAAAGGTAAAGACCGAAAGCTGTCGGTTTTGAATATATTGAGGTAAAAGATGATCGAATCTGCGAAAGAAATACTGCCATAAACTTCGTGCGAGCGTGCGATTTCGCATTGCCACACCTTCCATTTATGGAAATGTCGAAGTTTTTATTATGCGACAGGACCGAGATTGCCGGTTAACTTTATGATATTAAATTAGTTTGCATTCTGCCAATTGCCGCTACCGATACCCAATGTAAAGTGTTCTTTAGAAATCTTTTTTTCCTTGAAATATCGGTCGATCGCTCAATAACATCACAATGTACTTCTGATAAGCGGATATATGTATATTAATATATGTGTCGGATATATTTATTATGCCATGCTTCTTTTTGTCTCTCTCTCTCTCTATCTCCGTTAAAGCCTGTCTCTCACTGAAGACCTGTTCGGATTTGTTTATCCTGATGAGAGAGAAAGAGAGAAGGAGAGGGGGGAGAGAGAGAGGGAGAGAGAGAGAGAGAGAGAGAGAGAGAGAGAGAGAGAGAGAGAGAGAGAGAGAGAAAGAGAGACTCTGAGCAAGTTTGTGTTCCAGAGATTCCGATCGGGCATGCCACATCGTAGATTCACTCCCAGGCCAAAGGCTGTCTCGTCGAGCCGTCTGTCATTTAAGGGGAGGAAAAAGCGACGAGAGAAGTGTGCCGAACACGTAGGTTTAACGAATTCGATGAGTCTCATTAGGCAACCGCGTTACCGTGAAAGAATTTAGAAGCGAATAATTGCGTTGCGGAACAGAGATTCGTACTGTCTGTGCAAATACTAAAAATTAAGTTAATTATTTATAAACCAGTTAAAGACTAACTCCGTCATTTGACAACTTAGTTTAGAAGATTGTCTCCCATTATTTAAAAACGGAATGAGATTAAATGGAAAATTTAAAAAAGTTGCATAATATTCTGCCAAATGGAAAGCCCTACATTTTCAACTAGCGATATAGATAACGAGCAGAAATCTGTTGAGGAGTTTAATTGTTTCATCTTCCATCAGGTTGTCATTTCTCTCTTCGGGTTTATTCGCCATTTACTTACTCGCCGATCCACTAACAGACGCTTTTTGAGCCGTATAGTAGACCACGTTTAACGCGCTTATTGCGACGGTATCATGGCGAGCGCATCACGGTGCGGTCGATTAGGCGAAAACACCGCCGCGGGCTACCGGTCTTGGTGCGTCGCAGGGCCGGCCCGTTCGCCTCCACGTCCTACGCCGGCCATCGATATCTCCGTGGCGAGGCGATGCGGCTGCTCGAGGTGGCTGAGAAAGCGCGTATGAGGCCCCAAAATCGGCTCCATTCGGCCCTCTCGTCTCGCGCGGCTAAGGGCGAAGGCATTGAGATGCAGAGAGCGTTGGTGCTACCGTGCGATGGTCCCGATACCGCCTAATGGACCGTCCCCGCCCCCTTTTCCCTTCGCCCTCGTCGTCGTCGATTCTTCTTCTCCGCCCGCCAGCACCTTTCACACTCTCTCTTTCTTCCTCTCCGTCTCGCTGCCAGCATCCTACCGCCACTTTCAGCTTCCTCCTCTTCCTCCTCCTCTTTCCACCTTCTTGATTTCCCTCCTCGCTCTTCTCTTCCTCTCTCTCTACGGTCCCTTTTCTTCTCATCCACATCCTTCGTACCACCGGGACTTCCACGAAGTGCAAAAGAAGCAGAGCATCAGCGAATCCTTCTGTCGCTTCGCGTGCTAAGCGCCTCAGCGATAACAACCTACCTTTCGATCTGACCCCATGACATTTCCATCATGGACAACTGATCGAGACTTTCCTTACTTGCGAGAACATCATAGGATAAAAATAACTTTTTTCCACAAAGAGCATTTGAAGATCCTTTTCTCTATAATATCTCTTCTTTACCTTTAACGCTTCCTCAGACGCGCAAGCTAGAAAGTTGCGGCGAAACAACTTGTATACACCATAAGAAAGCTTCGGAAAGAATATAGGAAATCGTCAAGAATTTCATTGATCGCCGATGCGTCTCCAGGTGTTCGTTGAAACCGCGGTATCTGCGAGTCGCGGCGGTCGTAGGCAGTGTGCCGAGTGTGCGGCTCCGTTATTGCCCGCTCGGAAACAAAAACCTATCGCGGCTTAGATGATCCAACCGCGGAGTCGGCGGCGACCGGCGACGTAGCGGGAAGCGGGAACCAAGCGAGATGAGGTACATACGCGCGTGTACGCGTCGTGCGATGCGAGATGGCCGAAGCCGAGAAAGAAAAGAGACTCGTCTACGCATCGTGCGTTTTATGCTCTCGCATCCGCGCGCCACGGAGAGAGACGAGGAGGGCCTGCACACACGGTAGCACGGCAATAACTGCGTCGCGGCATCATTTATATTTACGAGACACCGCGAAGCCGTGCCCAGGCCGCATTGTTACTGCCCAAGGGCCTTATAGCCGCCGTCTGGGCCTTATAGGGCCGCCGCGATATCTCTCGCTTCCTCTTTTCTCTCGGATGGACCGGACGGGTCGCGGGACCAGCCCTGAACGCCGACCGGACGAAGGAGAGATACTGGGGACTTGGGGCCCTGTATCGATCCCGATTGATCGGATTTAGTGCGCGCGAACGCGCGCTTTCGTGAACGTCGACCCTCGAGAAACTCGCGTAATTGGGTCGAAATGCTCGGGAGATAAAGGATAAAAAAAACTATAGCCTTATAGCGCGCCACAATACGTTCGTTTCAAAATAATCTAAATATAGAAATGAATAAAATTGAATATACAACGTATAAAAAGGATGTAAAAATTACATTAATAACGCGATTATAGCTTAAAATGGATTATTATGATATAGTCGCGGCTCATTCTTAAATCTTCACAAGCTATGGAAGAGCAGTGGAAATATTTTGCGTCCGCCGACGTCGCGGCAAAGTTCTCGTCAAGTGTACAACAATAGTCCCTTAGTAATGGCTTTCGGAAAAACGATCGGCGATATCTGTCAGGCCGTACTGAATGGTACCTCTCGGGGAGAGAGGGGGCGCGCGATCGAAGGAGGGAAGAAAGATTTACCGCGGCGCAACGGTTCGCGCCAATCAGACACGACGCGGCGCATCGCCGGCGCAGATATTTCACAGTTATGGCCAGATAAACCACGACCTTAGCGCCGGATGTACCGCCGTTTGGGGAATAGAGCGCATCAATGATGCAATGTTCGGCATCGCGCGCGGCATCGAACGCGCGTTTGTCTTCCTTACCGGGAGGTTTATAGTCGCGCCTATCACGTATACAACTCCGCTTATATATTATCTTTCTCACATATACGCCCACTGTATTCCGTAAACATCCTCGAAATTCAAAAGGATTCCACAGACGTCGTGTAATTTATCATTGATTAAACGGAAAGGACGAATAGAACGAGGAATCTTAATCTTTTCTTATGACGCGAAAGCGATAACAAAACGTTTAAAATTAGAAATATCTCGGAAAGAGACAATTACATGATCTAATGATTGTTGGACGTTCGATGACTAATGTCAGAAACCGAACGTCTTTTCCCTCGTTCCACGAGAGGGTAGCTATCGATGCTGATGCTGTAAAGATAGCGCTTTAAGGGTGTCTCCTTCGAGTGCAAGTGAAGCCAAGGGCTGCGGTTTTCTGCTGATCAGCGTGCTGAATCCCGGTTTCCTTGACGGAGTCGTCACCGGCGGATCCAGAAAGAGAGAGAGAGAGAGAGAGAGAGAGAGAGAGAGAGAGAGAGAGAGAGAAGGAAAGAGAAAAAGGACCGTGCGTGGGAGGAAATGGTAGCGAGTTTTAAACCGCAACTCGATATCTGCTCGTTTCCGCGCCGTATACCAACCCCTGTTTCGTGTAAGTCTCTCCAGGGATTTCGGTGGGAGCCAGAGGGATGCCCGACAGGATGTGTACGAGCCGTGCAAAAATGGGAAAACCAGAGCGGCGTTGACACTTTCAGAGTCGTTTCTGATCGCACGGGTTAACGATGGTGGAAAAATGCCCTCGTCACTCCCGATTTCGGTTTAGGGTCGGCTGAACGCGTTGTTATTACAGTTGCGCCGACCAGTGTGATAATTAAAACGTTCAATTTAACCGTCGTGAAATCGAATCACCTCGAAAAATAAAAGTGAATTATTTAAAAAAGTAATTCGCAGGTCGCGTAGATTATCGTTTGAAGAATGACGTTAAGCGCTACATAAATTAGAATATCTTACACAGCGATAACATCGGCATCAATAACAATAAGAATTGCTCGGTAATTTCTTTCGTAAGAGAATATTATTTCCGTGTGAGAGGACGACTCAGCTCGAGAGGACGTTCCGCTCGAGGAAGTTACTTAGAGGCTGAGAAAGAGAGAAGAGATCGGCGACGCGGCGCGCACTCGCGGTCCCCCGATAAGTTCAAAACCGTGTCGATACTCGGCGCTATAAATCGTTTGGCCGAAAGGATCGCTATTCGCGGACGAAGGGAATCGAATCGGAAACGTGACCGAGCGCGGAAACGGGGACAAGGAATCAGACAGAAAAGGAAAATATAAAATTCCATCAATTCGCGAATTCGACGGTTGCCGTTTACAATTTCTCTCTCGTCTTGTGGCGTTGGAGGGTATGCCACGGCGAGGGGTGCAATGGCACCGTCGAAGTATGTATGATGCAGGAGAGCAAAAAAAAAGAGCGCGCGTTAGAATGGCGAATTTCGCCTTATGTGTGTTTGGGGTTTCAGGTCTTATTAATGATTGATCGAGGGATATCGACGTCTCCCCTCTGACGCGACTGATATATGTGGAGTGCGCGGCAGGGAGAGGAAGGGGGTGACGGAAGGGAGAGTTTGTCTGTGCCTTCGCACGTGACACAATAAAACAGCACACGGCCGTATCGATAGCTTATTGCGAGACTTTTTATCGATCCCGATAACTCCCCGGTTGTTGTTCCACCGAAGCGACGCCGATGCGGAACTTTATATAAATCGCGCTCCTGTCGGGGACCGACTTTGTTTTGCCAGCAGATTAGCCGGAAGCGTTCCCAAGTACCTATCTTGGAGAATATCGATGGGTCGTTCGTATCCATCCGACGATAGCGGTGGCTATCGCATTGATTTATTTATCTCGGAATAGTTGATTGATGCTACATAGTTTAAACACCACTTTTAATTAATACGAAGTAGATTATCGATAACATTATTCATTTCCAATTCAGCTAACGATAGTTTGATTTAATTTAATCTAGTAAAATATTGAATCTTATATGGTATAGCTCTCGATTGGAGAGAAGCAAATAAAGAATTTCTATTTATTAAGAGAAATCTTTCCAGAGGAAGTTAGAAATATTTATCGCATGCCCGCAGCTTTGCATTTTTAATAAAAAATATTCGTAACGTCTTATTAACGTCTTATTAACTGCAATTAATGTCGGGCGCACACACATAAGCAATAATTCGGGCGAAGACTATTTTCGGAAAATGTCAACTAATTTTCGTAAAAGGTGAAAGAGGTCTTAAAAGTATAAGGCGCATAAAACCGCTCGAGCAAATACAAGGCTAAAGCGGGGTGGATACAGCGAAGGTGGAAAAGCCACGTGGATCCCCGAGGGTGGCGTTAATCCGCCCTCGCTCTCCCCGATGCTTACCCATCTAGACAACGGAGACGAAGCAATCATATTTTCCGCCCCAGAGGCACGATACGTGTCAATGCGAATCAGGCTTAGTGATCTAATGTGGACTCCGATAGTGTCTGATTTACTTCTGACGTCTCTCTCTCTCTCTCTCTCTCTCTCCAGGCAAGATACACCCTTATTCAGTCTGTGCAGATTACAGCCGTCTGCTTCAGATTTAAAAAAAAATCAGATTGATATCTCTTGTCTGGCGTTTTCATAAACAATTCTTAAATAAATTCTTCGATTGCAATACCTATATTGCACACTGATTAGATATCGACGTATAAAAAAAAAATTACTGATACGCGTCAATACATAAAAAAAATTATTGACGTGAGCTTATTAAGGGCAAGAGGTCTGTAAATTATGTTGGTTGCTATTAAAGAAACGGATACCGTTATCAGCCGCTTTCCGTAGCGAATCGCGTAAACGACTGCTATCGTACTTTCGAATACGGCGTTTTAGGAAGAGGAAACGACGTAAGGATTTCGAAAGTTGGAAAATCCCTTGCGAGTAATCCAGCGTCCCGCCATCAGGCACGATCGTCGTTCGCGATGGACGGAAATTCGCGACTGGCTTTTTTTTCCCTCGCTTTCCGCCGCCCTTTTCTCCCTACCTGGATCCTTTCTCTTCTCGTTTCTACTCCCGTCACGTATGTAGCGAGAAAAATTGCAGCCGAGCGCTTTGCCCGGTACTCGGTTCTGCACGCTCGGCTCCCTCGCCTCATCTCACTCTTTCTTCGCTTCCTCTGCCTGGATACGCTCCTGGAGCCAGCGTGATGAATCTTATTGTTAGATAGAGACGCCCTTTTTGCTCGGCCAAGTATACTAGTTTATTGTTAGTTACGCCGATATCTTTGTTGGATTGCCAAATTTGTATCTTCCTCGATTTATCGTTGTTACAGATTTTATGAAAAACGTTTCCTTTTTAAAAGTTTATGGCTTTCGATAATTCAGGAAATAAAATTCACAAAATTTATGTTATTGACTCGCACTACGTTCTTCCCTTGATTTTATACTCAACTAATGTTCGATGCTCGATTGCACTCGACAGCACGCATATCCGCGAACGTAAGGAAAAGGAGTCATCTTCGCGTATATCAGCGTTTCTGAAATGCATACGGATTCGAGGAAGACTAAGCTAGACTACTCTAGATTTTCAATGGAATGATAGTTCTCTCTCTCTCTCTCTCTCTCTCTCTCTCTCTCTCTCTCTCTCTCTTTCTCGTTCTCTTTCAGACATAAAAACGACATAATGATAAATCGCAAAGGAAAGAAGATCAGAGAAAACCATATTATGTTAAAAGCAATCTATAAATTTAAATGTAATAACATTATTGGGTTAATTATAGAGAGTTCTAAATGTAGCCAAGAAAATTCGATAATGTCACAGCGGCATTTTCAACGAAGACACCATTTAATTCTACTGCTCGTATTTCTAAGCACCGGGACACGCGATCGTGTCTAACGAGTTCGCATAATGATATCAGGAGGGCGACGAGGATCGTCAGTAGCTACGTAGAAGTGGGTGATTACCTCTCGGACGATCTGGATGCTGCTCGTATAATATGCGGCAAGTTCTCCTCGAAGGCACACGACGATACGCCACTCTTCTGCGATAATGCAATCACGATATTACTGCACCATTGCAGCGAGGTCAACTTCAGTTCACATCAGTGATTCGCTGTCTTCTACCACCGATCTAATTAATCTTGATTTGACGATGTAATTTATTACTAGTTGACGATATTACTTTTGACGCATTTCAGTCAAGTGATACAAGAAAGAGACGTGGTAATAAAATTACTTCGTTAATGATTGACTTACCGCTAAAAACTATACTATATGAAAAATGTATAAAGTTAAAATGATAAAGATTGATGACGCGGTGGTTTATTACGATACGATGATTAAAAGAGAAAGATCTTGACCAGGAAATTGTTTCCGTGATTTCCTTGAAGTGATAAATGCACGTAAGTTATAATCCATCTAATCGCTTGTTAGAAAATACTATAATTAACGTTGGAAGGTCATATGCCTACCGTTCACGTGAGAATTAGTATCAATCTGATTGAGTTGTTTCACACATATTATATGCAATAAAATATTATCTTAAGATACTTGAAGATTATAATTTTATTGAAATGTTTAATACGAAATTTGATATAATATTATTGCCCGACGGAGTGTTATAAGAATAAGAGAAAAAAATGTCTAGATGATTTTTTAAAAGAAAAATGTGCGCTCTTTAAAATTTCCTCAACTTTGAACATTATCCTAGTCCGTAATCGAGGAAACGATCTTTCATCCGTGATTCATATCTCCGGCTGGATCCTTACAATCTCAGGCACACCCCGGCGGAAGTAGTCGCCCGCACTTTTATGTAACCGACGCTACGTGTTTTTTTCCTGAACGATTTCTATCAAGGCGAACAGACTGTTAAGGGAAGACACGCGCATCCTGGGTAAGCCGTGACGACACGCGTGTCTGTCTCGACTTCCCTCCCGACTCGCAGCCCCGGGGTTTCCTCCGTCTCCTTCGCTTTCGTCACTACGTGAGTTTGATCCTTCGTCGATATCCGTAGAAGTAAATTGCGCGTAACTTACACACGTAAGTTGCGCATGGAGCCCGTTTACATTACTAACACGTGATAAATTAGGCACTTTACCAAATCCTTAACCATATCAGACCCTTGGTTGCATTTCGTTCAAAGGCTAAGATAAATCTTGTTTGATTCGCGAAATTCGAGGGACTAGGTACGCCCGGGGGATATCTCGATATCAAATTTATTTGATAGCCGCTGCTCATTGAATTACAGAAAGCAGTAATCTTACGGAAAAGAAAATTCGCGACGAATGCAATGAATAGGAAAATGCTCGTAAACCACGTCGATGATGCGCATCGTTAAAGCTCTCGTCCATCGTCGAGCAGTCGCGCGAGGTGTCGCGGAGAAGCAATAATTGTTTCTTATACGCGATGCCGTGCCATGCCGGTCCAGCACTCCGTCGTCGCTTCGTGCCTGTCGATGGCGCACGAGCGAGTTGTCAAGTATGCAAATGACGAAACTGCTTGTCCGTCACCTTAAGACCAGCCAGCATTGTCGGCGATGGATCATAGCCATCGTGACCGTTAGTTTGTATAAAACACGGATTCCTCATGTTCGTGATGCGCATCACGTGACCGCGAGGATCGCAGATAGTGACTGACGTTATATCTATCGTGCTGCATCGTGGTATACAGGCAATAATGATCCCAGACGACTCTCTGAAGAGTCCCCGTCCGATTCTACAAAATCGAGGATAATATCTAAAAGTAATTGGTTACATCGTAAAGGCTAATTGTAATTGTGCCTTAATGAACATCGGTGTCTTTCATTGATGGTAACTGATTTAGCGCGTTTGACGACAAAACGGTTTGTTGTGTAAATTTTATACACTATAAATTACGAGATATATAATAACTAAACAAGCTGCCGGTCGAATTCAAAGATAATATAGCTATTGTCATTCAGAACTATGAGGATAACAATAATTTTCATTTTTTAAGATGACTAAGAGGTTATTAAATAATAAATTATAGAATAAATCATATAAAAATAAGCTTACTTTATCAGTGTAAAATATCTTTTTAAATCTTTATAAGAGGTATTAGTGGATCATCGATGATTTACTAATATTCTTCGACAAGATGCCGTTTTGTTTCTTCGTACTATACATCTGGCATGACTTTCGTACGGATGAGCACGCGCAATTATGCCAGTCTAATGAATCAGAATTATTCGTTGGCAGTCTCATTAACGTCAAAGTCGGCGACGTGTTGCGCGCCAATGACTCCTGCGATACGTTCCTGGCATAACCGCACACTTATCATATACGGCCATTCTTTTCCCGGCTCATTGACACGAGTCTTCAAACTACCTCTCTTGAGCGCGTCTCGCTCGACGGAGCACCGATAAAGTCGCGTGATCATCGCGGAAGACGATCATCGCGACGGTGGCATAATTTCGCGCGCGTTCAAGCGACGCACACTATCAACCAAACTGATTAGCATCTCCGGGGCCGCAGATAACCGCCCCCGTGAAAGTGCGCACAAGGTCGGCATACCTAGCTATCTCGAACCAGCCGGCGTGGTAAGCGCAGAGGGGGTTGGTTCCTACCACCCCCGGGATGGGTGTTGCGTGTAGAACGCGGCATAAATATGTAAGAGCTACTCTCTCTCCCTCCTCCCTTTCTTCTCCCGTCCTCCCGTCCCACGAGCTGTGTTGGCCCCCTCGGTGCTCCATCCTACGCGGCACTCTCCTCCCGCGGCGCCCCTCTCCTTACCACCCAGACCTTGCGCAACCCCCGTGCATGTACGCGAGAGAGATGGGGACGTCGATGATGACGTCAGAGTACGTCCACGTCACCGGCTGGCTGCGTGCAACGTCAGTGATCGAAGTCAGCTGAACCGGCCGTGGTGCCTGGAATGAAAACTTTTGAGCTTGCGTATATGAATCTTCGTCGATTCGTCTGTCGATTAGCAGTCGTATCCGTAACCGACGTCCGTGACATCTTTTTGGTCTCTAGAGCTTCAGTACGAGGGAATCGAAAAAAAGTAATCGACCGGAAATGCATAAGCTTCTAAGAATGTTATATGCAATTGGTTACCCCGATGAAACACTAAACGTTGATCGTAACTGCATAACTATAGTAAATAATTCTAATTACGGCTCTGAGTTATCGGCGCTGAGATTAAACTGTTCCAGCGACTGTCCGTCGATGATGTGACGGTCCTTCCGAGAGCCAGTTTAGGTCTTTGGTGATGATCGAAAGGGGTTTCGAGCCATCCACTTGAATGGGACGAGAGGCGGAAAGGAGCAGGACGAGCAGCAAGGCAAGGTGCTCATTGTGATGAAGCATGAGTCTGACCTAGTGGGGTAGTGGGGCAGGTCGCAGCGGATGATACATACATATTTATGTCGCGCACCGCGTACCACCACCACCACCACCACCACCGGCAACCAGAGTACCACCGTGTCGGCGGCGCTTCCACCATCAGACCAACCCTCTCCCCGGCTGTTCTCTCTCTCTCTCTCTCTCTCTCTCTCTCTCTCACTCTCTCTCTTTCTCTTTCCTTCTCTCTGTCTCTTTCGCACGGCACGAGCTTTCGCTGCCCCTTATACTCCTCGCGGAAGACCAGGCAGGCAGGCAGGCAGGCAGGCAGGCAGGGTGCCATTGGCCTTCGCTCGGTCTGGGTTGCTAATCAGGCCGCGAAGGTGCGCATCCCGAGCACGCGCCGTTTTCACGTTGCCGTTGAAAAGCGCCACGAGGATGCCACGTGAGACGAAAGCGTGAGGATTCCCCCCGCGTGGAAAGTGGAACGCTTCCGGACGACTGCCGCCGCCGCCGCTGGCTTTCGCACCGCCAACTGCGGTTCGAACATAGCTACGAACATCCCCCCCGGTTACCAAACTTTCACCACGTGGCCGGCAAAAAGCTCCGCCGCTGTTCTTTCCGTATTTCGCGCGTCTTCGACTCTCGTCGATTTATCGAGAGAGCAGTTTCCGATTTGGTCCCATCGTTGTCTTTTCTTATTTTACATCGATTCTATCGTCAGAATTTTTTTCTTCGAGAAGATCTGTCGAAATCAACTAATGTTAATTTTAAGATACACAAAAAACTCTTTTTTAGTAATTTACTTCAGTATTACTTTTTTTTATATTCGCAGACTTATCTTTTTTGCGTCAGTTTTCAAGATGGACGAAAATGTACCATTGGTTGTTCCGACGTTATATTAAATATTGTTCTCTGTTAATTTATCAACTCACACACGCCGCCAGGAGATCACACATATGCGACCAAATGAAAATGCAGAAATCCTCGAACGGCAACAAATATTACCCGTCGAAGTCGCACGAGAGGTTCTTGCTGCTGTCAGCGTGAGTTATTAATCAGTGAATTCCTTGAGTCACGTGGACGATCGCCGAGGATCTGTCGTCCTATTAATCGTGCCCGCTAATGACGCCTGGCTACCGGCGTAACACCATCATCGTCGTCAGCGTCGCGTCGCGTCGTAACGGTCACGCGATCCAGATCGCGTTTCAGGCCGCGCGACGGTGCAATTATAACGAGAATGCGCCGCAAGCACGCACCATCACGCGGGACAAGCGTGTGTCCCCGTGGCTGGAGGGGGGAAAGAAGGGGGAGAGGATAATTTTATTCTTCCTTTTCCTCGCGAGGAGGAATCGATTTCGCCTACGACATCGTCCACGACGATCCCCGACACGACATCGAAGGCAACGACGATTCCGAGTCGTCCATCGTCGCGCTGCTCGCATTTGAACGCACTTTTACGACGGTGCAACGCGATAATGACCGTCGGCTCGTGCGGCCACGCACGCAAGCATCACGCACGCACGTATTTACGCTTGTATAGTGTACGTAATGTATCACATTAAAAATATCGATCGGTATCGCGTCGGAAAGCGCGATATGCTGATTGGGAGCGATCCCTTTTCGTCTACGTGTTGCTTTTTCGTTCCGCTATTACCGTGTTCCGGGTTATCGGTGCGTCCTTACATGCGACTCAATTAATTACACTATACACGCGATAAGTCCGATTACAATTTCGCACGCGCGCGCACGTGCACCTTGGCATCCCTATTTAAAAGATACCGCGCGGTATTTACGATCGGCACGAGTATCTTACTCCGTCGCCGCGGCGGATGCGAATTCCATGCGGGTCTTTAATGAGAGAGCGAGGGACTGCGCGAAATTACACATCCCCCGGGACAATCCAGATCGCCGGGCGATCGGTCCGTGGATTTAGAAATTAAAGACGCGGCTTATCGCTTCGAGGGCTTATCGTCTTCGAAGCCGTTGACTCGTTGAGTAAAGAAAATACACGGTATCTCAAAAGGAGCAAGGTCGAAACCTTGTTTTACGCACGAACACTGATATTTCTCGAAGAGTATTTAAATTTATCATCTCTTTTTTTAAATCAAGATCGTATGTGTGTTTCAAATTTCGCCTCTATCCCATGTCCCTTTCATCTATCCTTGAACTAAATATAATTTGGTGGCTATCCATTAATTTTTTTCGTTCTCCTTAATCGCGAGTCTATCATTTCTCTTAGGAGACGGACGTTCGCGAGGAACGACACGGCGCTATATCAGGAATGCAGTTGGCTCGAGGAAAAACGAGGTGCGAGTTGACGATGCATACGGAGCCTACGGAGGCGGTTAAACAGAGACGGACGTCACGTCGCGTCGGTTGCCTCGCACGATGCGCAATGATCGACGATAGGTCCGGTCCTGGAAGATAGAACGGGATAGAAGTGGACGGTGCGCGTTGTAGGCCCCGATTTATCGATCGATAATACCCTTACGTAAAGTGTTTATGTCGCGGACGCACCATTAATAAAACCGTTTACCGTACCTTTTCGATGGGGCTGCCTCATCCGCGATAACTGCCTCGGTGAATAGCTTTGCCTTCTTCCTTTTCTTCGATACTTCTTTTTCTCCAGCACACTTCTTCCTCTTTTTCCTCCACCGCCGCTTCCTATTCTATCCGCGGGCAACGTCGTTATTCCGACATTTTTCGGTTAGCTGTGATACTCGAGTGTTCTGCAAGCTCGTTGAAAGTTTTCACGTCATCGTTGCGCAAGCATAATCGGCATTAACAAAACGAATTCGCGTTGTACGGAGCACGGACGTTTTTATAGAACAATCGATTTACCCAGTCGGCTTACAATCGTGCTTCAATTTTCTTGGTGATTTTTATTTAGCAAAAAACGCGTTCTATGAATTATATCCCACGCCTCGATCGTTTTCCATGTACTTCTTCGTGTGAGAGCAAAAGTGCAAGGATTCAGCTGAAACGTGATCGCTGAGGAATCCAATATTCCAGAATCACGGATGCGATAAGTAATAAAACCGGTTTGCGTAAAGCCGGTAAACGCTAATCTCTCGCGCTGTTAATCACGATAATCCGCGACAGAACGGTCTCATTAGTTGAATCGTTGAATCACTTTATAATCTAAGGGGGAATATTATCCGCACTTTTTGTAAGAACCAAATGAAAAGAGCGTAGATCCCAAGTTGTTGCTAATTTTTTTTTCAATAAGCAATAAATCGCTATTTTTTCATTTTTTATATTAGTTTCTTTAGTATTTATCTCGTTAAAGCCATGAGTGAAGACTAGGAAAAAACCGATTGCAAGCGAAATAAAAGATCGACTTGTCTATACTCAACCTCGTAAAAAAATAGTTTTTATACCGGTATCGAAGCGGACAACAAGTCGATTGACGTCGGATCGCGGATACGAGTCCCGGGTTCGCAAACGGGTTTCATCGGGACACGCGGACTCATCCGCGCTCAACCTAACGCCCACGCCTTCGTCCAAACGCGCACGGTGCACGCGATCATCTAGCGACGCTTTGTAATCCGTGGGTTACCACCTTGACACCATCGTTCTCCAGGAAGTTATTGGCCATCGCAAATTTTCGCCTTTGGCCGTTGTCCCCGTCCAGCTGACGTTGAGCCCCTCGCCGGAAATAATGGGCCCGGTATATTTCTCATACTCCATTGTAAAATATTAAAAAATGAAATTTAAACAAGTAGCTACCTTAAATTAGGTTGTTTTGTTATTTTAACTTAAGAAGAGACAGGATGGTAGGACATCTGCTGAGATTACACAAAAGACTAGTTCGTGACACTTTGGAGGCGAAAATAGGAATAAAGAGCGACAGCCGACAGAGGTAGACCCTGATTCTCTCACTCGCTTGATATGCAGATTTGATAAAATCGTATAAATCAAGAAGGTTAAACAAAAAAGATAAATGAAGCGTTCTCTTCGTGGAATGACGAATATGCCAATAATAAGATACGGATAATTGGCTGTTTAATTTGTTCGCGGTTTAAGTTAATGCGCAAGTCGACAGAAATAACTTCTAGAACGCGCAATCACATGCCTAAGTCAGAATATAGAGTTATAATCATATTGCACGATAGCTGTTCTTCCCGGTATTTGCATATCTGCGTAAGTTTCGCTTGTTAGAGATGCGGTATTTAGGTAAGAGGCGTCCCTCTCGGATCCACACAAAACCTGCTTTCCAATAAAGTTCTCGGAACCGAACCTTATTACGTAAGTGCACGTGTCACCTTGACTTTCCGGCGAACAACTACGACTCATCTCCCCGTTGTTCCTAACCCCGGCGGTAACGGCGAACGAAAAATGACGTCAGCGTGAAAAGAACAAGGAATCATCGTTAGCTAACCGATAACGGATGCCTCGTCAGAAAGCCAATGATGGTTCAGTGAAATGTGAAATGTCGAAACAACGCGGCAGCGGCGGCGGCGAGAAGGGAGGGAGGCCGCCTTCGACGCGTCGATAATAGCAATTAACGCGATTATATCGCTCGGTTCTTAGTCATTAATAGTTGCAGAGAGTAATTATCGGCGACGATTTATTGCGGGTAATGGCGCGTAATGAGCTCGTGGCAGCGGCGGCGGAGGCGGGACGGCTCGCACGCGGTTAAGCTTCTCTACGTGCGTTCCTCGTTTCTTTTCGCTTCTTTCTACGCGCCTCTACTCACGGCTTTTTCTCCGTCTCGCCTTGTGTATCCGCGAGTGGTACGATTACGTGGACGAGGACACATCTTGGCACTTTGCGATCGGCACTGCGAAGTCGGGGACTCGGCGACTAGGTGTCCTTGCGCTTTAAATAAATGCGAAAAACATCGCCTGCGCGGCGCGGCACGGCGCGTCGCCGATATCGCGGCGCTCCTCTTACGCTTACTTCGAGAGCAGAGGTGAGTTTCTTACCGCCTACGCCTGTATGACCGGCGATCAAACGTCCCTCGCGTTTCTCCCCCGCCCTGGAATCTGTCGCCCGTGCTCCGTCTCTTGTTGATGCAGGGAGCTTTCCAGCAAGTGACACAAGCCGACACAAACGTCGTTCAAGTACAGTAACAAAGACAAAACGATACCTGTGTCGACTTGTGTCGCTTGCTGGAAAGCTCCCGCAGTCTAGAATTGTATTACAAGTGTCTTTGTGCAACGGCTACCAGACGGCATAACGATAATAATTGAAATGTTTTATCCTGAGATCATGCCTTCACAGAAATCCGCGCAAAAACTGTATTAGAACAAACAGCCATTTATAGTGCCAATTGTTTTTTGACGAAAAAGGGTCTCTCGTAATCTCGACGTGTAAATATTAAATTTGGTAATGGCGAAGCCGATACGTATATCGTTATCACGCTAATAAATTGGCCCAATCATCGCGGCGATTGATTAGCGGCAAAACGCGAGCAATCTGTGAATTTTCGATTGCCGGGTTCGACGGGGGTTTCGTTAATCGGCGCTCGCCCCGTCATGCGCGTGTTTGCTCGGTCGTTATTGCTCGGTCCGGCATTTTATACGACGTCAGGGTTCTTCGTCACAGGCTGAATTTTGATAATTGATGCTTGCGGGCGCACCTGTACGTACCGCGACGTAGGAGAGGCAGCGGTGCGGTTGCGCGACAGCGAAAAAAGAGGATGCAAAACGACGGGGAAGAACGCGCGAGGAGAAGAAAAAAGAAGGCGGAAAGACGGTTTCCCGAAGCGACGCGAAGCCCGGGGGCAAAACCGATCGCTCCTTTCCTACCGCACCCCAATTTTAATCAGGACCCGAAGTATGCAAGTAGGATGGATGCCTGCGAGCTCTCCCGGCGGTACTACCGGGCGTTACGATGCATGTAATTTATTTTTATTGCCACCAATTTTTTTTCTACCCCTCGATCAGCTCCTACTAATTCCGAGGAAGAGGGCATCGCGCGAGAGAGGCATCCGGGCGACCAGCCCGGGGTTATGTCCGCGCTTGAAATATTCTGCAACCCAGAAATTTTCATCAAACGCCCGTTTACGGCGCGTAAACGCTGCCGTTTATGGAACACACTTCGTCTCGAGAAATTAAGAAATTAATATGGATAGAATTACTAAATAGTTATCACAATAATCCACGTGTTTCGATGAAAATGCACTTGGATGGGTAAATTCGCGCGAGCGATCGTTGTTCCACGAATCGTCGTGAGGCACGTAGAATGAAAAACCCCGACGATATCCTGGAATTGCCTTCCGGATTATATTTGTGCAAATCTTCGCGGGAGCGGTAGCTCTTCTTTCGACGATATACGCCGGAACAGCGATCCACCCATGCGGTTTTCCACCTTCGAACCTCTCCCCGTTTTCCTCGCTGCCGTTGGAAAAGCCACCGAGTTCCAGCGCCCGAGACATTTCTTCCAGATTCCACGCGGAGGCCCAATATACGGGCGCGCCGCGTTTGTCCGATTTAGAGGTGCGTGAGATTTATAGCGAGTCAGGAGCGTGTAAGAGGTGGAGTGGCAGTCGGTGATGGAGGATCCTGCAGGAGGGTTGGAAATGAAGAGCGGGGGCGGGGAGGGGGGAGGAGCGGGGAGAAGTAAGAGAGATACATAGAGCGAACGACGGGTTTTGAGTCTGAGCCGCGAGGGTTATTGCAGTAAGCCTTCTCTTGGGGGTTCAAGAATATTACTATCCGCGCGGGCGTGCGCGCGCGTACGCGCGGAGTCTACCCTATGCTTTCATCTAAACCATCCTCCCCTCCTGCCGTTCACCCTCCACCCGACCGCCCTGTTCGCGCGTTTCGTTTCTTTCCCTTCGGAAGCCCGGAGCGAACATGAAACGAGGAAGCCCGGAGACGAGGGAGGAAGAACGATTCCCTCGAAATCCAAGCGATCATACGTGCCTAGGCGATCTTTTTAAACGCGCCCCACTTAAAAGAACATGGTTTACGTTTATAGCCACTCATTCGACGGGAGAATGAAGGGACGAGAAAGAGATGGAGCGAGTGAGAGAGCGAACGACACAATTCCACGCAATTTCGGACGAAGGGCGAAAACGTTTGTACCGGGGCGGGAGGGTGCGCGAGCTGATAAGCAATAACGGCTGGGTTTGGGACGAGGTGGAGGCAAGCGTGTGGATACGTATGATTTCCACGAGAGCGTTTCGTAATCGTCGTTTAGGTATATATTTCCTTGGCGCGCGATCCGCGAATTTTTCCCGGTTGAACTTTTTGCGACCGCGGCTCGCCGCGAGCGAAGGCGTGCGTGAGTAAGAAATAGAGTTTAATTATACGGCGAACGCTGCTTTAATGCGATATTGAATATGTACATGCGTTATTGCGCTATAATATCGACGGAACGGGTCGCGCATATTCCCACGTTTGCTATTCAGAATTTACTGGAACCGATGCCGATTTTAGTTCTCGCCGTTGAATTTGTACCGAAACGAATGCATATATAGCGATGGCCTGTCGAACCAATAATACTTGTTCTAGTACGCGAGCAAAGCAAATACGGCAATACGGTCAAACACGGCAATCATAATGCGAGAGATTAATACTGGAATATTTTCCAATCGGGAAACTCAATAATCATTACAAACTCTGTAAATGACCTAATTGGACTGACCATTTATTTGATAAATATCGCAAAATCATTACGGCGATTACTAATCGCATTTCGCTGATGCTGCAAAAAGAACTTTTGTTTCCAAATGGAGAAATTAACGTAAGTTCCGTCGGAGGAGACAGGCTTCATTTTTATTTTGACGAAAACGCTCGAGGGGTAATGCGGGACAATTTCTCTGTTCGGAAGTTACGAGGCTCTTTCACCCCTCGTTTCACTTTCTTCGCGGGCGCTTTGTTCCTCGCCGCTTCTCGATCCCGTAAGACAGGACACGGTCGAGTTAGTTAAAAAAAAAAAATGAATTAAAAGTGTAATCCGCGCGCTGATTGCGAGGAGGACTTCCGAGATGGAGAACGGTCTCGCCTCGTGATTCTTTCTGCTCTCTTGGGGACCGACACGGCGGCGAGGAAGTTGTCTAATTAAAGACGGGAGTCGATCCATGGGCACGAATGAGGCACTTTCCGACAGAAAAAGAATTCCTCCTCTTCGCCGAAAGAAAGAAAAAGAAAAGGGAGGGACGAGGGTGGAAAAAAAAAGAAACACAACGTCGCGCCTCTCCCCCCGTGACTCGCAGCAGTCGTTCGAATGGGGGTATTAACGTCCGTTGGAAATTCCCAGCGGCGCTTTATTGACCGGTCGATATAACCCGCTTCGTAAAAATGCTCCTATACCTCGCGCTAATTCGCAATTCCGGGTCGGCCCGGAAAGCGATACGCTTCGTTAAAGTGGAGCGAGAGCGACGACGAGAGAGCGGCGCGCGAGAGAGTCTTTTCCGATCTCTCAGGAGTACGGAACATCGCCCAGCCGAGAGAGATTATTGCTAGGATCAACGGCGCGGCTCAATTTACCGCAATTTACCACGGACTTTTCCCGATTCCGAATGCCTCCCAAGGAACCTTACGTCTTCGGACCAAATCCCTCCCCGCACGCACGAACGGCAAGAAGGGGGCGAGGCGCGCGAGGGTCGCTCTCGCCCCTTCGGTACCGTTTCTCGCTGCGCCTCTTTACGAACGCTTTACGTCCGTAAACCGCGCGCGCGGCTGATCTCCGGGCCTCGGAGCTTAGCCCAGTTTTATTTAACGCGTGTTTAAAACTAATAAAAGCCGGCAGAACTTCTCTCGTCCCGGCAGATCCGCAATCAGAGCTGCGAGTCTCAACGGCGGACAACCGCATTATCCACCCCCCCCCATTGCAGCGTTTATGCCCGCTCTCCCCCGTCTTCTTCTCCTGCGCCTCTATCGGAGGGTTGTTGCTCCAAGTCGTAGAAGAATAGACGAAGAGAAGGCTAATGACTGAGTAGTCTTCAAGTTTCGGCGCGACATTAACTGCTCGAGCGGTCTGAACAATTATCGTTTAAGCTTTTACCGTTTTACGAGTCGCTTCTTTTGCTAAGATATAAATTCAGGTTACTCGGTCGAGGCAAGAAGAAAATATGATGAAATAACTATTATTAATAAATACATAATAAAAACCACTATTATCCTAACGGTTTATTGTCGCGCTTCGATCTTTCGATCTTTCATTCTCTTTCGATCTTTGAAATAAAATACATCGACATACCATCCTGTACCTACATGCAGTTTTTTGCCCGCAAAAACAGAAGCGACAGAAAAATAACGTTAGGAAAACAGCGGGATCGCTTAATCCGACGCGACGCGATCCATGCAGATTGATAAAACAGCCATGACTGAATTTCGCTTCCGATGTTGGTAGCCAAAATTTTGCCAGCCGGTCGCGCGAGCGCAAATATAGAGTACTCCCCCCCCCCCGTTCGAGTTATGACAAAAACAGCCAACAATTCCGGTGACTTTCGGCTCGCAGTTTGTTTTCCGTTTATAACCGTTTGCCGCCGTTCGCGTTCCGGTATTGGGAAAATTCGCCGCTGCTTCCTGCGAATTATCCGACGTTGCAGGTACATGGAAAAGTTTACCCGTCCGCGCGGATTGTAAACGAAACGGCGCGTACACCACCATTGTCTACGAGCCGGTCGCTCGGCTGGATGACCTGCGTGTTGGTTATTTTGACTAGCGGTCGTATTTACACGGGACCAGCGGGTGGTCCGTGGTCCGGGACCAACCGTTTACATCGCCCGTCCGTTACAATGAACTCCGCGCGCCCGCGGCGCGCATGTTCGTCGAGGTCCGCTTCCGTCGTTGATGCCGTTGCTGATGAGGCTGCTGACAACATGCTGCTACGAAACTATTATCGTTATTAACGTGGTCACTTTTATCCACGTAGTTAAATTTCTTCCACCTGTTTTTTAAATAGAAACAGTGCCGATGAGGCACCAACATGGTCGATCGAAACCGATTCTTTCAAGAATATCGCAATTAATAAGTATTGTAATTAAAATTTGCTATCGTCATCATACCACCTTCATTGGTGATTGAAATGGTTCGTTATTCGCAAATCGGAGCAAAAGTCTGTTTATTAATATTACGTTGTTAATTGCTGTAGAATTCATAATTTTATAAAATTATATATCACAAATATAGTTCTCGTCATTTGATATATTCTGTGATTATTTAAGAAATACACATATTCTTCACGTGTATTTCTTAAAATTGTAAGCCTGCTAATTTCAATCGATTTAATTAAGTTCTAATTCAATCAATTTTAGCAACGTAAAAGTATATTGAGATGTCGTATATTTTAAAAATTGTACGCTAGCTAAGTAATTAAAAAAGTGTCGCAGTCAAGAAGAAACAAAAAGAAGATTGTTACTGACACTGACATGTACAAAGTCCTGCACCTTTAATTTGCAGGAACCTATCAATACAAAACAGTTTAACAATAAGATAAAAATCTACTCTCCTTCTAGTATTTGTTTTTCCTTCCGCATTTTTTCCGAAAATGTGTTAGGGTTACGGTGATTGTGTACTAACCTACATGTTGAAAAAATGAGATCTGCAAATTACCACAATATAAAAGAGATATCCAAAGGGGTATCGAACTGGAACCGTTTTTGGGCCAAAGAAAACATCTAAGAAAAGCCAACGTGTCAATCACATGTGACGACCAAATATTGAAGTGCTTGTATTATATTTACGATCGTCCGGGATTCTGGAATTTATTACTATTTTTCTTACTGTTTCTTTCATGCCTCTAAATAATATAACCTATTCTTCTCACAAACTGTCTCTGATTAAGTATGCGATCGATATTGCATAAACGAGTATTTTTAATCAGTATGCTTCAAATAATTATCTTTGCATGAGTCTAATTTCGAAAATTTTTTACGAAAAATAATATTAACCCGTATTAACTCATGTCCATGTCACATTAAAATTTATAACGTTTTAAAATTTACAAGTATCAAAGATAAGCTTATTAATCATTAGGTTGATTAATTTTAAATAAATTCATGATATTGCTTTAATTACATTTTTGCGCAATATAATTATCGATGTAGTCGCGTAACTTTTTTCACGTACTACATAATTTTTCGTTTTATAACGAGAATTGAAAGATATTTCATGTTAATTCAACGCGGCTAATTTTCTCGTTGGCATACCATTCAAAATCTAAATCGGGCCTATCGAACGCCTCAAAACCATTAAACGACCACGAAGAACTACTTTACGAGTTGAGTATATATTCACAGGTTTAAAATATTATGTTGTAATAACACGAACGAAGATTTCGGATTGCATTTAACTGAACGCGAGCTTTATTTAATATTTATTTTTTACGAAAGTATAATCACCTATCGACAAAACGGCAAAATAAAATGTATTTTATTCACGATTTATTTGGAACTTTAAGTATCATTTTACAGTTAAATAAATAATTGAGAAAAAATTTATGAGCACTGTTACTTTACTTTTTTATAAAAAAGTTAGACTGTTTTCATTACAATATTACGACAAGAATTACATTGTGGAATAAGTTGTTGTTAAGTCGTCGCCAGCTACGAATTAAACAGCATACTCGTAGCTGTAATTAACATTTTCTCTAATTACAACGAATAACTCGCCGCGCTGGCTAATCTCTCTTTCGTTACTTCCTCGACGGCGACACGAAGAGCGGGCGCGAAGAAAGAAAGAGAGAGAGAAATGCGAGAAGGACTAAGAACCTCTCTCTCCGGGAAAAAGGAGGAAATAAATCCTGTTCGCACGAGGAAGAGGGGAGGAACGCGGGGAAGGAATCGACCGAGACTAGTACCAGGAGGTGTTCTCCCTTAAAAGCAATCGGCTGTACCACTATTTTGAACATTTCGTCGCGGTTAGGTCCCTGAGATATAACCGCCTCGCGATGAAATTATAGCCGCTCCGCGTTAACCGGCCCTTTAACTTATGCGACGCATCGGCCGTTAAATTATGTAACGCCCCGCGTAAATATCGCACCGCACCGCTCGCGCTCGTACAGTATATGTTCCGCCGCACCGATGCTAAACCGCGCTTCAATGTTTATCCTTCTTGGTTTCTCGTTGAAACTTGCGCGGTCGTATATACCTCTCTCGCTCCTCCGAGCGGAGCAATTTGCTCGCGAATCTCGTTGTCCAAACAACACGGACCGTAAGAGAATAAGAAAACGTAACGTTTATACGATGATTTAACCATAATAGCGCTTGTATAAAAGCAATATCGTCAACGTAACTCGTGTCTGAGCTTTATATCTTGTAATGGATTAATAGCCTAATTTTTTCCACGTAAGAAAAACTAAGATATAATATATAAAATAACTTAGATAACGAATATATGTTTTATATGTTATATTTATTCCGCAACTAAAGTCTCTGCATATTTCATGTACGATAAAGCTTATAAAGTACTTAGTTGAGTTTCATGAAAATGCTAGCTTCTAAAAAAATAAAAAGCTTCATAGCTGAGAGGTAAGTATATCCCCGAATCTCTGCCGACACTTGGTATGTAACGAGGGGGCACGACTCAACCTTCCACCTTCGAGCCGAACGATCCGTTTTCCAGATAGCGGGGAACCATTTTTTCGAGTACAATTGCTTTTTAAAGAGATAACCGTGGAGAGCGCGCAAACGGGGACACGGCACGGCGGCACCTCTGTAACCCCCCCTGCCCGCGTCGCCCCTCCGGCCTGGTTCTTGTTACGCGGCGGTGTAAGAGCGAGAGAAGAAAAATGAAAAGAGTCTCGGAGAGTGAATGAAAGAAAGGATTGAGTAGTCCCCGGGCTCGCGCAGCCTGGATGTAACCAACAAAGGGTGTGTCGAGAAGGGCAACGATGGCCCCCACAATGCCGTTCTGATAAACGAGGCGACATTGTCCGTCCGCGTCCGTACATCTCTTTTTCTTTTTTCTTTCTCTTTTTCTCTTTCTCTCCTCCTTCTAGTCTTCCTCTTGCCATTCTTCACGCGCGAGAGGACGAGAGGTCCCGTCAGTCACGCTACGACGGTTCCTCCGCTTTTTCACAAAGCGAAAATTGGATCTGTAAGTAGGCCGAGGAATCGAAGAGCCGCTGCCCGGTGAATGGAGGGTATTATCTTGCGCAACGGAGGCACTTGCTTTCCATTTTCCATGTAACAATAATCAACACGAAAAATTAGGGAAGTACTTGGAAAAAGATGTAATATATTTCTACTTACTTATCTGACGCTATATACATAAACGGCATCTAATTTTCTTGCCAATCGAATGTTCGGTTGAACCGATCGAACAATCAGACTGCAGAGATGTTCCTCGAGATATTAATTTATCGGATATGTGTTCGGTCGACTCGTCCGATCAAAGCAACCGCGTTTCCACTTCTGCGAACGAACAAAAGTTAGCCTCTTTAGCAGATCCGATCAGTTTTCGATCGCGAGGCATGCGCGTTAATAATTAAGCCGCTTCATTTCGGTGGCGGCGCGTCGAGACACGAGAGAGAGAGGATCGTTTCGCAGCGTTTCGCAGCGTCGAAATTGTGAGGCGGCCGGTCGGATGGTTGCGGATTTAAGGCGAGAAAGCGGGGCTGCACGACAGCGAATGCCCGGGACACGCCATGAGAGAGACGACTCAAAGTTGCAATTTATGTTTAACTGCCCTGGCAGTTCGTTAACGAGGTCCTGCTACGGTCTTTATAAACGCGACGTGTATCTAAGATCGGCCGACTTGAGTGGACACGTTCCCGCAGCTTTTCTCTCATTTTTTTGCCTTCATATTTTCACTCGTTTAATATGCCTGCCGGCACATAAATAAATCCCTAATTGGACCGAGGTCCTATTTGTTTCTCTTCTACATCGCGCGGCCACATCGGTCCCCTTCCTCCTTCACCGTTCACGGTTCGTCGAAGATATAATAACCTAATTTTGGGAATTAGCGCGAGTTTCCTAATTCGCCTGCTTCGTTACGGATTCTTTGGTTCTCGACGGTGTTGAAATTCTCAGTCAAAACCGTGAAATATTCAATTAACAGAAGTTAAAATTGTAACAAATGTCATAAAAGATAAAAAAGAATAAACGGAAAATTATCGAAAATTATATATAAACGCGAGAAATCTCTGAAATGCATAAATATAATAAAAAATTGTAATTCTGAAAATTTTGGCATTATCAAAAAATGCAATTAGCATAAATGTTACGCAAAAAAAAAAAAAGAAATCTGATCAAACTTTTGACAGATAACTTTTGTTGTAGGTTTTGGCAGGACATAAATATAATGGAGACGCGCCTTAGAGAATCTAAAAATTTTGGAATTCCGCATCATGGATGTAAAATATTACGACGACGGTCGATTAAAAATTGTCGGTCGCGGCTGAGATGCGACAATTTTTTCTTTCTCCGATAAATTAGCTACCGCCACAGATAATCAACGGCCGTAAAATTCGGGCGTTCATAAATTAAAACAAACAATTTTCGACCCGATTTTTCTTTGAGCGAGCGAATAAAAGTCTCGCGTTTCGTCGGAGAACATATTCCAGAACGTCGGTGTGATTAATGACGCGTATTTTAGCCGTTTCGAGACGAAAGTCGAAAATTATTAATTTCCTGAGGTACGATGACCTGGCGTGGCCCGGCCGTGCCCGATGATGTTTATATCTCGATATCGTGCGGGTCAATGTTTTATTCATGTGCGAATTCACCCGTCATTCTTTCGCGTGACACGAATATGAAAGTTTCATCGTAAAATCGTCGGCGACTTTCGGCGAAGTCGTCTACGATACGCGTCTAGGATTAGCGGTATTAGCGGTTGCCTCCCATTTAAGTCAGATCTTTATCTGTCCGACGGCACAACGTAAGTAATAAATTATAACGACATTCGCGCAAACTACGATAATCAACGTTTACGTAATTATTAACGCGTCAATATTTCATCGGCCATTACACGCATTTTCAACGCTGTAAAAAATAACTTTATCAAAATACACTCTTCTCTCCCCAACGGGATACGCGTCACTTGACGCCGTTTATAGCCGACGATTTTCGAGAAGACATCGTCGGAGCTGGCTCCGAATCATCCGAAGCCATTTATTCGTAATCTTCTATGGTTTGCAAGCCAAGCGGTGGATAGGGTGTTACCGCTTGTTTTTGCCACCGAGCATTGTCGTCGGAATTCTCGTAAAATAATTAAGAGAGCCTGGTAGAGCTACCGTGACGATGGCATTTTAAAGGGTCATAAAAAGGACGTTAAAATCCGCGCGGTCTCGCTCGTTTCCACGGAGAGACGTCCGCCATCTGGAGAATCGCGTGAATTCGTAGTGACAAGTATCTTTCCGGATTTTCTCGGCTTTCTAGAACACACGAACCGGCGGCAGTTATTAGCTGGGAAGGTCGAGAAACGAGCAATTAACAGCAATATATCAAATAGCAAATGAAACGTTTGTTTATCGTTGTTTGATTTAAAGAAATCAAATTCAATACGCAATCGTGATCAATTCATCTCACAAGATGTCTCGCTGTACGCGAGAATTTTTAATTGCGGCAATGATGAAGGGGGAGGGGTAAAAAGCGGAGGCGAATTGTAATCGAGGTAGTAGTTTCTTCTTCTTCTTCTTCGAAAAAAAAAAGAGATTGCAAAGATCAACCGAAGCGTCGCGCTCGATGAAGACGGTGGGAAGGAGAGCGGGGAAACAGAAAGAGAGACGTATAGACCGAGAGCACGGCAATTAATTATGTATACGCGATTAAGAGGAAGGCTCGCGCGCTTTCGTGGCCATAAAGAAGTCGAACGGACGGAGAAAAGGAAGAAAGGCAGAGGTTAGGTGTTGCGTTTATGCATCGCGCATTCCTCGACGCACTAATTATCTCGAGAATCATATTGCGTTACCACGCACATAAATATAAGCGGGATCGAAGTAAGATCGCAAAAGCATCTCGCAAACACCATTAACATACGGAATCTCCATCGAGTTCTGTTTACCTACCGACTAGTCTTACGTAAGAATATATGCTCTCTACTACGTCGATTAATTGACAGTTGAGTGAAATAATTGTGCCTCGTTGATACGAATAAAATCATGACAATGACGCGGCATAAGAAATGCGCATTCGCGCATTCGTACGATCGCGTGTGAGGCCGGTGCAAAAAGAAAAAAATTGATACGTCGCTTAAAAGTACAGAATAGTGAATATTTTACAGAGCATAATATGTGTAATATTATTTCCAGATTCGCGCGTAAATGGTGCAAGTTCGTTTCGAGCCGTTCATTCGGTTTATATAATATGATACAGATATTACTGGCTATGTTATCAAGCCGGTTTACATAATTTGATCGCATACTATCAAGAACAGGGGGTGAGGGGAGGGATGGTAATCGCGTCGCGTATTTTAATGAGACCCACGGAAGACCGGGCGTGCGTGGCTTAACGATTGCATAACGACGAATAAAATTCAAATTCTATCGGCCGGCGTTATATAAGGTGGTTTTAGAATGTCCCAGAAATCAGAGATCGTTGCCTTGTATTAGAATACTCGCGCGTCGTCGCGACACGACGACGAAGGCAGGTCGTAAAGTGGGCTGGGCCCGCTACAGTCTAGACGGCGGAACGAGTTTGGTGACATCGACGGGGTCTTGTCACAGAGGCCCACCTTGCCGCTTTCTGAGTTCGACGGCCCTCCGAACTAACTAAGTATCGGCTTTTCGTGAGAAGCACACAGCCTAGAGAAAGTGCGTGACGCGCGGCATTACACGCGCGCTTCGATGTCTCTAATAAGCGCCTACTTCTTCTTTTTTTCTCGTCGACCGAGAAAAAAATATACGAGGCCTTCGCCTCGAATGGCGCTACCTTGTTCGCGATGTGTACCTGCTGCTTTCCGAATGACCAAATGTCTCTTGCCCTACCTCGGGACGTTGCGCGATGTAGATGACAACTTTCGAAAGGAGAACGCCTCGTAACTTTGACGTTAACGAAGTAAAAGACGGCCCGGTGCGGAACCTTGCCAGATATACGTCGTATTTTATCATCGATCGATAGCCGGTTACTGATTAAATTTATAAGTAGAACGACAAGTCAATATATATTATATACTAGTAATATACATATCTGGCCATTAATTTCTGAACGTTCAAAAAGATAAAATTTTTGAATGAAAAGGAAATGACATATATCTACATTATAATCAATGCGTAAAAATTTTTATACTATAAATCAATAACAGTATTTGCATAAAAAAATTATTTTCTATGCATAAATAATCAATACATGTGAGATTTGTATGAATCACTTCTATTATCTGAAACTTTCTTAATAAATGTTTACAAATTAATAATCAGTTTTATCATCTCGACATATTATGCGTTATATAAATTATATAAAAATTGTCCAATCGAGTGAGTATGATTGGCATCGAGTTCTCTAAAAGTATCATCGCACTATCGCATTATTCCGCTTCCATAACGAGATCGAGCAACTTGCATTGTACTCGTTCTCGCGCGCGGTGATCTTCTTGGTCATCTTCTGCGTTTTCGGGCTGCGTAAAGGGTATATCTCGAGGCATTATATCTCGCAGAAATAAGTGTTTACGAGGCGAGGGCAGTGGTATATCCTATGAATTTGATCTTCGATCTGGTCGCTCACGATTCGCTCTTACGTACATACGTACGGAACGTAACTCCGGGCACGTATCTTTTCGAGGACTTCGTCCGCGAAGTCCCTTAAGGTCTCGCCCTTATCTCGCATCGGGCATTGTCGCTTGCGCCGGCTGACAGCGCCGTAGGGCTACCGAGGAAGGTAAGAAACGAAGACGCGAAACGAAGAACCGCGCATCGCGTGCGTGTGTGTGCGAGGGAAGATCCGCCCGGAGATCGAGAGATCCGAAGGAGACGACGACGACGACGACGACGACGACGAGAGGACATAGTTGAGCGAAGGACGAGATCGGATGTCTCTCGAGCACGAAGCAGTGGATGTGTGCCGAGATCGGTCCACGATCGCGCTCGCGATCGAGAGCCAAGACCGACGCGCCCGTCACTTGTCCCCTCGCAGACAAGTTGCATTCGGCAGATTCTACAATTACTCGAGCGCCTTTTGCGAACTTACTCCGCACGCTTTTAACCTCGAGAACGCGAACTCGACTCCGTACTTTTGCATATCGGATCGGTGTTGTAATAACATAAGAATCGATTTTTAATTTATTCTGACGCACGCATTTCAGGTATCAGGTAGGTTTAAAAAAAAGGGAGGAAAAAAAGACGATGATCAGAGACGTAGGAAAGTTACGTCTCCTCGCGTAATTTATTTTTTTATTTATTATTTGGCCGTGAGAGACGGCGATATTAAAGACTCCGTTTCTTTAGTGCATTAAAGGACGGAGTTTTTTTCAGTATACGTCAAGACAACCGGTTCGGGTGTTTCTAGTGTTAAAATACGGCTGACGTTATACGGCCCGTGCCGGCTGCTCGTTTCCACGGGCGTTTATGACAAAGTCGCGACGACGGGGCAGCTGGGCGATAAATAATTTATTCCCGATTTCGGTGAACATGCTCCCAGCTGTAAATAATGTCACCGGCAACCTCTCGAAAGTCTCGCGATACACGCCTCGCGGGAATAGAGAGGCTCTCGGTTAGCCTTCGCACGAGCGAGCGCGCTGAAAAGAGATTGCAGTCCGCCGTGGGATCGGCACGACGGACCAGGGAGGACATCCAATCCATGATTTCCGGTTTTGCCCATCGTCACATAAATTGTCGCGCCGAATGGCCATCGGTTTGCACGCGGACGGACGAAACCGCACTGCCGTTCGCGGTATATTGGCCACGTGTACCGCAGCCCCAAAGAGATCGGCACGTTCGAGACGGCCGAAAGGTACTGTCCGATGCCGAGTAACATACTAACTGTGGGTATCCCACAGCGTGAACCTGTCAAAGGTGTCACAATGCCAGAACACGCCGGGATACTAAAAAGGCAAAAGTGCACAGTGCACACTCTGGAAATACACGATTGTCCATATACGTCCGAATCAATACCTTATTTTTAAAAACCTCGAATCTGTTTTTCAAAGCGAAATGATTTACTCTGAAATCATAAAATAGAATTATATAGCTTATTTAGATTTCATTATGAGGATATCATAGATAAAAATCTTAGAAACTCGTTTTAAATCGCAATATTATTCGAAGCGTTAGGCCGACAAAGATTTATAGCGAATAGAAATCTCGCGGCTACCGGTAGAGCTCATCCAATCTTGAAGATCGATCAGCAAACGGGGAAATGGATTTGTTGGAAACTGCGCCGCGAGGAGAGACGGTTGAATTTCTCAAAGTCGCGTCGTCCAGGTATCGAGCGCGTCGCAAACTCATTTTGACAATGTGCGTACGTACAGTGTACACGCATCACATATATACGTAATGTACGCTATATACATATGTATATATATAGCGGCAGCATCTCTCAGCTTCGTTAAAACGAGCGTCCCGACCAATGCCTTCGTCGTTTCCTCGGACGACGCGCGCGTCTGAGGTTCGATCGTATCGTTGCCGGGGGAAGGTACCTCCCCCCGACGTCGTGAAAGCTGGTTCGTTTTGGTTTCCCGGGATCATATATTGCGAATTTAGTGAGAAGCCGGGACCGTCGGAACGATCGGTTCGATCGTAGCTGGATCTTCGCCCGATGCTCCGCCGTCGTTCCATCCCCCGCTCGTCCCGGCCCGTCTCCCGTCAACCGTCCCGATCCATTCCCTCGCGCTGCCCTTTTTCCTTTTTTTCTTTATATCGACGTACGTATTCCGTGCCGCTTGTTTTTATCGGCACGAATGGGACTTTATGACATCCCGTCACCCTGCCGTGCCGCGAGCTCTCCTCTCTCGCCTCCTCGTCCCGGCGATTCCTATCCGGATCGGATTTTATATCGGGAAGAACGCGGGACACAACCACCCCGAAGTCCCGCGCGAGGACTTTTTCGACCGCGAAACTACTCGCCCGGCTCCCTAACTTCTGCTGATTCGCGCGGATACAAATTTTCTCTTGGAAACGCGTGTTCCGTTTGTGTTGAATTTGTTCGCCTGACCTCCCCCTCGTATCCTCGACGGAGAAGTCGCGGAATAACAACGGGTTAGTGCCCGATCGCATTATTCGCTCCAAGTAATTCGTAACGCATTGATTTTTATTTCTTTTTTTTTGTCGACTTACAATGTTTACGTATATCCGTGTAGAATTGTGCAGAGAAAAGAGATCTAAAGAGTATTTTTTAATTTTATAAAATCATAAAAAATTCTCCTAAATTTACCTCTTTATATCATTGACTCGTTAGACTGCGCTTTTCTTCCAGGTTAAAGTTTACTCTCCATTCGAGCGCGATTGTATCGCGAGTTGTCGGGCGCGGAAAAATTCGACGCACGTCGTTTCGATCGAAGGTAATCGGATCAATCGCGACGGTGGTCCGATTTTTCTGTCGGTTGGCATACTGGAGACGTAATACGCGAGGTATGTCGTTCATTAGAGCTCGTGACTTTGACTAATAGTGTTTGTATTCGCCACGTATCGACGCGCGAACGGCTCCGATGATCGCAAAATAGCTGGCGGTAACTCCCGATGTGTGACAATCATTAAAATTTATATATATGCTTTTGAAATGGGGCACATCCGAGTTTCCATTATACAAACGTAAGTACTTCTCAATTGGCTGACGAACATTTTACGATAGTCTGCAGTGTAGACTGGTCACGATTGTTGAAACTACGAAAGAAAACTATGATTTTTAACATTGTTTACGAGAAATTTAATCCTTTCGCTACAAAATAGTGTACAAATATACCTCAGAACAGGATTAATAAATTTTATTTGGAACGTATAGTTGTTACAACATATACATATATCGCATATACATATATATTACTTGATGTTTGATTAAAGCTTATCTATCAAAATATTGATTGTTTGGTTTAATATATATTTTTTGTTTATCTTTGATTTGTTCTAGAATAATGGCATTGTCGCTATTTTGATACGGCTGATGAATATCGGTAATGTTTATTTTGAAAATACGTGCTCTCTCTAGTCTGGATAACTATAATCGATAAGTATAACGACACACGTGTAATTATCGTCGCGTAAAATGCAGTCGCATATCGTAACCGTGTAATTGTATCATCTCGCCATCGAAAATAAGTAGGTAAATGGTTCGAATTATAAAATCGCCGATAAAAATAACAGGTTGCAATTACGGATACTTAATTGCCGCGCGTCAAAGGAGCGACGGCGTTAATTTTTAATATCGATCTGTTCACGAAAAATGTCAAATCATTTATCATCCATAATCCATTCGGATCGCCGGCTTTTTGCCGACGTGTTGGAAGAACTTAATATTCCATCTGTAAACTGTCGTGTGGCCTTAATCGCTGAAAAAACTTAACTAGATTTAGCGCTCTTGACATTTGCCAGTTTATTGTGGAATGTATATGCGCGTTCTTGTTTCTCCTACTAACGGCGCGACTATATAATATTATGCGATGCCATTTATTCCTAACGGCGTGCCACGATACAATTACAATGAAAAAAAAAGTGCAGATACGATCGATCAATCGATTATCTTTCATAACGTAAATTCAGCGTGTAATTAACTTACGTCGCTCAGGAGATGGATATACGGCAGAAAAATGTGAAAAATGACGAGTGTGCGTTGTATTTTCTTTTAAGAAATCGTATCGCGCAATACGATTATTTTTCGGTTCTGATTTCAGAGATTTTACGTATTAAACCCCCGAGATGGAATGCAACAAATGAAGGAGGATCCTTTAAATAATTCTAAGTCAATTCTCTCGTGGCAAAAATTCGATTGGCCGTCATGTTTTTTTTTTGCGACTACTTTTCCAGTTGCCGTTTTCCAGTCCCGTCACGCAAGAACGTGCGCTCGGGATTTTTTTCTTTCCTTTTTTTTTACGCGGGTGTTTGCGCGCGAGCACGCGCCTGACTGGTAACGGAGAACGCCTGGGAATTTTCCGCAAGTCCGACCGCACCTATACGAGAGAGAACGAGAAATCGGATTACTTTTTTCCGGTATATCACGACGCGGAAAACGCGTCAACGTCGCCGCCGCTGCCGCCGCCGTCGTCGTCGTCGTTGCGTTCGGTCATCATCGGCCTTCTCTACGCGTCGCCGATTTCGCGCGTACTTATGTGATAATAAAATGCCCGCGGGCTGATCTATCGAGATCCAACGTTACGATCTATGAACCGCCGCGGGGTGAGGCAAGGTGGAATTATCGCGACGTTCCTTGATGGATGCGATTGTCGTTGGACGTTGTTAAAGAAACCGATGCTCGACAACGAGCAGCGATCGACGCGAATGCGTAACACGTTCGTTCAAATTGAACCTTACCGCGTATTTCTTTACATTATTCCATCTTTCCTAATTGATATCACAATTATATGACTATATTGATCTCAATCTAAATAAAAAATATTAATCGTTGATCGAGAGCATCCTTTTAGGTGACATCATTACTATTTGACGCGCAGTCAAGTTATTGTTACCCAACTTGAATGAACTTCACTTGGAAAAAGCAGGTGATACTGATATTTTTCGAGTGCAGGTTATTCGACGAACTTTCAACGAGTCGCGCGCGTGGCCGTTCGTGTCCTTCGCTAGTTATAATACCGGTCGCCTCGGTTGCGTAAGCGATCGATCGACTAGCGAGGAAACAAAGTAGGCAGTATTGCCGATACACACTCGGTTGTACTCGCTGCTTACTTATATTGGAATCGAAATAATTATAAACGATTCAGGTTACGCCGCGGGCGGGTTTTCTGCTCCGCGCGGAAAAATTCCGAAGCAACGACTCCTCGTTGCACGAGGGTATAGGCAGACCGTGGTCGGGAATCACGTCGGCGGGACGAAATGGCACTCGGTTGGATCTGCTCCCGCGGATAATCGATAACGGTGATTAACGGGGCAACGACGGGAACGGCGAGCCAACTGGAATACTAAAAGTACACTCGCGGAGGAAGCTGATTGGATCGAAGAGAACAAGGTAAGGGACGCCCTAAGCGTGAACGATGTGAGTTATAAGTATGATGGAACAAAACGTACACCTTTCTCTCTCTCTCTCTCTCTTTCTTTTTTCCACTTATTTGTGAGAAATTATTATACTAATTGCCAATACTGATTGTATTAGCAGATTCTTAAATAATGTTAATTATTTTTTGTACTTAGGAGATATGATCTTCTAAATCATATAAATTATAAGGAGAACTGTTTATTAACAATTATTATGTATAACAATTATTATAAAAATACTTAAAAATAATATATTATAAAAAGAGATTGTAAAAAGATATTAAATAAATAACATTTTAATATACATTTTCAATCGTTATCGTATATTAGAGCCGTGCGTTTCTGAACCAAAAGGCAAAGAATTTTATATGAAGCTTGCGTGATCCGTAGACGTAAAAATCTGATTGAGACAATTCGATCGACCGTATCCGATCAGCTGGCGATCGGACATCGATAATAGTCGCCACAGCGACGGATCTGCTGCAGAACGCGCGGCGATTGGTTTTCGCGGCACGATCTGACCTAAAACCGAGCTCCGCTCGGTTAAACTCTGCTCCCCCGCCCCTCTCGGTATCCCTGATCGACTTGCCGCTGTCTCCTTTACCTCCTTGATCCTCCTCCTCCTCCTCCTCCTCCTCCTTCTCCCGTCCTCTCCCCGTCTTCTTCCTACATTCGCGATCTTAGTGCCGGTTTCTGCGGGGAGCTGGGAAAAACGTTGATTTCACTCGGCTGGAATGGTGACACGATGTGCACGTCGGACTTACACGCGCGTCTCCTTCGTCCCTGTCGCGGTACAATTGTACAATCGTGGCTTCAGCAAGGTATTATACGGCCATCGCGCCGCTGTGGACAGCTCTGGATGTTGAGAATCAGCCTGGTGTCTTCGCAAAAGAACTTCGTAGCTCTGCGCGAGGTAATAATTCCTTACAATTTCTCATGTTTTTTATGTCTCTAATTTTTTTATATTTTTTAGTTATGGACACGTTCAACTTTATGGACCAACATTTACATCAGCAGATAGGATTATTTTTGGGATTTCTAATTTCAAAGCGTCGTGAGCTTCTAATAAGCGCAAGATTTACTATCCTCGTAATTTGCAAAGGGATCAGTTTCTCGCGTACGCTTATTTAGACTACTTTCCGAGCCGATTCAAGGAAATAAATCCGGTTAGCTATATCTCTTGATGACTTATTAAAACGACTGGTAGTCACGCGCGCGGGCAAACGGCGTCCGTGCAAACGATCTTCCTTTGCACGTTATAAATACTCTTTCGGAGATACCGCCTTAAGCGCAATCGACGCGGTACATTTTGCACTTTATTGTGTCGCACCGAGCGAAACGCGTGCATTCGGCCGGCAGATGTTGTCAGCTGCCTCACCTGCGTATGCAGCATTCCGGTGCAATACACAGAACACCTAAACGGTGTGCTGCATCGCGAGAAAGCGGCTACCCGCCCACGTTTTATACTTCTCATACCACTCTGGTTTACTTTTTAGTCTGGTTACTTACTTTTTATTGACTGTCTGGGCCTATCGTATCGACATCTGCATTTTGAAAAATTGTTATATGTCCAACAAAAATATTTTAACTCTTTATGTTCTTATCAATGAGTTGAATTCAATTCTCAATTAATATACATGTTTTACAAAAGCTTATTCTGAACACATATGATATTTTATTAAGACAAAGTGGAATAAAAATTTTGCCCGATATTCGATATTTCTTCAGCGGATAATAACAAAAGTATTAAAATCGCTCGAAAGTGTGAAGCTTCATAATCCGTTGGTTGAACGCTAACGGTCCCGTCGCTCACGGCGATCAACTTTATAATTTTGCACGTAAACGAAAGGCCATCTCGCTATCATCCATTACGCGTCATATACCTCTCAATTACACCGGTCGCATTTTCTAAGAAGCGAGCAAGCGTCTCTAGAGCCATCCAATCACTTCCTGATGATGTAAACTATCGAAACTTTATCAACATCGCGCGTAAATGCGAGAGAGAGAGAGAGAGAGAGAGAGAGAGAGAGAGAGGGAGCGGAGGGAACAGCAAAGGCTAAAGGGTTGAAGTGGGCGGAGATAAAGGCGGCAAAACGTGATAGAAGAAATAAAGAAATATCGGCGTGGTGCAACCACACGCTGTTGGTACCGGTGCCACCAACCGCATCAGGTACTCGCGCGGCCGCGGATGTGTGTAAGTGAAAAGGGTTGGTCTTGTCGAGGCACGAGAATGCGGTTATGATAATGCACCGGCCACCGTGCTACGCGAAGAGACTCCGAAGGTGGACGCGGCGGCAACCTCGCCGGTGGGGGAGAAACTTCTGCATCGCATCTCGCCGAGATGCATCCTCTTCCTCTGCCGGCGGATACGATGACGCCTACTCCATAACGTACCCGGCGCACCCGGGACATTTATCCACGCCGATAACCGATTTTGGCAAGGGCCACGCCGTCGTCGTCGTGGTATCGCTTTCTTTTTCGCAGTCCTACCGCTTTTAGCGTGCGAAACCCGCGGTCTTGCAGATGCCATCGCCGTGGCCACGCACGATGGAAACTTGCTCGAATCTCCCATTGTTCTTCCGAATGGTTGCACTGTGCCGAGCTGAATCGAATCGAGCCGCACGTTTCTCGGTCGATTTTATTGTCGCGACTTTTTCGTTGCGCTTCTCGGGAATTTAGCGAACAATTGTCCTTGCTGTTTTATGGCGTCGCCAGCTTTTCTAAACGGACACTGGCTGTTCTTTAGCCAAATTTGGATGAGATTGAGCGGAATAAAATCATTTGACGAATGAAACAAAGCGATGGTCATTTTTTACTGAAAAGATTGTAATAATTATTACATGCGGAAGAATCTTCAGGGTGAAGGATGATAGCAAACCGATTTGTATGCGCCTCTGTTGAACGTTCTCAATCGTGCAACATCGATAAAAGGACGAAGATAATAAAGATAATATTCCGGACGATGTTGATGTTATGGAAACTTTTGAGCGCGGTTTGATAACGGCGACCCAAAATTCCGCT
The DNA here is from genome assembly GCF_048541705.1 of Temnothorax americanus. Taxonomy (NCBI): domain Eukaryota; kingdom Metazoa; phylum Arthropoda; class Insecta; order Hymenoptera; family Formicidae; genus Temnothorax; species Temnothorax americanus. The sequence goes on along the minus strand of NW_027509371.1, from coordinate 2,442,819 downwards.
CACATCACATCGAACAGCACTCTCTTGCACGACAAGTAGCGCGCGCGCGCTCGGTTTCGCACGCGCAGAAAGAAAGAACCACTTCGTCGCGCCAGCGGGGCTGGCCGCGCGCGCGAACGCGCGTGAGCTAAACGGATAAATTGTTTCCAGTCCATTAACCATTAACCGTACCAGAGATTTGGATTCGAGGTTTTCTCTGAGGTACCGTGAGACGATTCGCCACGAGGAAAAACGAATCGAAGAAACCGACGGCGTTAAGATATAAGACGCGCCGAAGGTGAAGAAAGAGGGAGGAAAAGGAAGAGAGATTCTCTTCCGTCAGAGGATAAGAGAGCAGTTGAGAAGGAGTAAAAAGGAGAGAAAGAGAGAGAGAGAAAGAGAGAGAGAGAGAGAGAGAGAGAGAGAGAGAGAAAGAGAGAGAGAGAACGATCGAGAGCGGGTATCACCGGTCCATCCGATAGCAGCCACCGCCATCGGTTCTGCCCATCCGCTTGGGCGGAGCGGTGAGGTAAGGGTGGTTTTTAAATAATTCCACTATTTCCATGCATATTGCAGGAAACAATTACAACTGTAATTGCTAATAGAAGATTCCAGACGAGGCTAGGTTTATCTCAAGGTTCAAACCCGCTCCTTACTAGCTCGCCCATTTTGCTACCCACCTTACCCCCCTTCATCCCCGTTGCTTGTCCCTTTGCTCGGTATAGCTCTTCTTACTTGCAATCTTCTCAAACGTCCGATTTACCACGACCGATAGCACCGCATTTCTCCTTGTCTTTCTATCTGTCTCTTTTTCTCCCCTCCTCTCTCTCTCTCTCTCTCTCTCTCTATTTCTATACGAGAATGCACAGTACGATTGTGTAACGAGATAGACGGTTTTACGACTGTTGGACACACCGTTTCCAGCCGCCGATTGTTCGCAAATGTATGTTATTGCGGCGCGAACTGTTGTCCATTACGAACGATCGTTTGTAATCCCGTATATTCGACCGGCATTTACAATCCCGGGCTACTACTTTAACGCCGCGCTGCGGTTTCGTTTGCGTTCGCTAAAATTTCGCCTGGAAGGCTCCTGTAATCGTTCAAGAGGACGTCCAAACTGCAGCAGTAAACGTCACACATTGCGTTCTCTCCCGTTTCGCTTTTAATAACAGCATTCGTTCAACCGTTACGGGATCGAAATTCATTGCGATTAGCGTAATCACGATAAGTGTGGTTTTTGATTTTAGACTTTAAAATGCCAAAGTAATCTACAGCGAAAAAAATTGAACTAAAGAGGATTATACGGGTTTTATGTCACGTTCCGTTACACGTAAAGACAGACAGGAAGTAGCGTTTCATTCGAAGCAAAAATACGAAGAAAGGGAGACGGGCTGGCCACGGGTGATGGGTGGGTGGGAAGGAGGAGGGTGCAGGGGTCTAGCAAAGAGAGAAAAGGATAGACATAGTCAGCGCGGAGGAATGGAAGGAAAAAAATCAAGCAAATTGGTATGCAGCACACAACAACCGGCGGGTGGAACGAAGGCGGGGGAGTGAAGTTAGGCCAGCTAGGGGTTCTCCTGCTTCTGGAGAGAGGGTGGGATCAATACTCTCTCTCTCTCTTTCTCCCGTCTTCTCTTACACGCCGGCATGGCACGTACACGAGAGCGGAGCGCGTAGCACGCGAGCGCGTACATGCACGCGCTTCCCCCGTCGTTGTTCTCCTGCTTTTCTTATTTTCCTTCCTTCCCTTCTTCATCGGTCGTCTCGGCGCAGCAGCCCGTGGCAAATCCCGAAACACCCGTGGAACCGAGCGAGAGAGTTCGCGAACGAAAAGAGAAATGGAAAGGGAAGGTGGATTCGTTGCCGACGCAACGTGCCGATGGATCGCTAGAGAGTTGGGATTCTCCCGGTCGCGGAGTTACTGAACTGTGGTATCAGGATAATTATATTCGATCGGAAGGATGCGAGGTACAATAACCCGGTATCCTGTTATTTATACCATTATGTGTAGGGGCGAAATTGTTTCGGGCCGTGCACGGTTTCTGGACTCGCAGGAACACGATCATTTGCCGCGAAAGTATCGCTCACGCGACCATTATACAGAGTACACAGTAACAAGAGCGCGATTGAATAATTTAATGGCAGCCCCGAGATAAAACAGATCTATAATAATATTAAATTCATTCTTTATTTCAAGTGATTCGTCTGCTTGCTTCTGGTCTCCTGAAAAATATGAATATTTTTGAAGATGAAGATTGAATTCTTTTTTTAACCAGACGACGCATAAAAAATATATGTGTACTTGTATTTACTTTCGCAATGGATACAATGCGCGAGCGCAATGCACACTTTTCTCCCTTAAACAGCGCTATATAACGAAGACTGGACGATAAATTAGCGCGGCTGGACATGGAAAACGCGAGGAATCGGAGGGATGGGACTACCCTTCCGCATGGAATTTCGCGAGAAAATTTCGACGCGCCCGTACTAATATAATTACGATATTCCGCCAGGGCGGAATATACCGTGGGATTAACAAGGCACACATTCTTGTGAAACACCAGGCAAGCGGCGAAATCACCCTAATTCGAAACCAGGTTGCCATCTCGCTCGCACTTGCTCTTTCGCCGCGTCGAAAAGGGTGGAAAATTCGTGGAGCTCGAAGGTTGGCCTAAGTCATTTCGTTAACGAGGTCACTCTTCTCCTTTATAATTAAGCTCTTTGACGGCGCAAACTCCTACTTGGCAGCTTTGACGCTGAGGGAACAAGCACGGGACAGCCGGCGAAGATAACTTTTATATATGAAAAGTATTGTGAAGTGTCCAAAATTGTGTCCCAATTTACACGAGACACGCGCGTTTTAAACAAACAAATAACTATTAACCGCGATAACGTAGCCTACATGATTTGGAAAGTCGATTTTTCTTATATAAGAATGCAAATTCCCGATAGCGAGGGTGAATAAAGCGAAATGGATGAGGGAAGATAGACGAAAACCAGGAACGAATAAGCGGTCGGTCACGTCCTGGGTTAATGTTGCATGCAGCAAAGTCACTAGGTTTATTAAACTGTGGAAGGAAGAATGGAAAGGTGTTGGTGACTAACTTTGAGATCGCGCGTCGAATTAATGCGTTAAAGCGGTAGAGCTTTCTTGTCGGTAATTTGTCCCAATAGCGATTAAGCTCGCGAAACTTGATTAATCTGCGCCGGCAAAGTTTTCCCGAGGTCAAAAGCCCATATTCTCATGTACTTATCGTTCAAAGTAGACAAGGTGATCGAAAAAGAAGGTTAGATTAAAACATAGAAGGTCACAATGTGTTTCAATATGTGCAATAGTTACTTGTAAGTTAGGATAGTAGTGTATGAATGGAAGGATGAATGATTAAGGTTATTGTAAACCAAGTCCACTTCTTGGCTATGTAGCTGAAGTCAACAATAAATTTATAAGTAGACAAGGTGATCTTGATATTTATTTCTTTAGTAATACAAGCTTTAAGTAATAAGTGTTCGATAATCAGTAAGTTATTTATCGTGATTTAGCGGAAATTGGAAAAAATACACATATACACGTTATATCAGTAAATCTGTTTTCTGGCTAATCATGTTACACTATTTCTGTCGAGAAATTCATAAACGGTATTGAATTGCAACTGGTTGTATTTAAAATATTAACATGACTTTAAAATCAGCTTTCTGCGTGAAAAGGCAACAAGATCTTTATCTTACTTCTAAAAATAGCAACAATACCGTAACATTTTGCATACAATTTGGTTATTCGTGATTAGTACAAATTCATGGTAGTTATTATTTCAAGTTATATAAACCATCTCGATTAAAAACACGCGAGTTTAAATTTTACAAAATTGCTCGCTTGATGGTTGATTAGTTATCATCCAATTTACTATTTTAATCTTCTTATTTTTTCAAATCTTATAGCTTTGGCACGACAAATAAACGATCTATAAGATACTAAAACGAACATACCTTAATTATCGGATGTTGAATGTAAAACAAAATTTCAAATAATAAACGTTTTGTTTCAAGTCTTAAAAACATTTTTATAAAAATAATATAATTTTATATTTTGTGAAATTTATATAGTTTTCCACGCTACAGTCTTATCTAGATGAGATCTCATCTTTACCACGTGTGTGAATTTCCGCAAACTTAATAGAATTTTAAGAAATCAGACATCTCGCAACTAGTCAAGCACATCAGAGAAGTAAATATAACGAAAGATATGACCCTTGTAATATTCCACTTCAGGCGCGATTAACATAACGAAGAATCATCCGTTCGGGCAGCGGTTTCCTGTCGAATGACCCCGACAACGGAAGTCGGCACAGGAAAAATCGGCGGCATAGAATAATACGCGCGAGCGAACAATGCGAAGTCTTTGCACATGGCACTGCGCGGCCAAGAGTTCACGGCTGTTGCCTGGGTTAGGGGTTAGGATTTCCGATATTATTTATTTGGGGCCAAGATTAACCACGTGACCTGATCCTACTCCGGATTACTTAAGTCAAATCACATAGGACTTTTTCAACTCAATAAAAAAAAATGAAATGTCAAAAGAGCACAAGGTCGCTAAGGTATCTGCCGTTTCAAAAAACATCTTTTCAATTGGACTCAATGTATATAGCAAATAACGAAAATAATTTAAAGTCCAATTTATCACCATTTTGTACGTGATTATCATAGTACATACTATATAATCATCATACACAAAAAATTCTGAAAAAATCTACGCGTTATCTTAATATGGTTGTCGTTGCTCGTTTTGCAAAGACGAGTTCTGTTATTTTTTAACGCGTCATTCCTTATGCTACACCGTCATTCTTCGCCGTGGCAAATAAATTTTCCTAACGATCGCGCGCGGTGACTTGTGCCGGCATTGGTTTTATCCGAGCATAACATCTGTGAGCTTAGTGACAGGTACTGTGCCGCAGCAGTTGGTAACCGCCCATGGCGAATGGGTGGCTGACGGGTAAGGAGTGAAAAGGACGAGGAAAGTCGGTGGTTATGGTCAAAATGTGCAATAAATAATAATAATTGCCGCTACGTGTTTGCACAATGCAGCCCGTCGCTTAGGCCGCCACATCGGTACAAAAAGGATGGCTCGCTATAGGCCATAGCTATACGGCTGCAGTTACGTTCGCGCGCTGGAAGGAAGCGACGATTTTTCTATGAGGAGATTAAACGATCCCGCTCTTCCCGCTGGCCTGCGGGCGAGAGAGAATTTCATGTTGAAAGAGAAAGAAACTATCGAAACGTGAATACGCGAAGAGAGGAAAAAAAACGCTTCCAAGAGTAATATTGCACGGATATTTAAAATTAATATACGTAAAAGGTACTCCACAAATTTTTTAATTCCATATTGCAGAATGTTCGCGAATATGGATTGTCAGGCAAAAAGTTCACGACGCGTAAAATATTTTTCATGCAAATGACGCTCGGTACGCTGATAGCCGTTTCATTGCGATGGCCGCGGTGACCGTCCCTTTTCGGGATTAATTAAAGAACCTTGCGACGCGCGCGCGTGTTCTCGGAAGAACGGCGACCGCCGTCGCCGCCGCCGGCTGGTACAGGATCGCATGTTTCGGTCTAAATTTTTCGTGTCTATACATCATGGTCGTAAGAAAGCGTCAATTTGGCGTTGGATGCACGAAAGTCCAACGACATAGTTACGAAAATGCTCGAGCAGTTTTCCAGGCTCGCCGGAACTCGGAGAGAGGGAGAGAGAGAAAGAGAGAGAGAGGTGGGAGAGGGAGAATACCGGTCACACACAAAGGAACCGTGTCTGGATATGAATTTTTATTTTACCGATGAGGTAAAATATTGGAGCTGCTCGCATCCACCGGGGTAGGTCCACCGCCGCGCTCATAAATAAGATTTCATCGTGTAATATGTAATATCGCGTGCGCCCTATCCATTGTGTATTTTTATCTTCATTCACTTTGCATAATTTCGCCCGCGGTCCACGCTCTCGCCCTTAAATTGTCGAGCCGCGGCGCCGTTTCGCATTGCGTAACCGAGAAAAGTTGATCAATAGCATTGCAATTTTTTTTCATAGAAAATTTCGTATTTCTGACTAAAATACTGTGAAAAATTCTTCAGTTGTTTCGTAAAATGTCTTTACGGTTCAAGCTACAACGAAAGCACTCCAAAATGTTCGATGTTAAACGCGTCAACGAGTCCCCCTAGTCGAAGATCAAAAGCTACGAAGAAGCGCAGAAACTACACTCGCACTACGTTGAATGCTACTACGCATTTTTTTCCTCTCTAGCCATAAAAAATATATGAAAAAAAATATACGCGGAGAGAGATTCCCTTGGGGAACGCCGCGTTAAACGAGGGAATTAAGGCGGCTGAAGGGCGTTTGTGGTTTTTCATCATTCTTCATCTTTTATTCGAAGTAGGAGCACGCGATTTTAGAGACTCGGCTGGAGATGTCGGTGATGCCGCGCTCCTAACGCGTATAAGCGTAAATAGGTAATCTAGAAAATTGGCGAATAAATCTCGCGAAGAAGCGCATGCACTACTCATTTATAAAAAAACAAACGATAGTGGTGAAACACATAAACGAATGTACAAATTAACATTATCATGGATTTATTTAGAAATATAAGCTGTATTTTTTATTGTTGTATTAGAATAATAGATTTTATAAAAAAAAGATTTAAAAACCACAGTGAGAACTTCACTTCCCGCGGGACACACACTCGCATCACCGTTCCTGGTAATATTGCTCGCAAAACTCGCTGTTCCACATCGCGAGACTGCATCGCGCAGAATAAATAAATCAAACGGAAAGAAAACGGATCTCTTTGACTATTTACACCGATCCTTATCGCTTTCGAGATTCTTTCGCGCGAGATTGCGCGATTTCCTCGGGGAAGAGTTCAGCGCGCGAGGGATCGGTTCGACGATCGGAACCCCCGTTCTAATGTTTACCATTTATCACAGCGCTCCCGATTGCCTACCGGATGACAAAGAATCATGTGTAGCTCGCGCTCCTTCTCTTCTGCTCCTCGCTCCTTTATACGATGCCCTTTTTTATTTTGCGGAAACGCGTGCGTGCCGGCGCATAACTTTCGGATGTCGTATGGGCTTTATCACGCGGACACCTGTCCTACTTACGAGGCCTACTTACTTCGTTATTACCGGAGCCTCTTATCTTGTGCCTCTGTCGATCTTTTCAAAGTGAAGGATTGCATCGTCGCGCTACTCGCCAGCACGCCCAACTTGTTTCCGTGGCAGAATTAATAAAAGAAAAAAGATAAGTATATAGCGAGGGGAGAAGTGTACATTAGCGCATTACATTGAACGCCCTTTCACTTTCATACGTAGATCTAGATTGTCTGTTGAAAAATGAATTATTTATGAAAAATGCCTTACACTTAGTCTTTAAATTATTTTCTTAAATAGCAAATCATGTTACAGTTAATTAATTTTAGATAACTTGTATTGTTTTTTTGCCATGTTCTTTTTTTACGGAAGAGTAATTACCTAAAATCATGACGAGTCGATTTTTATCTGCTTATTATCTTATCGTATTATCAAATAATCAATTTTCACACTCGAAAAATCATCGCTCGATTGGACATTGCGTTTCACAGCTGAATGCGCAACGGGACCACATTAAAAGTATCGAACACCTATAATTAAACGTATAGAATCAATTATATGATGGGGCTGAAAAAAGTTTCTGCATAGTCCGATGAGCTGTCCGTGGCACTCCATGGCACTCACGACGCGCGTACGCACGTACGAAATAGCATTTAGTTAGGCCCAGTTATGGGATCCCGCTAGATTAGGGGTTATTAGGTGTCGGTGTCCCTGTGTTTCAAGCACGGCCCCTCATAGAGTGCTGTTTAGACCGGGCGTGTGTGTGCTGTGTTTTCGGTTTCGACGTTTTTGGGTCCTGCGGTCCCTGGCAGCCACGTAACGTGTTATTACGTGTCTGGCGGTCTGCGGGCAAAGAGGGAGGAAGAGGGCACGAGAGAAAAAAAGGAGGATCGGGAGAGCAAGGAGCGAGAGAGCGAGGATGATGCTGTGGATCCACCTCGACTGCAGCAACAACCCCCTGAGCCAACTAATATAAATCGGGGCCCGTTGTGCCTCGCGGGCACAGTGCCACCAGTGTCTCTCAATAAAAATTATACAAATTGCTTAGACTCTTGGAAACGATTGCGGCATGTCCTCCTTCGGACGTCTCATCGATAAAAGGAGATTACACTGAAGAGAGTGAGATAATAGCACATAATACTCAGTTTTGCGAACATATATAAGTTACAAAAATTGACATTATTATTATTGAATATTAATATTATCAAATTTTATTATTAGTGTTGTGGGTAGTATTATTAAGTAAGTAAAATCAGATGTCCAGGTCTTATGGGTTTTGTAGGGAGAACGGACTGACATTTCTACCGTAGTCATTATTTTACGCGTACATCGTGAAATAAAAAAAAATAAGAGTCCATTATATATAGGGCGGACAGAGGGGAGGCATTTTTGAAGGAGGCGCGATTAAAGGAATTAAGCTTGATCGTCCTTTCGTGGCTACGATGAATTTCGTCATTCCGCTAAAACAAGGCAAAAGCGCAGCGATGCTCTGGGCGAATCTTTATTATGCGAGGATGGGGTTGCAGGTCGTTATATTATTCAATAGCTGTGGAGTCCGGAGAGAAGAAGCGTTTCTTCCAAGAAGCCGATGTAGTTTCAGATAATAGACCGGCGAATTGGGATATAACGTGTCTTAAATTATCTAATGAGTGTCCGAAGGGTATTACGAACCCAAGGTCACTCTATTTTTTCACGGAAAGGACTATTACCTTAGAAATGCATCGAGATAAAATGTTTGTGAGATTAAAGGTTGATTCACACTATACGGCACGGACCGTCACGTTCCGACAACGACACATACGTTAGACAAGGATACCTATTGTCTCCATCCTTGTCTAACGTACGTGAACGTACGTGTCGTTGTCGGAACGTGACGGTCCGTGCCGTATAGTGTGAATCAACCTTAAATCCCAATAAATCCCGCCATAAACAATCTTCACTTCCTACAATTTCGCAGTTTTTATGTTATACACTATGAGAACATTGTTTTCGAAGAAAACATGTAAGTTTCGGACTATTAAATTTATTATTAATCATAATGCATCTTCTTATTGTTACGATAATGAAGACGAAAAGAAACTGTCATTTACCGAGTATATTTGTAAGCTAAACATGTTTCTATCTAAACATGTTTGAGCCTTTCCAAAAATGAAGTTATTGGACATGAATACTTTCTTTTGCGATAGGAGATTCTTCCCCAGCTGTAGCTATATTTTCGAATCCTTCGCAAAAGGAAGTAGACAGCGCGCCTTGTTCGCCGAGAAGAAGGGAACTAAGGGTGCGGGGGATTCGATCGATTTTTAAAGTAACCGCAATATTTGACAGCTACAGCCCACGACCGCGGTTTTGGCACCACCTGTTTCACGACCCTCCGGCCTCTACGTACAGACACACACACACACATACATATACATATCCACACTCGCGTTTCACGACTCACATCACACATACATGTACACGCACGAGAGAAAGAGGGAAGTAGAATCTACCGGCGCGCGCGTCTGCGGTCCATGAGTAACTGCACCATGCCGGCAGACACGCCGCCAATAAGTGAACATCAGTTGTGTTCAACACCCTCGCTTTGTTTCACCCTCGTCGCGCGCTCACGCACCATTCTGAAATCCAACGGCCCACGACACGCCGCAACGACCTCGATTCCGAGGCTGTCAAATCTACGCGATCAATTCAGTGCTTCTCTCTCTCTCTCTCTCTCTCTCTCTCTCTCTCTCTCTCTCTCTCTCTCTCTCTCTCTCTCTCTCTCTCTCTCTCTCTCTCTCTCTCTCTCTCTCTCTCTCTCTCAAGCTTGTATTTTTTTTTTAAATAAAACCACCCCTGTGCACGAGGAGAAAGAAGTTCCTACTTTTGGTCAAAGTAAGCACGAATATTTTTCGATATAGCCGATACTTCGTAGCTAATACTTTACAGATTGAATAAATTAGCCATTTACGTATGAAATTTTTGTTGTCCGTTTTGTTCTGAAGTAGTTGTTAAATATTTGTTTAAAAATCTATCAGTTTATATTTATTTGCAGCTATAAGTACTGGAAGAGAATCGATGTTGTTACGTTCGCGAATAAATTGGTTACGGAATCCACTTGACTGCCGTGAACAGCCGGATGAAAGTTGAGTACGCAAGAAGGAGAATTGAGTTGACAACGTCAGTGATGTATGTAGGAATGACCTCGAAGTCCGTGGGCGCGACCCTCCTGCGAATATATCGAGGCCTTTGGACGACATTACGGTGTTATATGCGCGGTGTGCCACGGAGAGACATTGATTTATATGAGCCGAGAGTCAACGGGCTTATGGAACACTTCGACCTTCCTGGAATATCCTTCGGCAGCGAATCTGCCGTGAGTTTTCCAACCGAGCCCTTCAAAGAAATGATTTTTTCTCGCAAGGAAAGGGTCAGCTCTCGGCTGTTTTTCACGAAGAGAAAGTATAATCAATTCTTAACATTTTAGGTACAGTATTTTTTTCTCAATCGTAAAGAAATTAATTTTTGTTTGTATATTAAATTTAACATTATAACTTGGAACATTTTCTCTAACAAAAATAATAACCACAGGGTTAATAACATCTTATCTATACGCCCAGAATCTATCACATTCGAGAATTTACGCCAAAATCGAGAGTTAAGCCATTGGCACACGGTGCATGTTTCCCTGCTGGATTGCTTGCAATCTAGTCAATTACTATAATTGCACACTCAGCACTCAAGATTTCTCGTAATTTACTAGATCGCAAGCAATCCAGCAGGAAAACATGCTCCGTGTGCCGCTGGCTTTATACTCACAATCCCGAGGATCGTAGGCTGATAAATTAGTTTAGACAGGAATTCACGTATCGACTCGATTTTGACGGAACGTGGACATTATTTATTTTAACCCCAGCAGTTTGGCGCGATCGCGATCGGACGGGACGGTGGGTGCATTCTTACAGGGAGTCACGTATCCCGGAGGTGGCCGGAGGGGTGACGATGGAAGGCGATATATTGGCATACCTAAACCAAAAAGAATTTCCAACGTGTACGTATCCTCGTTTATCGTGGACTTTGTCCTTTTTTCGCCCTCCTCGTTTTCTCGACGCCGCACGTCTTTCTGTCTGTCTTTGCTCGTCGTTGGTCAGACTTCTCACCGACATGCAACACGCTCAATTGCGGATGTCGAAGATGTGATAGATGTCCTTTCGGCGTAGGAATGCGAGACGAGCCTGATGGAATGGAGAATGACACGCAGCGGAAATATCCCCGATCCCGAAATACCGTCGATCCAGGAAACTCAGCGTTTTCTGACACGCATTTTTCTACAAGTTATTCTTGTGGAAATAATAGAATCCCTCACATTTTTGATAAATTTAATCAAATATTAATTATATTTTTGTAATTTTAATCGAATTAAATCAAACGATCGTTTTAAATAAAAGCAAGGAACGTTGAAAAAAAATTAAAAGGCAATCTATAACATTTTTATATCGCGAAAATCAAATAGTAGGCATTTTTTTTCACGAGATGACGCAAAAGTACAGATTTCTTTTTTGCCATGAGGAAGTTCCGCTTATCATATTCGATACGACGAACATCTCGCGGATAAAACACGAGCCGGACGGACGTAGGCCGAGGTATAATCCAGGGTGGCACATAAAGCGACGTTCATCACGTACAATAGACAGCCATGAAGCAAAACGCCGAGCCGCGGCCGTAAACTGGAAATATGTCAAAGATAATAAAACAATTAGCCATAAAACATAACGACCCCCGTATGTGCCGTATATCCGATGGCGATGCCGCGCGGCCGGAGTGAGGAACGGCGAATGCGAGCGGCGGGAATGGCGCAAGGGGGCTACAGGATGGCACGGCGATTGTATAAGTGGAAAAAAGTCGCCTGAAACAATGAAGCGAAGGGAGAGTATCCAACATCGACAACGTCTCGGGGAAGGGATTTACATATGTTTTCGTGGTAATAAGTGTTTCCCGCGACCCCGCGCGTATTTCACGTAATCGCCCTCGAGATAAATATCGCCGGAACGTGCCAAGCTAAATCGGCCGTCTCCACGAGCGCTATAAATGCATTGCGCGATGACATGCCGCGGCGATTCCGATTCAATGACGCGCCTCCGAATGCAGGAGAACTGTGAACGAGAATTATAGCAAGTTAGAGTTAAGTATGTTGCATAATGAATATAAATCGAAAACGAACTTTTCTTTCCGATTCCGCTGCATGTTAGCTGTCAAAGAATCTTTGAGAGCGAGAGTCGATTTCCAAAATCATGTCACGAACTCAAGGTCGTTCAAATTTTAGTCTCAGAGAGAATAGAAAGAGAGGGATAAGGAGAAGACGGGAGCCTGAAGGAGAGACCTTGGCCGAAGTGCGACTAGCGCGGCCAGAATGATAAATCGCTCACGACGAGAGAGTCGCGAAAGAGTATTTAAACGAGACGATCCTCCTTGGGCGCAGCAAAGAGATTAAAGCCACCGAGTAATGTAGCTCTTAATAACAATGATATTACAGAATCCGGATAGTAATCGGCAACGAACGGATGTCAACGCAACTGATTGCAGAAAGCATTAACTTCTACACGACACGCTCTTTAATAATTGCTTTATTCTTGTGTTCCTTTCAATGTATTAATATTCTGGATCACGTCGACTTGTTAAGAAAATGGGAAGAGCCAAGAATGTCAATTTTCATAGGGTTAATTATCTTCATTTTGTATCGAGTCAGACTTATAATTTAGCACTCTTTATTGGACTAAATATTTTCATTTATACAGATCTAATAATTTATGTCAACGTCGCGTTGATAATTATCGTCCGAAGGAAAAGAAACGACTTCGGGGGTACATTTGTTTCGACAGCTTGTCAGCTGCTAATACAAAGTGGATTCCTCGAGAAAAGAAAACGCGTCTCGGGACCGAGGGGGAGGAGAGGCCATCGAGCGAACCGAGGGATTCTTTCGGTCCATGGTCCTTTTCCGGCAGGGGTATACACACGATGCACGGTCGCGCTGCATCAGCTAGGCAGTAATGAATTCGGAGATAAATGGCCGGAGATACCAGCCAATATGTAGAACTGTCGTTCCTTCGTTTCGTTCCACGGACGCTTTATCGCCCGGGAGAGAAAAGAAAGGAGCACAGGATTGGTCTCTAGCAACTACCCGTCGCCGCGTAACGTCTCCTTCCACGGGATCGTGTCTTTAACATATGAAAACACGTTGTCAGATAGCAGCCCGCCGCGGGGTATACCAGTTCCGCTAGCGCACGGGATCTTCCCTGGTGGTGGGGAAATTTATTAGACCGGAATACGATTTAGAGTTAACTCCCGCGGACATTGCGCGCCGCGTGTTGTTTAAGCGAAAACTGGTTTCTGCAATCGATACGCGCTATTAATAACGCATGGCGTTATTCGCGATCTAGAACTGGACGCATTTCGTAACCGCGAGTATCAACTCCTTTGCCAACCAAGGAATAAGTTCGAACCCACTAAGCCTGAGCGGTTTTCCCACCATTAGAGTTTCAAGTAAACAATTTTTATCGCGATAATTTAGAGTTAAAATAAAGTAAGCTGAAATGTCTACATAATCTTTCCTGATAACAAAAGAAAAGTAAGGAAAAGAGAATTAAAGAGAGTGCGTAACGGGGAGACGAATGCATCGCAATTTTTTTCTTAAAGCACTGTACTGGCAGGTCGATGTAATAATACCGTTTGACACAATGCATGGTGCGCTGTAACGGTTTTAGAGAGAGATAAAGCAAGGAAGAGAGCGAGAAGCCTCGCCTTTTGCCACTTGGTTCGTTTCCGGGGTCGCGTCTCGAAATAGAAGTTGCAAACCACGACGCATCATTCCCGTTTTAGCGCAGTTTTACGGCCTGCCTACGAGCTATCGGTTCGTTTGACGGCTATGAATCTCACCATCGCCATCAATGTGGGTTTTTGACCATCGGCTGTCAAGCTCTTCGTACTCGCGCGATTTGCCTACTTCGAAGCCAGGAAAACGTTGTCGTAAAATTTATACAGCCGAACGGTATATGTTACCGGCGACATATCGGATCCCATGCGTTTAAGGAAATGACAGCAGAATTGGCAAAAAAAATTACATCAATCGCGGCATTCCCCTGAATTTATCGAGACTTATTTTCGCTCGACAACGAGAAAGTTCCCGACAAGGCTTTTAAAGCTAAATAATTCCTCTAAAAAAATTATTCTGTTCTTATATCATTGTGACAATCCATAATTAGATTGTTACTCCAATCTTAAATAAATGCAAGCGATCGGCGAAACTGATCTCCCTTAGCGTTAAAACAACGTCGTATTGCCAAACATTGTCAAGGATGTAAAATGTAAAAGAAAGTTACGAGCGCAGGAAATTACGGCGTTGTCTGCGGACCGCTTTACGAAGTCCCGGCTCTCCTTATCAAGGCACGGAGAGATGGTGGCTCGGCTGGGCGAACCAGCTCGTGACAAATCTTAACGGGGATGCTTAAGCGCATAAAGCTCTCTCTTATCCCGAAAGGCGACGGTAGTAGTCTCTTTCGCGGAGGACGAGAGGGTTGGCGGGGTAGCTATATTTTCCATTCCACCCGTCCGTTCCCCAACCAAAAATCTCGGTATACGAAACTCTTTGGAGTCACAATATACGCGTGCGAGAGAGAAGAAACAAAGATTGGTAGCGAGTGGTTCAGTAAAATGATTCTATTAATTTTTCCATCGGGAACGGCAGTCGTGCATGCTGCCCCTACTTCACGTGACATCATCTTTCGGATTCTTCCCCCGCTGTTGTTCCGTTGCGGCATCGCTGTTCGAGATATTCCTCGGTTATGTTACGATTATAAACACGTTGCGACGTATTTTAGAAGAGAACGTCGGTGAAAAAATCACCGCTGACTGTCGCTGTATGTTACAAGGTTATCGCAAATCAAATATTTCCACGCGCATAAGCATGTATATTTTGTTCATTATTATATCAATTACGTTTCCATTACGCGGCTTAAGGATGTAAGAGTACTTCAAAGGTATCAAAGCAGCGAATCTCCCGTTAGCCCGATACTTGAATTTCCTTGTATGAATTATATGTACGATTATCGCGCGATCACTATAATAACACTCGAAACCCACGGCCAAGTACCTAGTACCGCCATGATATCGAGTTATTTGCGTTTCCCTTTGAGATGAGATACGAGGCAAAGCCTAGCCAAGATATGTACCGACGAAAAAGGCAAAGTATACGAGACAGAATGAACCTAAACTAAACACCGAGGGCTGAACGCGAGGAATGATGGAAGGAGGGGACCGAGAGGCGCCACCGTGACCTCCTTCGACCCCGAACCATCCGTCACTCCATAGAATCAATGTGCCAAGAACGAAAAGGGCCGGGTCACGAGTCCGATCTCTCGAGCCGGCCCGGCCGTGGAGAACTCTCCTCGTGTCCCTTCCCTCCCTCGTTCTTCTCTTTTGTTCCGCGCGGAGATTGTGCTCTCCGCTCTCGTCTTCCGACACCATTAGATCCGCCGAATTATAAGGAGCGACGTTCCGCCGTCGCTTTTATTGGAATACAAAATGGATCTCGCGTGTCATCGGCGACCATTGATAACCCGGAGCGAAACACGGCCACCGTTACGTACGAAATGACTCTGCCTCGGCTTCAGACACGCGTCCCGGCCGGACGTGACGTTCCAATTGCCGCAAGTGACTCATTCCGTTTTTCTCTCTCCTCGATAACGTACCCTCCTCCTCTCATCGGAGACATTGCTCGAGTGTAGAAATACTTTCACATCTCCTCGCGGGACGCCGCAATGCGCGGATTGTCTCGTCGCCGCTGCCGTCGTTCATTATAATTTGTCTTCCATAGTCGACACCGCGACCTACACATCGTACCTTGCAACGGTGCGCCGGCACTACCTGCTTATACCTGCGTGTGCCGTGAGCCGAGGTTATTAGAGGTCCCCCGTGCGTTTCATTGTTTAACGACAAAGAGAGGAGGGAACAAAAGGGGTCCCGTGGCTTTTTCTGCGCGTGGGCGCGAGGAGAGCCGATGTGCCTCGTGTGGTTAGGCAAGTCTGAAGTCACTGCCCTAACACATAGATACATACATCTCGCCGTGCGCCACAGAGGGGAAGCGAAGGGTGAAGCCAGAGACGGAGAAACCGAAAGGAAGACAAGACACATTCTCTCGAAAGGGGGCTTTAATTAATTCTACGTGATGAAAAAACAAACATCCGAATACGCCTTTGTACCCATTGTCTCTTTTCTCTTAGTCAAAATAAATATGATATTAATAATTAAGTGACGAAAAACAGCGAGATGATATTAAAAAAGATTAATGTTATATATATATATATATATATATATATATATATATATACACATTAATGTATAAAATGACGAAAGTCACGTCGACCACGAAAGAGCGAGCAGAGATGCCTCTTGGACGCCTGACAACGCCACATCCGGTTTATTTTCTTCATCGGCAAACTTCTTCGGCGGTGGAGGTGTGGCGAGGTGCATCCTTGAATGAAGAAACCGTGTCTGGGCCCTCCTCCGTGTTTTCCGTGGCCCTCCGCCCCGACTACACGGCGACCTCATCGCTCGTCAGTATCGATAAGAGCAACGCCGTCCTACACGTCCGCGTCTGTTCCCCGCGACCGACTCAACCTGACCTCCGGTTCGACCGCGGTCGCATTGTGGCCCACCGTCTTGTCTCCTCCGTCTCCTTCCCGCGCTCCTCTCCACCTCTTCGTAATCACGATCTCTCGATTCCACGGCGTCATCGTGTTCGCAGTCGGTGCGTACGAAGGAAAGACCGATATGAATGGAAAAGAGTGAATGGGTGAACCAGGGTGAATGCATTCGAAATTACGACGGCGACGGGTTTCTTCACGGTCAGAGAGAGAGGAAGTGCGGGGACAGAGCGAGAGAAAGAGAGAGATAGGACCGAGCGACGGGTTCAGAGACAGGTCACCCGGTACACCCGGCACGGCGTGTTTACAAATTGTCTAATCTCGTCGACAAATCAGTGCCAGGCCTGTTTTTCGTGCCCTCGGGGTGCACCCCCTCTCCTCTCTCACAAGAGCGTACCGGTGTATACACGTCGCTCGGTTCTCGCGAACGACAGCTCTCAAAGAGTCGAGAGCGAGGTTCATAAAACCTCTGTGGCTTCCAGAGTTCTAATCTTTAGACGGACAAGGCACGTGTCGCTGCACGATTGTAGCTTTGTGAGGCATGACAATAGAGGCAGACAACGCAACACCATTAACTACAGGTCTAAAGACACATTTCTATCTTAATTTCGTATTACTTAATTTCGTATAGTTTCAGCTCTATCAAATTACAGTTAGGATATACAAATAGCTAATTTGAAAGTCAACTTAGAATTGCAAATTTATCTTTGGAATATTCGTCAACTTCAGCGTGAAATTTAGATTCGGCATACAGTTGTAAGTATTCTTCAGGACATACGACCGCTTGCCCGGAAGATTAGAAACGAACGGTAGCAACGCAAACGAGCAGCCCCCGCCGTCCGTTCGGCTTCTCAGGTATGGACGAACAAACGCGACGAAACCGCAAATTAAATTAGCGAGTCGAAGAACGACTCGAGGCGGGCAAGAAAGCGTTGGCTGCCCGCTGTTTAACCTGGCTTAATTACCAATTAGCCAATAAAAAGCCACTGTACCCGGTCGCGCATTATGGCCGCCTTTAAGAACCCATGGCTGTGCGTACCGAACGAACGAACGAACGCTGTACCCACACGATCGTCCACACGAAAAACGAGCTTGTATAATTATAACTAGCAAAACAGCAGACATGCCACTAAGAGAGCTTCTCTCCACCCAGACTTGACTCTTCTTGCAATCTGATACCAGAAGAGATCCGAGTAGTCTCCATTCTCGCGGATGAGCGAGCACGAAGCGATTAATGACTCCTGCGTGTCTCTCGCGTACCGTGCGTTACACGTTTATACTTGTTGCCCATTATTAAATTGCACGTACGCTTCTCATAACGCATCGACATTCGTTCCTATCGAGTCTATTAAGTGCGTACAATCAGTCGTCAGAATATGGTTCAATCTATCTCACAAGATAGATGCTGTATATTTAGTCTATAAAGAGATCTATTCGCAAAATTTGGTTACAATAAATGTACTCGCTTTGTATTAATTCCAGAGATAGTATCATCTGCGATATAAATAGGAATTCCACGCGGAGGAGGAAGAGGAGGAGACAAAAGAACATCAGAGACTCTCTCTCTCTCTTTCACTCTCTCTTCTCGCTCCTCAGGGGTTCTGATAATTGCCGTGCTCTCCAACTGTTATTATTAAGCCGATATTTTACCGAGGGGACACACGTTCGCGCATATAATTTAAGAAAGCCTCTAATTATGGGTTAGTAGGTACATGCGGCCGGATGAAGCGGGGGAAGCTCGAGTGAAAAGAATGGCGTTAGACGGTGCCGAGGAAAGGGCGAGGCCTCGTCGTGGGCCTTGCACTCCCGATTCGCCTACGCAACGCACCAGCCCGGGACTTTCCTTTTGCACCTTAATAGTAGACACATATCGCCACACCGGTTCCCCTTATTTCAACAATTATCACGCGCCAAGAGGAAGAGAGATGCCTTTCCATAAATTCCGACGCGTGTCGAGCGAAAGCACAAATGTTTAATATTGATTCGAAGATGACTGTTGATTTGCGTTTATACAATTTTTATAAAACATACGTGAAAAAAATTATTTTTTTATTACTGATACATATGTGCGTTTATCTAGATACTTCGAAGAAATATTAGAAACAAATTTGCTGGTACAAATGTGAATTATTAAACAAAGTAATTTTGGACACATGAAAAATCGATTCGATCAATAGCGACGATCATATCCAATCCAGAACGAAGCCGAGCGAAAATCGAGATCGATCGTCAAAAAAGAAAGTGAGATAAGACTTGGCTCCGACGCTGAAGACGATGTGTCGCCGTGGCTCATTGTAAGTACGATCGACCGCGGGCACCGCGGGACAGGAGCGCGTCCCTTTGCCTATCTGGCACCTCTATCGATCGCGGTTTTTGTTCGGGGACACGTTGCACGAATTATCGTGCGCGGTTATAAATGATTGTTCGAGGAGCGGACGCTGCGGACGGCTGATCTGACGATGAGTGGAAGAGACGGCGAAGGCGGAAGGGGAGAAGGCAAAGAAGGAGGAGGAGGTAAAGAAGGAGAAGAAGAAGAGATGCCGACCGAGGCGGTGGCGGCAGCAGCGGTTACCTCGCGGCTCGTGTTTCTCATAACTCCGGACCCCGGCAGGGCAGAAGAAGAGGAGCTTTTGAGTGACGTGAGTATAATGACGCGCCTCTGCACCGAGGTACGTATAGTATACCCGGCTCGAAAAACGTCGACGGCGTGAAGGGAGGATGAGGGGAAAGTACGGGCCGCGTCTTCGTACACGCCTCGGGGCACTTCCCGCCCAGGGAGCAGGGTGGAAACCGTAAGGCGAGATAAGGAATCTGCGATTTAATCGCTCTTTACCGATCCCACCATTAGGCAACGAACGAACTGCCGCGGAGTGAGGTCTAAGCAATCGCCGATCGAGATATCGGAGGAGCCTACGATCGACGATCGAGCATATGGGCGGATCGATCGAGGACGACCAGGATCGTCATCAGCGGCGCAGGACTTTTCCATGGACGTCTGTGCGTTCGTATCGACTTAACTGGCGCGTTTTCTCACGATCTAATCGGACGAACGAGCGATCGGTTCGTGAACACGTGTTTTCCATCACCGTCGACGATCCTCGACTTGCCGCTTGGCGAATGTCCCAATACGACAAAGTTAGTAATGACTGCCGCGTTGATTCCTAAACGGGTTACTGTCGCTGCAAATGTGTGTCAGCCGCTGCGACACCGAGAGCGAATCATTCTTTCGACGTCGTTCAGAATTCAACGCTGTCCTTGATCCTTATCAAATCGCCAATACGCGTCGCAATCCCTTTAGCGACCCACACGTGCCCAGTCAACGACCGTGAAAGCCGCAAAACATGATCGGCACTTAAAATGTACCTGATACATTTCAATTTATAACCATGAACGTTAACTTATTCGACCGCGACGAGACTACCGTCGTACTTGATAAAATGCTAGACGTAGAAACTACATGGTTTGTGTGTGCCACCATCATCGACGCCAGGAAGGAAACGTGGCGGGAGACGGTCGGCAATACATCGATGTTTGTTTTCTTGTGGGCGGGCCGACGAGTCGAGCCAGCGAGCGGCTGGCTCGTGGGTAAGGCCCGGGTTGCAAGTCACGAGCCAACAATAGTACAAATAATAACAAGCCCGTGCGGAGGTCTCCACCGCGGAGGAATCGTTTCAGCAGTAGCTACTACGCTACCCCCATAAAGCTTCTCTCACATCGGTATATATCGTTCGTACCTGGCGTTACGTAAATCATTCCTGCCGCTGGTGCATTATAAACGTTCCGAACATAATGTGGCCGCGAGAGATTCGAGGATCGATGATAGACCGCATCAAAATAACAATTTCGCGTGTCCAGACTAAGAATGGAGAACGCAGCCGCGCCGTTCAGGCGGTCACGGGGTGGCTTTAAAAAATGCGTAATCAACCAGATTTTGATGTGCGTGCATCTTTATCGGATCTATCGCGTTCCCATAAGAGCCAACGTAGCCGCCAGCTCCACGAGACCGTGAAACCGAGGGGCGATGCTGCCCCTGCAGCTCTCTCGATGCCGTTGCCGCCGCCGCTGCTGCTGCTATCGTTCCTCTCTCGAGAGAGAAAGAGGCCCACCCACAACGCACGATCTCGGCTCGGACTCGCTACCGGTATTGAATCCGGCGCATTGTTTTTCTTCGGTCATGAGAGGAAGAAGATTATTTGCATCGAAGTCGGAGGCACCGAGTTGAGAGGAGAACGCTCTAGACCCTCCCCGTGCTCGAACACACATCCGTTAACTGTCCGGTTGTGTTTCCCAAGATGAAAAATACTTGAGTATAAGAGGAATGGCAAAGTCAGGTAAGAA
The DNA here is from genome assembly GCF_048541705.1 of Temnothorax americanus. Classification (NCBI taxonomy): domain Eukaryota; kingdom Metazoa; phylum Arthropoda; class Insecta; order Hymenoptera; family Formicidae; genus Temnothorax; species Temnothorax americanus. The sequence continues at coordinate 2,421,700 of NW_027509371.1, read as the reverse complement.
TTTATTTATTTCAGACAATGAAAAAAGAGACAGCGGGAAATGGGCGTAGATTATGACGCATTTCTTCAGAAATTATAAAAACGCGTTGTGTGTGTGATATCTATATATGTTACGCTTCACGTTTACCTCGCATGAAAATGTAAAATAAAATTTCTCTTCTCTAGAGTTCCTTCATTTTAGTTTTTATACCCATATTAAACTCGGTTAGAGGATATTGCAAAGCAATAGACAATTATATCCTTAGATTGTTCCGTAATTGTTAAAATAATCATGGACATGCGACAAAGAGATCTCGGTACATCGCGAAAATTTCCTAAAGATCAGAAAAGGCAAATCAAAAGAATGATATAAAAGAGAGTGGGAGAGATAAAGCAAAGGGTGATAATACGGGAGAAGAAAAAAGAAGGGGGATGGGCCTCACGCGCTGCGCGTAATGGCACCTGATACGAACACGTGGGTATACGGGAGAAAGGGCCCTCCCCGAGAGAGGAAGGTATAGTTTATAGTGATTACATGGGGTCAGGTCCCGGCAATAAACCATCTCATGGTGGCAATGGCTATAAGATCGGGTCTATGGTTGCGACCGTTCTTTCTCGTCTCGGTCTCCAAGCTCGACCAAGAGAGTCGCGCCTACGCGCGGGCGGAGCAAGAGCAAAGCGACTTCGAAAAAGCAAAAGGATCGGTCGACGAGGGGCGACCGGTATACGAGAGCAAAAAGCGCGTGGCTGCGCGGCCATACGACGGCACGAGGGGGGAGGGGGGGGGGAAGGAGATGCAAGGCGTAAGAGGGAGGATGGAGCCGCGATGCGGAGAGAAACGGAACGCGCGTAAGAGAAAGAGGGAGGTACGATGAGAAAAGGGGGAAAGAGACGAAGAGGAGGGAGCCGCAACACCGGGAGCCATCCTACTGGAATTTAAATAATAATTATAGTGTTTAATATCATACGCGCGGGCCCCAGCCTCTCTCCGGTATCCCCCCTCGCTCTTCTCTCTCTCTCTCTCTCTCTCTCTCTCTCTCTCTCTCTCTCTCTCTCTCTCTCTCTCTCTCTCTCTCCCGCCGCCTTTGCCGCAGCTTCTCCATAACTCCTCTCGCGTCTCAAGACTCCTCTTCTTGCGGTACGGCGACCAGGAGCCCGCCGGCTGCCGTTGGTTGGCCGATGGATACATACCCGGTAAGGTTCTTCTTCTCTTCCCTCGTAGCGTAGACACGTGCAACCGTATGGCGTCCAGCCTGACCGGCCCAGTCTGTAATAAGGCGTCCGCCAGATTGGAAAACGATCATGGTTCCCGAGGGAACCACGTTGGTATAGACGTGGCCATGCGGACGAGCGCAAATTTGATATTTAAATGGTATCTCGTTATACAAAAATTATCAGGGGCCGCTATTCATTCATTATTTCTAGAGAAATATATGGACAACGGTTATATAGCGGCGTGTATGTATATCCATAAGTCAATGATTTAATCTGATGATGGATTAATCTTACAAATAGATTTTAGACCATTCGCTTTATAGAAAATTAGCGCTCAAATCATACTAAAGTTTTCAGAAATTTTAATCTAAAGATGGTATATCGATTCAAATATTGAACAATAGTGATCCTCTTTCAATCGTAATCCAATCTACGACGCGGAGAAAGAAGTTTGTTTCATCAAAATAAATCTCCAAGCAATATAGGCATAATCAGCCCTTAATCGGTTGGCGATGGCAGGTCATTCAAAGGTGCGTGACATAACAATTGTTACGCAAGAATAAAAGTCACGGGTCGGACTTTCTTCGGGTACAAAGTATCGATGTGTGTCTAGTAGTCGCCACCGCTGTCACTTTGATGCTGCAAATGCATTAGTCGTGTTCTCTAGCGTAGCGCTCCGGCTGACCACCAAGATCCCGGAAGGCGGAGTGGTTTACCGGTCACCGCAAAACGCTACCATTATCGCCACTTGCGGGCTTTACAGTTGAGAGAGAGAAAGAGAGAGAGAGAGAGAGAGAGAGAGAGAGAGAGAGAGAGAGAGAGAGAGAGAGAGTTCGTCCACTCTCTCGGAGTCCGTTCACGCACAATGCCGCCTGTCGTTATTGCCCTGCCACGAATGTATTAATAAAATTTATTGGTCGGCCTCCTGAGCGCGCAGCAAACGTTAATGGATTTCGAGCCACCGGTGGCCTCGCCGACGGCAGCAAACGACAGCAACGACAGCAAATGAGCCACTCGAGATGGCTCCGGATGGTAACTCCTTCCACGCTTTAACGCGTTAAAACTTGACGGGAATGATATTACGGTACGGAACGACGTACGCGGCGAGCGTCGACCACCTTGCGCGTTTCTCTATAAGAACTACTTCGGAAAGTCAATCGTGATGCACGAACGATACGAGCGCTTTGCGCTTAAGAAAATTTTGAGAACTCTATTGCTTTTTACTTAGACTTTTATCTGACTATATACGTCTAAAAATCAGATTACGTGAAATATTATTGGCTATATTCGGTTACACATAAAACTGTAAGTGTTTTTGGACTATCATACATTCGAGAAATGAAATCTTTAAGACGTGTAGGAAGAATATTGCTGTGTCTTACAATAGAAGATGTCGATTTTTCTCCCGTAAGAAAATATATTTTTTATCTTCCTCGCGAGAATAACAACAGTAAAAGAAATCTGCGTTCGAAAATAATTTCCGAATGCATTTCGCGGAGGTTCTTGAGGTGAACGGCGAGTGCACGAATAGCAAAAACATCGATCGTCTTGCGAGACACGGTCGTTAAAGGTTCGACTCTCGTACAAATGACTTACATGACGCGAGTTATTCGTGAGCGGGGGGTTGGAAGGGGAGAACACAAGCGGTCGCGGGGCCGAGTGAGAAGAAGAAGAGGAAAAACAAGAAGTCGACGAACGTCAGTACGTCAGTTTATCTTGTGGCATACGTCGACTATTAATCAACAGACCCTCCTAATCGCTTGACGAACCAATCGATAAATCAATAACTTTCATCCACCGTGCGGACGTTGAATAACCCAACGCTATATGCTTCGCGTCTAGGAGCTAAAAAGCTGCCCCATCGATATTTCGCTCCGATGACTCGTCTCAGACGAGATCTAATCTCCATTTCGAGAATCAAAATTCTTCTTTTGTTGTTGCATTTCTAATGTAGGACTCATACGTTTTGACACGAGTGTTTTGTTACAGCAAATTTTCTCTTTCCCCAAAAAAAAAAAAAAAAAAAAAAAAAAATAGTAGTTGTACTCAGCATATTCGAGCGTATCCACCTGCTCGAGGAAAAAGAGCGAGTGAGGACGGTGAAGTCTTGGAAGGGCAGCGACGGGCTCGTTATCCTTATTGGAGGCGGGAGCGGAGGGTAACGGAAGAAACATAAGAGAAGAGATAATCCGGCTATTAGAGGTGTCCCCAGGAGATTCCGGGGGTCATAGCGTCCAGATAGATCGGGTCGGGGTCGCCGATGGACCCGCGAGCCGAGGTCACTCGAGGATACGTTGGGTTTGTCACGATGGCAGCTCCCAATTTGTCGTAACAGGCGACCGACACGTTTTTTTTTTTTCGAACTCCTTATCCTAAGACCCTACCTACCGTCGCATCTCCTTCGAGTATCGTGCAGTTCGGGGTCTCCCTAACTAGGCAAACTGAATCACATTGATTGACCGTCTGCTGGGCGAAAAACTACCGCGAAAAGTATTTCTCTTGAGAATGCGCTTTTTATCTGTCGCGAACAAAAAGCTGGCCGGCTTAATGGAAAGATCCTTCGAACAAAAATGTCTGGACACCTTTGGTCCTTGGTGTGCACTTATCGTGTCCAACTGCATCGCGTAATCGTTTAACTGAACATGTTGAGTTGCGAAAATGAATAATATTACAGATATTACGTACGTTACATGGTTGAAACCACGAAATGACGCAATAATGAGAAAATTGTTTAGAAACCGAAGGTGAGAAACGCTTGTAACACGAAACCCGCACCGTTACAGAGCCGATAAAGGCGGACGCTCTAACGACATCGTAAGTTTCGCAAGCGGAGCGAGCCGCGTTAGATGGCTGGGCGGGATAGGTGGTGGGTGATGAGCGAATAGTGGTAAAGTTCTACAAGTCGATCATCGCGCTTTACTCCTCCTCGGGGCGCTTATTATCGATTCGCGGGATCTTGAATAAATTAATTATCCGACAGGTTAATCGAATTAGCCGGCCAATCATAACTCGGTGCTTTATTAACCGCTTCCCGTTCGCAGTCTGCTTGAATTAAGGCCCGCGTTAACGCGCGGCGAAACGAGGTATCGCGCGGCTCGCGGCCCAACCACTCGACAAATAATGAAGTAATTCCGTCATGCCTCATCGATCGCCGCGATGCAACACGCGATTGTCGATCATCTGCCAACAGACGCGGCACACTACCGTCGAGTCGCCGTGTAATAACATCATTGCGGCGAATAAAATTGACATCGTCGCGAGGGTCCTTCAAGGAACTAAGACGCTAGAAAAGATTTGAGGATAAGTAAATACTTAGATGAGGTTCTTTGCCAAGAAGGATGTTTCCAGATTCAAAGGTATTACGCGATAGAGATCGGGGAATTTCGGGCTGATTTCAATCACGACGTATCCAATAAGGCACATCGAACTTTCTTCTTTTCCGAAGTCGTGACTGCGGGATTTTTCGCGGCCGGCCGGGAGTGCAAGGGAGAATAACGTGATGAGAGGGGTGGAGGAAGAAGGGATGCGGGGGTAGAGAACGGAGGGAAGGGAAAAAAAGGTATCGCAAAGAGAAAAACGGCAGCACGTACACCCCGGTGAGTTCGATTCCACGAGTTTAGTTGCAGGACGGGACAGGGCTGCCGCACGGTCACCGGTGATTAATGATCCAGCCAATCAGATATAGTCGCTCGGTGAGGTGGAACCGAGACGGAATGCGATCGAACGGAGACGAAACGCGGCGATGGGAACCGGTGGGGCGGCAAGGGGGGAAAACGCGCGAGAGGGACGAGGGAGAGGAGGAGGTGGAGGAGGTATAGGCAGCGCCCCGTGGAAAGAGAGACGCCCGGGATATCGAAGGGGGAGAGCGAGATAGAGCGGGAAAGAGAGCGGACGCCGGACGCGCACAGAGGCCGAGAGCGCACCGCGGTTGATATGTTGCGCTGTCACTGCTCTGTATCTGCGCCGGTGGGATGTTGCCGTTGCCTGGATTGTAATATTGTATTGTACTGTTTGTTGCCCCGGTGTGTTCCACCGACCGTCTGCGCGGTCGACAGGCTGTCCAAATAGCCGCCACCGGCTTCGACGTATTAGGAACGTCGGACAAACGGATGGGCTAGCACGCTCGCCGCCCGGTATGCAATCTGGCCGCGTTCCACGTTCACCCGGTGTTACACCCGCTGCGGGAGATCGTCATCCTCTTACACGCTAAATACGTTGCATGTTTCAGCGACAAGCAGCGATGTCTCGACGTTGAAGGCTCCCGGCCGTGCGTTGCGGAAAGAAAACACTTTCGCTCTCGCCGCTTCGAGCGACTAGAATGAGATCCTGGCGGTCACTTGGATGACTAGCTTTTTCTTGCAGCCTCAATAAAAAAAAAAGATTTCGCGCGTTCTCTAAAAACTTTAATTTTTTATATTATTAGTGTTGAAGACGTGGAACGTGTGTGTAAAAGCATGTTGCACACGGTAGCATCCAGAATTAACTCCACTGCATGTCTTGTCTTAGCAACTTAGTCAGTGGCATCTCGTAGAAATTAGCGAATGCTTGGCTGGGCCGTTAGCTTGGACAGGTAAGCGATATTAAATGGGAGCGCTGTTACGCCGCGCGCGCGCGGGCGCGTCTCTCTCTTTCTGCTTGTCGTTCCTTCCTCCACTGTCTTCGTTTCCAACGTCTCTCGCAGCGACGTTGCGGTCAGCAGCAACCAATGCCCGGCCTCAGCATCAGCTTCAACAGCGTATAATCTCGGTGGTTATTAATGGCGATGCTTTGGGAAACTGCTACCGGGCAGCCCGCTCATTCCCCTCTCATCGTCCTGCGATCGCGAGCGCTATCTCTTCCCCGCCTGCAGTTCAAATCTCTTCCTCCTTCTCTCTATCCTGATGCCATCTTCTCTCTCTCTTTCTCTCCCACACATACATACACATCCACTTTACTCCTCTTCCACCTGGTTCATTCTCTTCCCTCCTCCCCCGCTCCTTCATCCCGCAACGAAACTGCATTCCAAGCGTCGTTAAACCTCACCCCGCGCCTACCGAAAGTTCGCAAGACGCGAGCCTAAGCGCGAGTCGCTTTAATTGCCTGTCTATGCCTGACGATGCCTTCTCGACGCGCGCGATCCCGTCCGAACGTCCTCGAGAGAGGCATCGCTTCTTTAGGAAGCGGATCCGACCTCGACTAATTATCGACTCTCATTCGCTCTGCTCCAGACTGCCCTGAAAAGCGCAACGTCCCCGTCGCGGAAACACCCTTTACGGACGAGTACGTTCTCGCGTGTACATGCGTTCGTTTTGTATCTTAGCGAAATATTTTTCATGCGCCTCGTACACAATAAAAAGCAAATTAATTGGCGATAAACGAAGCCAAGGAAGAAGAGCAAATAGTGGATCGCACCAAGAAATATTTATGCTGTGGTACAACACGTGATTTATGTCCCTGATATTTTCATATTTTTGTGAAACGTTCTAAGACACGCACATACATATACATATACATACATACATAAGTACTGCAATATTCCTAAGTGGATTTGCTTGGAGTGATACTTTACAATTATAATGGATTAACTGCTCCTAAAAGAAGTAGGGAATTATTCTTTCGCGCACATTTATTATTTTCATGGAGAACAATCTCTGATCTTCATAAAGTTATGATTCATAAAGTTAGATGTATTCAGTTTGAAAATTCACGCTTATCATATTTATATCTTAAATAGCATATTATATATTAAACATTTTTAAAGTTTTGTGTGTGTGGATAAGAAGTCATTATTGCATTTAGATAATCGAAATTCTTTATATCTATTCCTATATATTGCAATTACAGCCATGGATATATTGCTTAATGCGATCGTAACAAAAATCCCGCACGAACTCGATTCACAGGTTTCCTACCCAAAGCGAAATCCACGAGTCGCTCGTAAATCGGCATCGGCGAAGAAGAGAAAGAGAGAGCGAACCGACGAGTCAACCTGAACGATATAAAAGAGCACGGGAAGTTCATTTAACAGGCCATAAAAAGGAGTGAGGAAAAGGGAGCAAAGATGCTCTCTCTCCAAATCGGCCCTTTTGCCGCCGGCATCAGCCAGTTTCGTCCGAGAGGGTGTCAGAGGATTTGGAATTGGGTGCTAGCTAGTCGGAGTACGTTAGGGCCATGGGCTATCGGTGATCAACCTCGGGGGTCGAATTCAAAGGCTTATCTGGTCGAGAGGAAGGCTTACCAGGGTAAACGTCGGGAGGGCGAGCCGCGAGAATCGCTCGTGCTTAGGTTCTTTCGCGGGATCGACCGCAGGATCGTTCGATCTTAATCTGTCCGGACCTACGCCCATCTCCGTGGTGTTCTCTAAAAGGTGGAGGTCGACTGGTATATTAACCGCTCCCGAGGTATAGACCACAATTCACGCAGTGAGTTGGCAAAGATGAGCCTCTGATTGAGTCTTCAAGAAATAACGATCTGAGAGTCGATAGGGGACAAACCTAATAATCATTTAGTATTATGTAGAAAAATTCTTCGTTGCGCAATAATCAATAAATCTCTTATTTAAAAGCAATGTACGATAATAGTTTTAATTTTAATAAAATCAAACGTAATCGATATATACACAGGAAAGATATGAAACACGAATACATAAGTTTTTCGTTAGAACATACAAATATATATGAAACATGTATGATATAATACGCGCGCAATAATAGTTATGACGTATATCTATCTTCGCAATATAAATCGTGTAGCCCTGTAACAGAAGTTTCTCCTAGAAGTTATTGTCAAGCCGCGTTCGTTAGATGAGAGACGATTTTTGCGACGTGCGTGATCTATACAGTTGTAGCGTACGCAGCGAGACTCGCGGCTAACGCTTTCCTCCACGCGCAAGAAAAGATACGCACGTTGCACGCCGAATAGCTTACCGCTAAGCATTGTCGGTGGTCATGCGCGACTCATAAACGCGCCACCGCCGAGGTTTCTAATATCACGAACCACAAGTAGCTTTCTCTCTTTTGCTGATGTGTAGACGAACATCGAAAATATCCAGCAGCATACTTGCGCCTCATAATTCAGCCATTACTCGTAATGAATGTAAAGAATATTCATAGCAACTGTTTGTTTCAATTATGTAATTATTCTCTTTTCTACGTATTTCAATAATTATTTTAATAAATATTTTTATTTTTATGTGTATCTTATTTTTTTTTGTAGGTACAAATATATTTCATTATACAAATAAGAAAAAATTTGTCCATTAACTGCATAATTTTTACGTAGAAAAACATGACGTGAGATAATCGCACTTATATTTTTTTATATACTAAATGTGGAGAATAAAAACCTGTTCTCGCGATGCATTTCATTACACGTTATCACATCTGAGACTGTAACACCCCTAAAATAGCTTGTTACGTCTTCCGCATTGGGCTATTTCGCGGCGCGCGGCGCGAAGTGGCTTTTGTGCTCCGAGGATCGTAAAAAGGAGCGCGCGAGCGCATCGATGAAAGCGCCTCGGCTTCGAAAGTGGCATTCCGCGTTACGCTCGTAGGTCACGAGGCATTCGCACGTTGTTTCACGACCAGGTGTATCCACGACCGTCCAAATGAACGGGGAATAACGAACGCGCGGCTTCGACTATTTTCTGGTCCGTACACGTGCTGATTGCCCAGCGCCGATTTTCCGGCCCGCCAGCTACAGGGATCGTCATCGATCGCGAAGATGGCGGCGCTGGCGATCGACGCGGCAGCTTTGCAGCGACTTCTTTTTCGCCACCCTTCGCTGACGATGATTTCGCGAGGGTGATTTCACGGTGAAATGTATATGGCAACAATCTTGGGAGCGTCGAAAGATCGGCAGTCCCATGCGGTCCTAAGCGTGAAACGCGGAAGAATTCTCCGAGTTCGTAGTTTATAGTAATAGCGAGCGAAAAACGCACAAGTCACCTTATGATTCTCAGTATTTCGCTTATCTATAGCATATATAGAATAACTATACATTTCAAATGCATTTTATTTATACGCTATAAATAAAACGCATCGACAGTGTTAAATGCTTGTAACAAGATAACTGTCACCATGTTATTGTTATCAATGCGATTTGATGAATTAAAGTAAACGAACATTTAATCGTTAATATTGCGCAATTTTTGGCAACGTTCACGTCTGCGCAGACTCAATCCCGCGATAACGAAGAGCTCGACACGGCAAAAGTGGTGGATGTCGACGTCAAACATGTTGGTAGAACGCCGGCGACAGTATTTTTGCAAAAAAAAAAAAACGACAGCACGGTGATCCAGGTGCGACGGTGTTTGCGTTAGCAAACCGTTTCCCGGACGGACGGACAGGCTTCGTTGTGGCCGGGCGACACTGATTGCCAATCAATATGCCCATCTCGCTGGAGTCTAATTCGGCAACAATGTTGATCAATCAGTGCGCACACGGGCTGGCAGGCCGGCCGGCCGGCCGGGAAGCTCCCGTTCCATTTCGCGTTCCGCTCGCAATCGCGCATCCACAACGACGAACGAACAAACGAACAACGAACTGTTCTGCGGACGGCGGACAGTGGGTAGAGAGAGGAAATGCGCTACCTCCACCATTCTCTCACTTTGATCATTTCCGTTTCCGGTCGTACAGCGTACAAGCACCTAGGCACTCCGATGTCTGGCCATCCGTCCGAGTTTCGCGCCGAGATACGTAGAGAATCACGCGATTGTAGAAAGGTGAAACGTCATAGATTCTTCAAGGCCTATTTCAAGGCTTTTATTTTTCCCTTTCTCATTTGCATACATTTCTACTATTGGAATATATTAATTTAACAGACTTAACTCGCGTTAACTTAACAAAAGGCGTTTTGTGTTATATCGAGGCGATTGACGTTCGGCCTTGCGTTTACGAACGTCTCCTGAAGAAGGCCAGAACGAGGTAACGAGAGTATGTCGCCCTTTAACGAGAGTGTGTCGCGTGGCGAACATACAAATAAGCCCGTTATGCAGTTAATTCGTTATTCTCGCGGCGCGGCGACAAGGTAAGAAATCAAGGACCGATTCAAAGGCAATCGTTACAACGAATGCCGGCGTATGCTGATGCACGTTTGTTCCCCTGACAATGCACATGTCGGTGGGATGCAACAAAACATATTGATACGCGTAGGGCCGTGTTCGCACTCGATACAGTCGTGCCGCTGAGCGCTGATTGCATTTCTGTTTGTGCGTTTGCACGTTTCCAACGAGCGAGCGGCGCTTCTCCGTCACACCGAAAACAAAAATTCTAAACGATCACGTAGGCCGGATCGGTTGACAGTCAGTAATACTTGACGCGTCGCTGCGCGCTGCCGAGTCGATTAAGCCGCCGAGAATTGTTCGGGTAACGTCAGTGTAAACGTGTCACCTGTTCTCGAGATCTCTAGTTGAGTGAAGGCCAAGCGTCGCGACGTCGCCACTATCTGTTCGCACGCATGTCGAAACGCGCGTTCTTGTAACACTCGTTATTATCCGACTCTATTAATTATCGGAAAACGCCGTAATTAGCTCGCATACTTATATCTCTTTATCCGACGTGACACCTTAATTGCGAAACGACACGCGGCCTCGACAAGGGCTCTATAAGAGGCCGCGATAAAATCTTAACTTCCATCTCGATATTAAACGCACCGCGAGAGGAACGATTAATTAATTTCCAATTTTAATTAATTGGCCATCCTCTGAGCGGGCTGCCGACTGACTCGCTTGGATATGCCGGCCGAGCCTCCTCGCGGCACGTCAAGATCGATCGGTCGAAAGAAAACGACCGTTGGACGTAGACAAATGCTGCCCTTCCGCCGTCGTTACCGCGAAGGGTCAGCGGGCTAACCCGATATAGCGAGCGCGTATTCGCGGTCCGGTCGTGGAGAAGATGTATGCCGACCGGAAGGCACCGTACCCGGAAACCATAACTGCCCCTCTAATTTCTTTACGATCATGATGCCATTGGTCACGCTCCCACTACGCCGTGGTTTACGGCCCAACCTCAGTTGGGCCGCGGGAGGTTTGTTGTAGCATTTTTTTTCCCTCGTCCGCAAATTGAGCTTTTCCCTCCGAATACTTCGGCCCTTGTAAAATCGCCGCTCGCTTTATCATAACACGTCGCCGATCATTTTTTACTTTCTCACCGTTCCCTCTCGAGCAATCGCCAGCAAGTCATCGTAATCGCTGATACATTGTAATCAATATTTTTGCGATAGATCTTACCGATTGCAATGGCGGTCTATATAGATTCAACATCGGTGTAAGATAACGCGACGATTCAACCAAAGTCGCGAGAAAAGGACCTATCGATGAGGGAAGGAGGATTGAGCGAAGGATTGAGAAAGAAGGCAGACATGTACGGGAGAATGATAGTAAAAGAGAGGAAAGAAAAAAGAGAGAAAGATGCAGCGAGAGACAACGAACTGGTATGGTGGTAGCTGATGCGATTCGTCGGTAGTGCTGGCAGATAGTACCGAGTAGCTCCGGGCACAATGAGCCTATCAGATTATATTTCTATTTTCGACACGCGGCCTATCGCGCAATCCCATCTGTTCGAAACGGCTACCGCGACGCTGTGCGCCATCATATACACGGGGTACACGTCGATATGTACTATACACGTACGAACGCATACGCGCTGCGGATCGCCACGAAACACGAACAGCGTATGTACGCCGCGTCGAGCCTGCACGGCATGGCACGGCAGGCACGCCACACCAGGCCAAGCTACGCCACGCCACGCCACGCCGCTTCGCAGGGCCCATTTTATGTTGCCCGCGGGGCCCGCGGACGCTGATGCTGACTCCGACGCTGCCACCGCTGCCGCTCGCTGCCTGCTGCCTCTATCGTGACTGTACGCACGTGCGTGTATGCGTACACTGTTGTAAGGTACACTACGAAACTTGAGCGATGCGTACGTTGCTCAATATACCTTCCTGCGCCGACTTGCGCGATTGACGGACGAAACGCTACTCCAGTCGAACGTTAGAAGTTACGTCGACCCTTATTTATCGTCATCGAAAGGATTTAAAAAAAAATGTTGAGAATGTCTCTTTAAGTCCGATTTCACTACGAGTCAGTGTAGGCGCGATCGTTATCTAACGTGTAATCAAGTCCATTATCGATCATTCGTCCTCATTCCAGGCGTCCGCGCTAACGTCTCAAGTCTAAGTCAAATAGAGGAACGTGCGGGAGCTAATGAATATGATGGCTAAGCGGGACGCCGTTCGGCCGTTCCCGATAGTTAATAATGGAAGGCACGAGGAGAACGAAGCAGCGTCCGACAAAAGTAGTAATCACGAGTGACGCCCTGGTCGTTCGTTCGTTCAGTCAAAACGTAGCCGCGAGGTCCGCAGCTACGCGCAGATACTCTCCTTGGTATGCGGCCGGTCCTGAAGCATCCTCCGATTCGAAGGAGGGCGCTGGTCGTGTCGTTCGTCGGTTCAGGGCTTGGTGGTAGCTCCCGGCCACTACTACGAGGCCGCGCAACTCCAACCCTGGGTTTTTCGGAGCCGGGATGAGCTGGCAGATTCCTCGATACCACCGGGGCTTCTTGTACTATCGCGAGGTACTCTTAAAGCGTACCGACGAGCTTCCTTCGCTTCTTCGCGCTCGTTGTCCGCGCGACGCTACGTTTCAAATCGCGAGGGTGATGACCACACCGTGCTCGTCGTACGCGTGTACGCACGCGTGCGTGTATGCGTGATAGGCATGGAGTGAGGAAGTGAGGGAGACAGAGGCGGGATGACGGAGGAGGTATGGAGAAAGAACAGAGACGGAGAGTACTCGAACCGCTTTCTTTCCTTCGGGCGGTGCAGCTTCTCCTGCAACGTGTACTACTACGCCTCTCTCATCTCGTCTCTACCCTCTCTATCCCCCTGTTCTTATCTTCTTCTCTTCGTTCTTCGTCTTCTTCTTCTTCTTCTTCTGCGGCTGCTGCTGCCGCTGTTGCTGCTGTTGCTTCTGCCTCCTCTCGTTCCCTCACACGAGCACGAGTAACGCGTTTTTGAAGAGATCGCGTACTTCGCTCCGATTACGTTGTCAACGCGACATGCGTCGATTATCAGACCGAATAAATCTTTCTGACTGGAATGAACTAGCGAAGCGCACGTTAAACGGACGTTTGAATAATTTAGATTATTATCGTAATTAGAGTTTACCACACCCTCTGGACATTCTTGAAATTTATATTAAATGCCCGTGAGTACTGTAAAATTTGATACAGTATATTCAATATTTTGTTGTAACTTTATCTTATTTTGAAAAAGTCATCGTACACAGATTAAAAAATTCTCCGCGACAGTGACGCGGTAAAATATAAGCAATCCCGCAACTTCTGATATATGCATGTAGATCTCACGTTGCCGTTTATATTTAGGGACGACGGGGCGACTTTCCAGGAACGATTAAACCGGGGAACGAGGCAAATTCCGCGTTTGGCAATCTCGAAACTACCGCGACTCTTCCATCGGAGATGCGGAGACGGCTCTCTCGGAAGATGATCGCGGAGAGAAAACGTCAAGACAAGACGTTGGTTGGAACACCTCGAGGTGTTCCTGGTCGACGTGATGGAAAGGACGTGCGACTTGGCAGATGGCTCCCGAGCGCGGCGGTGGAAGGCTGTCGTGCAACCGAGGGATGACGTCCAAAAAGCAAAAAAACCGGTGCGCTCGGGCCGCGCGGAGGGAGGAGGAGGAGGAGGAAAAAACACGGCAGTTATCACGACACTTCGCGCCGCGGATGTGCCCGATATGCCCGCGCGCAGCCGACGCGTGTGTGTACGCACGACACTGTAAAATTACCGCGTCAAAAACAATTACGTTACAGCCCAACAGTTCGCGTAACCCGACCATGAGACAATGAAGATAACCAAACCGCGCCAGCCGTGTCAGCCAGCCGTCGTCGTTGGCTGACGAAATGCCTCGCGCTCATCCACCAGATCCGACTTCCGCGTGACAAGTTGCCGTAGTAGCCGGGGATTAAACTCGCATAATCGTCCGCTCGCATTCTCTCCATCTTTCTCCGTAAGACCCCACGCAGCGTATCGCGTCCATTTGACTAATTTCGAAAATTACTAGTCCGCTGATGCAGCTCCGAGGCAACGGCAACGACTCTGATCTAACATCCACGGGTGATTAATCGATAACGAAGCATTATCGCGAAAGATGGTCGCTTGATTGCTTCCTTAAATATTAGCATTTTAAGATCTTTCTTTTACTTTTTAGTGACGCGCTATCTTTATTAACGTAATTTTACTTTATCTTAGAGTATATTACGCCAGAGTACACCTGAAGAATTAGCGAGTTATAAATAATTAAGGATGGTTTTTCTTGTAGCACTTTTATCAAAAACTGATATCGTCTCCTGGTTTTATTTCACAATTATTAATTTCTATTCGTCATCGACGTTCCCGAATACCAGCCGTTCGATTGATATTATCAACGATGTTGGTTCACTCATGGGGTGAAATCGAGGGGGCGGGGGTCGAGCCGCGGTGGCGCGGCGTTGTCGAGTGGAAAGGGGTCCAATCAATCAGCCGCAAATCAGTATGCACGGCACGTTCACCTAATGCCGCCACTCTTTCATCATATTCATTTGATCGCGACCCCCTCAGCCTGTGCACGCAATCGTTAATGGCGCTGTTTAAAGATCGCAACCGATCGATGTCGAGACCCCGCGCGCGTCCGCAAAGAAGAGATATGAATGTGCAAATCCGGTTAAAAATTACGTTTCTCTTTGTAGTCATGCGCCAATGCGCTATTTGACGGAAACGAGAGTATGGCGAACAAAATTTAGGGCACAGAATATTTAAATTCGAATATTTAAATAAAAGATTTTCTGAAGTATTTTAAATTCCATATAAAAAATTTAAAATTTGTGTAGATATATAAATTATTTTCTCTCTTATATATATCTGATATATTATTTACATAAGAATGACTGTAAAACATTATACACGCGATTTACTGATTGATTCCTCGTCTTTTTTTTTGTAATACCGTAAACCTTAAAATTATAACAATTACGATTTCACCGAGATACCTGTAATAAATCATTCATTCAGCCAAGGACGCGTGTTTTGTAATAACCGCAAACTACACGTGTTCTCGAGAGAATGTCGTAATTGACGAAGGAGAAATCAAAATTTTCCTAGATGCTCTTAACCACGGTTACACGTCATGATAATGATATTGATTAGATATATATAATATACGTGTACACGCGTTTTCGCGGCTTCGCGAAACGACCGGCTGCCATTCGTAAAGCGTTAAACAGATTACAGACGGCAGACGGTACGATGCCACGAGGCAAATACGTCTTTGGCTCTCTGACTGGCGTGAGATCGAGATGGCAGGAGGTAGAGAACCGGGCAAATACGTAATCCGGATTATCGTGGATCCGCTTACCTTACCGGACACTTGCGCGGTGGAACGATACGGCGCCGATACTGGTGCCGGGCTTCTCACACTCCCTTCCTGCTCTATCCCCCTGTCCCCTCGAAACTCCGCCGTCCGCACATCCACACCCCGCAGCACTTTTAAGAGGATTGTCTTGTAAGCCGTAATATTTTTAACGAGGCTCGAATTTTCTCGGGGTGTCCGGCGTGCGTTCGTAGAAACACGCAACCTATCGAAAAGTAATCAACTTTATTTGCGACAGGAAACGAAAGAGGGATATATGGCCTTCCTGAAAAACAGACGTTAAAGCCAAGTCCCACGTTAAAGCCAAAAATTAATTTTTTTTCTCGCTTTTATTACTTCGATCTTCTACCTTGTAATTTAATTCTACAAACACGTTTTGACTGTCGATAAAACGGCTGCAGCTTCCTGTATCAGGTCGAGCTATCGAGACGTAAGTCGCAGGAAGAAGATATAAAATGAGCGAAGGTAGGCAACGGATGAAAGAGAAAGGGGAGGACGTTCAATTTAAGCCGAGCCCACAGCACAAAAATGCTTCCAAAGGCTCTGGCTTGGTTCATTAAATGAAACCCAATAGCGGTTGTTTGCGTTGCCAGACAGCGAATCCGTCGCAAATTGAATGCCATATTGTATAGGATCCGCCCATGTTTCCTATATAGCTTACACACCGTAGTTTTATAAAATCGACGCAAATGGCGGCTGGCATATACGTATCGCGTATGCCGTTTATCATTAATTTGCAAGTTAGGCACTCTGGCGCAAAAATGATAGCATTGTAATGAAATAAAAAAAAAACGGATGACCTATCATTCTTTATTACCTTTTACAGATTTGGTTATAACGATAGCGAAGTTACGCCGTGTTTTCTGATATAGAGAAGTCATTTCTCGGGGGCCATTTTCGTCATTTCCTAATGGCGCAACAACGTGCGTCGAAGAATATTTTGTGACGGTTTGAAACAATGGACAACGGGGCTATCGCGGCGATGTACAGCGTAGTTAAAACACAATTACCGCGACGCCCCTCTACAACGGCCCCACGACAGACCGCGGGCGTACCGCGCTGTCAAAATAGATAACACACACGCTCGGAGTAAGTCACCCCGAAGTTAAAACCCATCGCTGCAACGGGCGGTGTAGGACCATTCACTTTGGGTTAACGTCGACAAAGGGTGTACAGGAGGATAGGAGGAAAGGCAGGGTCGGTGGGGAGAGGGATCGTTACGGCGGGACCGTGATACGCTCTGCGTGCACATTTTGTTGCTTGCGACGAAGTTAGGGGTTGATATTGCGCGTCGCTGGGGCTGCCATCAGTGACGTCACATGCCTGATTAACATAAACGTGCGTACGTTGACAGAAGCGTTATCTTTCGCTGCCCGTAACTACCATCCTACGTAAAGAATGTCAATTAAATGCGATAGCGTATCAGCCGGCAGAGTTTGAAATTTTATTTCGTTATTGATTTAATGAACTCAAGAATAATCAGCGATTGTTTATAGCGAGAAACCGCTACGCGTCATCGATCCGTACTATCCGTGGCTTATGACGAATTTTGGACGAAGGGATTAGACTCCAGCGCGCGGATGACGCGCACATCAACCCTTTTATTACGGGACCGGATGACTGTAACTATCTAACGTGACGACATTAGCGGAACCTCGTTGGCTGCGGAATTATTATTATTATTCTATAAATGGATATCGTAGAGGGAGACTCAGATTATGGAACACCGCTCGCATACCTATTAGTACAGCATGCGTCCGCTTTTATTCACTTGCATGGTTCCCGAATACTTTCCAACATCTTCGAAACTTACGTGACAACAATTGTATCGCGTTCCTGCAACGCGCTATTTTTCATGTTATGCAATCACTTAAAATCTTTCTAAAATTGTGTGTATACTGTTAGATTAAAACTTCGTTTCTCGCTCTGCTCTTAACAGCTTTTAACGAATATTCTATTTATATCGTATTTCTCGGCGATGTCGAAACTCATCGCTGCAACTTCTATGTAAAACATTAACGTTAGTTAAAAATAACAATAACAAACCTTATAATAGTGTTTTATTATCTTATCTATCCGCCAGTGGAGTTCTAAATTTTAATTTATAACTCATTTATAGTTCGAAACTGGAACGTATCATTTTTACCTTAATATTATGGATTACTTTAGAAAAAGAAGAAACATACACAAAGGTATTACAAATAAGGATACAAAATAAGTTCCTATTGTAATCGACCTAGTGGTAATGCATGTAATCAGTTCTTGAAGATAAGTGACATAGACGACGTAAGAAAAAGAAAGAGAGTGAGAGCGAGGGTGTCGCGTCGCGGTGGGAGAAAAAACGATCACCGGGGAACTTTATCTCATTCATACTTTTGCATTTGAAAGCGGTAATTTATGCGCGCGGCGAAGTGAGACGGAATGCACCGTGGAAGAATGAGCGAGAGGGAGGAGACCGTAAGTGCGACGGCGACAGAGCGTGCGTGCCGGTGTGCGCGAGCAAGAGGCACGACGTCGCCATTATAATAGATATGTTAGCATGCAAACGCTGTCTTTTATACGTTTGCCAGTGCGCGGTAGTGGTGGCGATCTTCCAGGGCCGTGTGCCTTCCCTCACCGTACCCAAATTCAGCTGTTTACCGATGCCAGAGGAATCGATCGACGTTACTTTGGCAACGTAAGCGGTACCTTCGTGTCTTCTCTATCTGCGTTTCTCATGGACACTGTCCAACTAAAGATGACAAAGAATATACGCTGTATATAAATATATCCACAAAAAGATCGCGCACGACGCATCGATAAAAACCCGATAAAAACCCCTTTTGGGTGAAAATAGATGACAAAGCTTGGTCTCTGAAAAAGTCTAACAATAAGACAGTTAATTATATTATTATTGATTAAGGTTAATTATATTATTAATATTTATTAAAAATGGTCAGATTGAACACTAGAAGACTATGTTTTTAGGATGTTGACGCGATATCACAGCTTTACGTCCTAGTTAAGGGTAGGTCGACCCATTCGTTCGAGATGCACCCGGGCTGTCGTTACGAGACATCGAGGTTTGCCTAGTAGGCCTATAAAAAAAACGACATTCCGATAAATCGACAGTTGATACGTCCCTGGAGCCTCGCGAGCAAAACGTGGAGGCGGCGCGAGAGGGGCGGCAAAGCACGGTTCGCCGGATAGGAGAGTGGTGAGAGGACAACGCGGTAGCAACTGCGACCAGCGACGGCGGGAGATCGGAGAACGGGGGAGGCCGTCGGCGGGGCCCGGCGGGAGGCAGCGGGGGAACGCATGGGTTCCCCGAAGGGACGGGGGAGGAGGCGGCGGTGGCAGGGGTGTATCTACTTACCATACTCCCAGTATACCAAAGTCCCGCGGTCGACTCGCTACGCGGCAGATAGTAGTCGCTGGCAAAGCACGCTCCACGACAGCAGCCGCGAGAGTAGCAAGAAAGGAGAGGGGGGTAGAAATAAAAAAAATAGAGAGAGGTAGAGAAGGTTCGAGAGAGGCAGAGAATAGGGAGAGGGAGACAGAGGTCAAAGAGCGGAGGAAATTCGCTACACGTGTTCGTCGTTCGTTTTCCATGGAACGCGGAGGAAAGAAGTATATAACAAAAGAGCGGAGATTCGGCGAACAGGAGATACCGTGAATCGAGCGAATCGCGATAAAATGGCGAGATGATAAACGAAAGAAAGTGGTTGGACGCATCGCGTGTGACAGTATATCGTTGCGTGTCTCGTGCGGTTCCGGTCACATGGATCACGTGGTAGCCCGTGCCCCTTCCCTTCCTGACCGCGGGGGTTCCTCCGGTGGGCGGTGGGGATGTCAACCGTGATTGGGAGGGATATAGAAAAGGAGAAGTGGTAGACGGTTCCTAGGATAGAAAAAGGAGGAGATGGAGGAGAATGAAAAGGATAGAGAGAAGTCGAAAAGGTTGCTTCGACACTGGTGACGATCACGTGGGGTGAGTGTATACAGTATTATTTATAATCATTCTGCAATAGCTTGTTGAACTACTCTCTATCGCAGAAAAAAAATTATGAAATATTTTCTTATGCAAAAACAAGATATATTGTCGTTCAGTATTATTTATGAAGCAAATTTTACTTGAAAATCATTTTTCCATTCTGCAGATTTATGAATAGTCGTTATCTTACAGAAAAGAATCAAGATAAGATATATAAAGAAATAACTCTTTGATGCAGGATAAATGATATCGTAAATCATTATCCGCGACAGACAATACGCGGCACATCCCCGCCCTTTCTTTGCCACAAGATGTCGACTTAAATCGTCGTTTGGCAATGCCTCCGGGGTTCCGCCAGCCCGCTTAAATCGTATACTTGGCACACGAGCTAATTGGTCGTATCTCGCGTTAGTCGGTGTGCTTTATCGCGCCATCCGTAACCGGTCGAAAAGCATTCGCCAGCGTTCCAACGAGCAATTTAACGTAACGTGAAATGGGTAACGCGTTCGCCGCCACTCGATTTTTCACTCACGGCGCTCCCACGTGACGCACGGGACCACGTGTTGACCGGAACATGTCTTACGATCGCGAGAACCTCTCGCTCGTGTTTTCCCAGACTATCGATATATATCATGAATCATTGTAAGATATATGATACCAACAAATTATATTTTATTTAAAAGATAAAATTTAGAATCAATCTTTATTTAAATTTTGTTTCCATGAATGGTTGTTGCAGTGATCTATATGTAAAAGCAATTTTGTGTCAAATGTTTTATATATGTATAATATAAAAAATTTACGCTTTCCGAATTTATACCATTTCCAAATTTTCTCTTTATGAAAGTAATTCAGCGGAGTAATCCCATTCGTTATTTGAATTTAAGTTTTTAAAACATTTTTATTTCCTTCTTCGCTCCCTTTTCGTTAATGCTTATTGTCACATGTGGTGAATGCAAGTCTCCCGCAGAACGAGGAGAGCATGGCATCGGAAGGCTTGCCGCTTCTGTTTCTAGCCTGCGAGCCGGACATGAAATTGAATTCGTACCGTGAATAACGACTAACAAACCGCAGTTATATCGTAAAAAGCAATGCAGCGGGATGTGAATTAATTCTAGCTCGCACCCCACAGGCCATCCCGGAGCCCTTTTTCCCTCTCCGTCTTTCCTCGCGCGTGCACACGGGCGTCTCTCGTTTCCTCTCTCGCGGTACTTCTCTCCTCCAACTGGAACGGTCCCAAAATTCAATAAAGGCGAACGAGTACGAGGTCTCTCCCTCGTCTCCGTCGCTTCCCGTATGGGGTGGTGGCGGCTATGGGGTTAGGAGTGCCGGAGTCATCGCGAGGACCGGAGGGAGAGATGGAGGCTCGGTGCATACATTAGCGGGGGTAGCGTGTGGAGATATTGTCTGAACAAAGGGATCGCCTCGTACCTATCGAAAAGGCGATTAAGCGAGGATAAAGTTAACTTCGCCTTGGGCACTTGCGCTGAAAGTGTTCTCCGAAAGAACGCTTTCGTTCTGTACTGTGATTCCTGACGCTACTATGCAACATCGCGATTTGCAGCGACACAATTGGAGTACTAAATGTAAAAATTGTGGCGACAATTCACGAAATTGGATTCTAATTATTTGATAATTGTATTCTGTAGTAATTAAATGCGAAAAATCATTGCTTATCAGTGACATAATAAAGCCTATGAGAATGATTTAATTCTCTTTAACGTACCGTTGAAATTTCGAAAATATTCGAATAAGTCAGTTACAGTCTATTAGAGCTACATTTGTGAAGCGACAGAAAAATTAACGTTATTCCCAACGCGTTATGCGATATCTCAGATTCTCGCGAAACTTGACACCGCGTCCAAAGACAATGAAGATGGCAAAGCGGGCCGCGCGAGGTGGAGAGAAATAGGACGATAGCGAGAATAGCGGGGTTGACAGGACACAATATTGCAATAACTTCAATTACGGCGACACGACGGATTGCCGTGGGGTTGATTCGACCGTTCCGCCGCGCCCGCGCGCGCAGCCCGAAGCGAACCAAGCCAGCCACCTCCGCCCGTTTCATCCATTTATATATCCGAGTGACACAAACGTCGTGGTCGAATTGGCTGTCGGATCTGAAAGGGGCTGCCTTTAAACAAGTGCTTCTTAATAAACCATTGACGCGCGAAACCACCCTCGAAAATTTGCCCCTCAGCGTCGTGTCGCCACCCTTCCTCGGTGTCTAGCGCCACGAGCTCCAGACTGTCGAGGGACTTTTAGCTTTCGTTACTTCGTTAAATTCAGAAAGGCGAAACGCATCCCACGTCGCGGAGTAAGCGTAATGAAGCGTTCTGACGTTTTTATTTCGAAAATTTGGACGCGCGTCAGGTTTACAAATCGGAAACAACTTGATTGACGCGAATCGATTATCGCGTTTTAAAAATCTGCGGTATTCTATAAAGTTTGATATATTTAATCAAACATATATATTTGTGTAACAAATAAAATTGAACAATATGTATACATCTGCGATTATAATTTATAATTTAATTCACAAATTAACTTATTATTATTCTTTTTAATAATTTTTGCAAAATAGAAATTATACAAACATAAAAAATGATTATAAATAAGCATATTTACTTCACATGTGACAATTAACAATATAAGATCAACATGAAATTTTTTCGCTGAGGAATTATGAAAGAACAAAAAGTGCTCCTACACAATTTTATGTTTATAATGTAGACAAAAATCGTCGAGCACATGATTTTCAAGACAAGGCCGACGACCTTGCCGCGAAGTTAGTCTAGTGGTGACTTATCGACCGCCCGTTGCAGGGAGAAGCGAACTCTGGAAAAATTGTGCAGAGCCTTTTGCCCCGCGGGCTAAGGGTATTTCACTAGGGGTGGGCACGCACCCTTCTTCGCTCACGTCCCACTCGAAATTTCGCTCGGCTAGCGCTTTTTTTAACATTTATTTGACAGCTGTCGTCCGCAATGCGTGCGCGTTTACCTATACCGCGCGGGGTTGTCTTCGTGTCGAAATCGTTCGAGGGCAGAAACGACGAGCCTAAACGGCACCCTTGAAAGAAATAGGGGTAGTGCAAACTTAAGACAAACGCTGACGCGACCAATTGAAACCGTTCCGAAGTAATTATGCGAATCTCGGACAAGAAAATAAACTTTTATATTTTATTAAATTTTTTAATATAATTTTTGCGTGCACGGAAAATATTCAACCTTCTTTCTAACGGGATATTATATGATGTCGATTGACGCTGCGTTGGAATTCGTTCAAAGTACGAAATTATAAGGCAACAAAAAGAATTACATAATTGAAACTTACGTGGTCGTAACAATTTTTCATGAACGTCTTCACGAGCTACAATTTATCTGCTGAGTACTATCTCTAACGGTTAAAACGTCAACCGTATATTTATAACACATTAATTACATTTCAGCGCGTATCTTACAAGGAAACGGGTCGGAACTGTCCCTTACCGACTTTGATGGGCTTTGGATATGTTGGTGCATCAAAAAATATTCAGACTCATATTTTTTTATCTCTGCTTATCTCTACGTTTAGAGGTTGAAACGCGACCCCTCGAAAATAACGGATTTTTTTAATTTTCAGCGAATATCTTTGAAAATATAAGATATATGAAAAAATGTTTTGTATCATTACAAAGAGCATAAAGAACCATAAAACTTTTGTATAATACATTTTTTCATATACTTTATATTTTCAAAAATATTCGCTAAAAATGTAAAAGCTGTTATTTTCAAGAAGTTGTTTCAACCCCTAAACGTTGAGATAAGCGGTTAAAAAAAATATGGGTTTAATATTTTTTTATGCTTTACAACATATATATCCAAAGCTCATCAAAATCGGCGAGGAATAGTTCCGACCGTTCCCTTGTGAGTACGCGTAAACTTGTATAATAAAAAGTCGACGGAGGATTACAAATTATGAAAATATTTTCTAGATTCTAGAGAGAGAATCTAATCCATATCCATTTCTCAAGGCAATAGATTATAATATAATATATTAATTCATTTGAAATATATTTTTATATTCTTAATCTTTAATATATATATATATATATATATATATATATATATTTTTTTTTTTTAATTTTTTCTGTAATATAACTGTATGTTATTACACAGAATAAATAATATATTCAATAAAGATATTTCATTAATACAGAGATTAAGTAATACAGAACACTTTACCGCTATATATACATTAGTTATCATTTTAAATAAAAATTTTGATACAATGTCTAATAATAGTTAAAAAAAGACTGTTCGTGATTCTTTCCATAACATCTCATTTCTCATACATACATATTATTTATGTTTGATATATTTTTATAAATCCATTGCCTCGATCGATGGATTGAAATAAAAAAATAGCTCACCGACCGATGCGCAACAGCGGAGTTGGAACTCTGCGTTGATCTGAAACATATAAATATTTTTACATTAGAACAAAAAAAGTCCAAAATAATATTCAATACTTAAAGTAAATAATTATATTGCATCCGTCAAATTAAAAAAAAAAATTTAATATCTGATTTTAAAATGCCAATGCAAGAAACAATCGCGGCCGCCGCAAGCGTCTGCATATTTGCGGCATTAACTCGTTCGCATAATTAATCCGCGAAAGATAGTTCAAATAATATTACGACCGTGCATATATATGCGAATAAGAGCGAGCCGCGACGTTCGCGACTATTTCTTCTTGCATATGCCATGCCGGAGATCGAACTCCGGCCGAAATTACGTCGGAGTTAAACCTCCGAAAGTGGCGAAATCCGCCACAGGACAGCGAAAAAATAAATGAATAATAATTACTCACCTCACGGTTGCTCCGCCGTCGCCCGATGGTTTCCAGGCCCCCTCCTCCTCTCTTTGATCCTCCTCCGTTGATCGGTTGTCACATCTCCTTCGGCGCACTCACTCACGACATTCCACGAGCGTCGAGCGAAAATCGACGATTATGGTCGCGCGACACTTTGCACGGCACTCCCGGTATTAATCTCGCGACGCAACGCGTAGTACACGGCAACTTTGTTACACGGCAACGAAAAAATTACGACGGAGACGCTACGAACGAAGCTATACGATTAACACAATCCGCTTGACGCCCGTGACGTTCCGCAGGTAGACGTTAACATGGCGGAGAGAATTTCGTAAATCGCACGGCCAACTTCACTCGCCAGGACTGCCAGGAGCAATCGTCGCGAGGTCGCGAGGACGCTACACTTGCCACTTGCCGTTTGTGACGCGATTATGGTTAACCGTCAATTTGTGAACACTGCGGCTATCCCCTACGATCACATATCAAAACACGATTAAATAGACCGTGATCGATAATTAAACACGTCGCGGCGTCACTCGATGTATAGGGGGTCCGCTATCTTTCATTCGTGCTCCGAAAACGACAGCAACTTTATTCTGAAGTCGCGCGACATGACGCGAGAGTCGTCGCGAGTCAAGTTAAAGCCCCTTGCACAATGCTAGGCGATAGCGGTGGCGAATAGCAATAGACAAAATTTTCAACCTATCGGAAGCCGTGTCATCCGAAAGGCTGATACTTCATGCGTCGTACGCGATAAGCTTTGTCGGGCGTACTGATTGGCTACAAGATAGAGGATTTCTAGAAACTCGAGAATTTCTCTATCCCGCAGCCAATTAACATGCTTGAAAAATTTGTCGTGCGACACATGAAATATCAATCAAAGAACGTAATCGAATGCGGTATACCTATACTTCGGTATATCCGTATAAATTCTGCGAAGTGTATTAAATGAACATTCGATATATCACAGTTTTCCGTAATCTAATACCGCCGATTCGTCAGTTACTCCGCGCTGCGATCCGAGGCTCGAGAGCACCAACAGTAGAACGGAGTCGCCGCGGCGCCCGCGCCGCGACAACACGAGCAGTAGGGAAAGAGAGGGGCAAGGTGAATAGGCGCGATGCGCGTTCGCCTTGTCTAGTCATCTTACCCCCACTCCGCCCTTACCGCTCATGTTGACGAGAAGCCGCGAGCGCGATGGAGCGCGGTGCGTCGCGCGCGCGCGTCCTTACCATATTATTGTTCTAATGTTCTGAGATCACAGCGCGGACCGTGGAGTAATACACGTATCGTCGGACTCCGGTGGTTGAGATTACGGACGTACGTGATATATATCGAATGGTCATTCGATACATGTGCCTTGCGGTATATCGCGCGTTCGATTACGTTCTTTCGAGCGATCGCGGTCCCGCTTGTCTCAACCGTCAACGTCGGACAAAGAGTACGAGTGCACCCTAAAAACGCCCTCGCGACGGTTGCTCCTAGCGAGTGAAGTTGGCCGTGCGCGATTTGCGTCGTCGCGTCTATTACCTGGGACATCACGGGCCGATGGCGACGGTCGCGTGTCGCGTCGCGTCGCGTCGACCGGAGCGTATAGTTTCGTTCGCGTAGCTACTCCGCCGTAATTCTTCCGTCGCTGTGCAATTAAGTGCGCGCCGGCGTCGCGAGATTAATACCGGGAGTGCCGTGCAAAGTATCGCGCGACGATAATCGTCGATTTTCGCTCGACGCTCGTGAATGTCGTGAGTCGTGAGTGAGTGCGCCGACGGAGATGTGACAACGGATCAACGGAGGAGGATCAAGGAGAGGAGGAGGGGGCCTGGGGGGGAAGGGGATCGGGCGACGGCGGAGCGACCGTGAGGTGAGTAATTATTATTCGTTGTATATATACAATTTATTATTTCGCTGTTCTGTGACGGATTTCGCCACTTTCGAGGTTTAACTCTGGCGTAATTTCGGCCGGAGTTCGATCTCCGACATATGCAAGAAGAAATATTACGTCGTCGCGAACGTCGAGTCTCTCTCTTATTTGCATGCACGCCGCGATCGTAATATTATTTGAACCATCTTTCGCGGATTTATGTGAACGAGTTAATGCGGAAATATGCCGCTTGCGGCGGCCGGCGCGATTGTTTTTTCTAAAGATTTTAAAATCAGAGATATCTAATATTAAAATAATTTTTTAAAAATTTGACGGACGCCATATCAAGAGACACGGTAGTGTCTCGCGCCAAGTACACGCGGAGCGAGACCGACCGTGACTCTTTTACGCGACGCGACGGGTTGCGAGTACCCGAGATGTTGAGATCTCGATAACGAGTGAACGGATCAAGTTCTAAGTAGGCTTGATCGATAGCTTGGGGTCCAATTAGGGGGGGGTTTCTCTCATAATATTCCGCTACGTGCCTTACGAGCGGAGATATTGCGACGCAAAGTCCAAATGTGAAAATTTATTTTTAAGATACTCCTCCTCCTAACGCCGCGATCTATCAGAGAAACGTCACTTTCACTTTTTCGACGCTGGCGGCGCAGGTATCGCCAGTTTCGATATCGCGCGCGTATTTCGAAATTAGGTCGATAGACTTATCGGTCAGAGGAAGATTTCTATTTAGGTAAATTAGGTATATATATAATAAATATTGAGTCAACGGAAAAGAAGGTTCTCTACGCTTGGCAGAAAGTGCCGCTAGGGAATTTTTAAGTCGATTCTTATGAATCAAGCTTGAATTTGATGTCTATGTATCCCAGGTTGCCGATGACGAGGTCCAGATAGTGCGCTTTATAGTTTTCGGTGTCCAGGTGTAATAATACGTTGAATTCGATGTCTACGTGTCCCAGGTTGCCGATGACGAGGTCCACATAGTGCGCTCCGTAGTTTTTGGTGTCTACGTGTATTAATATCTTGAATTCGATGTCCACGTGTCCCAGGTTGCCGATGACGGGATCCAGATAATGCGCTTCATAGTTTTCGGTGTCCAGGTGTAATCGTACGTTGAATTCGATGTCTAGGTGTCCCAGGTTGCCGATGACGAGGTCCACATAGTGCGCTCCGTAGTTTTCGGTGTCTACGTGTATTAATACCTTGAATTCGATGTCCACGTGTCCCAGGTTGCCGATGACGAGGTCCACATAGTGCGCTTCATAGTTTTCGGTGTCCAGGTGTAATAATACGTTGAATGCGATGTCTACGTGTCCCAGGTTGCCGATGACGAGGTCCACACAGTGCGCTCCGTAGTTTTCGGTGTCTACGTGTATTAATACCTTGAATTCGATGTCCACGTGTCCCAGGTTGCCGATGACGAGGTCCACATAGTGCGCTTCATAGTTTTCGGTGTCCAGGTGTAATAATACGTTGAATGCGATGTCTACGTGTCCCAGGTTGCCGATGACGAGGTCCACACAGTGCGCTCCGTAGTTTTCGGTGTCTACGTGTATTAATACCTTGAATTCGATGTCCACGTGTCCCAGGTTGCCGATGACGAGGTCCACATAGTGCGCTTCGTAGTTTTCGGTGTCCAGGTGTAATAATACGTTGAATGCGATGTCTACGTGTCCCAGGTTGCCGATGACGAGGTCCACACAGTGCGCTCCGTAGTTTTCGGTGTCTACGTGTATTAATACCCTGAATTCGATGTTCACGTATCCCAGGTTGCCAATGACAAGGTCCACATAGTGCGCTCCGTAGTTTTCGGTGTCTACGTGTATTAATATTTTGAATTCGATGTCCACGTATCCCAGGTTGCCGATGACGGGATCCAGATAGTGCGCTTCATAGTTTCCGGTGTCCAGGTGTAATCGTACGTTGAATTTGATGTCTAGGTGTCCCAGGTTGCCGATGACAAGGTCCACATAGTGCGCTTCGTAGTTTTCGGTGTCCAGGTGTAATAATATGTTGAATTCAATGTTTAGGTGTCCCAGGTTGCCGATGACAAGGTCCACATATTGCGCTCCGTAGTTTTCGGTGTCTACGTGTAATAATACCTTGAAATTGATTTCTAGGTGTCCCAGGTTGCTGATGACGAGGTCCACATAGTGCGCTTCATAGTTTTTGGTGTCTAGGTGTATTAATAACTTTAAATCTGAATATGTGCGTTCAGCCGATATTCCGCTAGCTTAGCAATCGTGAGCAGTTGCTCGTTTTTTCTCCTTTCCTCTCTTTTTAATCCAGTAAGTCAAAAAAGAGGAAACGAGCGAAAACGAGCGACTGCTCACGATTGCTAGGCTAGCAAAGTATCGGCTAAACGCACCCAATGTAGGACACGTAGATATCGAATTCGAAATATTAATACATGTAGACACCGAAAACTACGAAGCGCACTATGTGGACCTCGTCATCGGCAACTTGGAACACGTGGCCATCGAATTCAAGGTATTAATACACCTGGACACCGAAAACTATAGAGCGCGCTATGTGGACCTCGTCATCGGCAACCTGGGACACCTAAACATTGAATTCAAGCTTGATTCATAAAAATCGACTTAAAATTTCCCTAGCGGCAGAATTAAAATTATGTCATGACATAATAAAAATCGCTGAATTAAAATTATGTCTAGACATAATAAAAATTGGACAAAAATTATGTTTAGACATAATAAAAATTGGATGAATTAAAATTATGTCTGACGTAAAAATAATTATCAAAAATATCGATACCTGAAGATATCGGTACATATACAGTTGCGAACAACATTCAGTAAGACACGCAAATAAAAATAAATAAAGAATTTTACAGTTAACGACTTATTAACATTAATCATGCTTTATTGCGATTATGTTTTATGTTGAAATTGAAAAATATATACAAGGTGTACAACTAAAAGGGTTACAAATTATTATTTTTAAAAAACTGAGCAAAATATTAAATTGTTGTTTTCTTTAGAAATAATAGTCCGTAACACTTTTAGCTTCATACCTTGTATTATATACGGTTTATGAGATTATAAGATATATTGTTTATAAGATTAAGATGCGTAACACTACAAAAAGGCGTGATATCCGTACAAAATTACTTTTTTAAAAAAAAGGTAAAATGAGCGCCAAGTACACGCATAATAGTGTATATGTATTATGTTGTTACCCTGTTATGTTGTTACCTCGAAAAAAACAAAGTGGTAGTATTATACCTCCAAATAGCTTTATCCTGTACATACTGTTTATACAATGCGTAATATACTACAAAAAGGCGTGATATCCACACAAAATTACCTTTTTTAAAAAAAGGTAAAAAAAGGCGCCAAGTACACGTATAGTAGTGTATATGTTGTTACCTAAAAAAAAAAAGAAAGTGGTAGTATTATACCTCGAAAAAACCTAAGTAACAAGTGGTAGATCTTTATATCTCGAAAAATCTCGAAAAAATCTAAGCAGTTATAGTATCTTTATTCCGAAAAATTATAACCCAAGTGATACACGTCACAAAATTATGTCACCTTATCAAAAAAAAGAGTCGCGCTTCAAGTAATCTATTACAATTACAAAAAAGAAATGATATCTCTTTAAGTTAGAGCGCCAATTACAGAGAGAACACGTATATTGCCTCAAAAAATAATTGTTGCACTACTTTGAAAAATCTTTACATTGTGTCAATTAGAAAAGAATGTATAATAACAATTTTATAAGATTAAAAAATTTTATTTAAATTTAACAAGGGAATACAAGATATTTAAATACAAAGTTATTTACATGTGTATTTTTTAATGGCCACAAAGAATTACAGAAGTAACAGTACAAAATAAAAATATTTTATTAAAATACATAAATTTTTCTTGTAAAAAAACTTGGCGCTGCTAGACCTTGAAATTTTAAATAAATAAATAAACTTATTCTATACTTAATTATAAGCCGCATTATCCGCCGTCCGCGTAGTCACGCACACCCATATCACTCACTCCCACCTCCCACATCCACGCTGATAATCATTTAATATTACTCCCATTGCATTCTTCTCTGAATTATTTTTATTTATTGTTGTCCTTATTTATTTAAAAGGTCTAGCAGCGCCAAGTTTTTTTACAAAACAAATTTATGTATTTTAATAAAATATTTTTATTTTGTATTGTTACTTCTGTAATTCTTTGTGGCCATTAAAAAATACACATGTAAATAACTTTGTATTTAAATATCTTGTATTCCCTTGTTAAATTTAAATAAAATTTTTAATCTTATAAAATTGTTATTATACATTCTTTTCTAATTGACACAATGTAAAGATTTTTCAAAGTAGTGCAACAATTATTTTTTGAGGCAATATACATGTTCTCTCTGTAATTGGCGCTCTAATTTAAAGAGATATCATTTCTTTTTTGTAATTGTAATAGATTACTTGAAGCGCGACTCTTCTTTTTGATAAGGTAACATAATTTTGTGATGTGTATCACTTGGGTTATAATTTTTCGGAAATAAAGATACTACTGCTTAGATTTTTTCGAGATTTTTCGAGATATAAAGATCTACCACTTGTTACTTAGGTTTTTTCGAGGTATAATACTACCACTTTCTTTTTTTTTTTAGGTAACAACATATACACTACTATACGTGTACTTGGCGCCTTTTTTTACCTTTTTTTAAAAAAGGTAATTTTGTGTGGTTATTATTAACTTCAAGTATTGATTATCTTGAATCCTACTCATGTAAAAATATTTATGTTTCAGATCAACGCAGAGTTTCAACTCCGCTGTTGCGCATCAGTCGGTGAGTTATTTTTTTTTTTTTTCAATTCAATGGCAATGGATTTGTAAAAATTATGGTACAATAATAAATAAAATGTATGTATGCATGAGAAAAAAGATATATAAAAGAATCATGAACAGTCTTTCTAACAATTATTAGACATTATATTAAAATTTTTATTTAAAATGATAATTAATATGTATATAGCGATAAAGTGTTCTGTAAAGTAAAATATTACTTAATCTCATAAAATATTAAAACAAGAATATTAGTTGGCCTGACTGGCAGTAATTTTTATTAGTATAACGACGTTTCAATCCTTACTTTGGGTCCTTATCAAGTTAATTTTAACAATGATCTATCATTGTTAGATTAACTTGATAATAAGGACCCAAAGTAAGGGTTGAGACGTCGTTATACTAATAAATTACTGCCAGTCAGGCCGACTAGTATTTTTGTTTTATTATTTCATCACTGGCGAATTATTATCTTATTGAACTTATAAAATGTTTATTGAATATATTATTTATTCTGTAGTGATCTACAGTTATTACAGAAAAAATCAAAATATTAAATATTAAGAGTAGAAAAATATATTACAAATTAACTATTATATTATAAAGATCATAATCTATTCAAATCTATTGCCTTGAAATGAACAGGCCCAGAAATGGACTCTCTCTAGAGTCTAGAAAGTATTTTATAATTTATAATCCTTTGCCGACTTTTTATTACACAAGGTTGCGCGCAATTATTGTTAGTCAAATAAAAAGATATGTTAATACCTTATAAATATTTCGTTATAATAGCTACATAGTGTAAGTGATTTTTTGTCAGTAAGATGATTAGAATGAAATTCAGATCAAATTTTTCGATACTGGAGTCATTACAGATAATTCTTTGATGGATTCAAGATATTGTCAGCAAATTTCGCGTTCTCCCTTAACGTATTTGTTATGCTCCAGTTACTTACAAATCCACGTGATGGGCACGATTGCTAATTGCGGAACCACGTTTTGTAAAAAATCGACGAGGAAATAACTAATAATCATGTAATGAGTCTCCGCGAAAGTTTGTCACGCGATGCAAACGAATTAACAATATCGTCGAGCCAGGTTAATTATCCCATGACCCGCGCGACAGAATGCGTGGTCGCGACACCTCGCACTTTCTCTATATTTGTATTCGTCCTTTCCATAGTTAGAATACGTACGAAAATTGAATGCCGTACGCAACACGAAACTTAGTTTAATGTAGTTGTATTCATCAGATCGAGTCTTACCTAATTATTTAATTTAAATAAGAATTACTATTAATTGAAACGTGGAACAATCTTTCCTGTTTTTAAGAAACCACTCTATCATAATCTTTCCCTACAATTTAGTAAAAAATGAAATTAAGAATTTTTTCTGCAACATACACACACACATCAAGCCTTTATTTTTACTATAATTAATTTATTATTGTTTATTTTTGTATCATTATTTTAAAATGTCAAATTAATTTACACTGAAGACAAATCGTACCCCTGTCACTATAGGACTTCTTAAATCGATATCCCTTATCGATACCCGCCGCCCATCGAGGAGCCTTCCTTTCCCTATATCGAGGATATCCGGGAAAATGTAATGATAAAACGTTTAACGCGGCAGATAATTGTAGGAACCTCGATAAATCTAACGAGGCCTCATTGGATTGATCCTTTCTCCGCGCGATCGCCGATTTAAGCTCATTACAGATATAACCCCCAGAGCGAGATCCCGATAATGAAGCAGGAACTCGTTTTTTCCTTCGCCATGCCGCGGCAAAAATAAAGAGAGCGGGAACGAACAACCGCCGTGTGCGCGGCATTGCCGGGAATGCGACGTTCGAGTCTGAGAACTTTGTCAATTAAACGGCAACAATTAGTCGTAGCCGCCAGACAGTAGCTGCGGTTACCGAGTGATAGGTAATAAGTAATAAGTAACGGATCGTTGACCGGTAACTTACCTCTCTTTCACGTGCGCGTCTTACGTTCGTCACGGACTCATTTAATATTGCGTTACACGATGTTCATTCCGTTTCCGCCGAAGAATGCGGTTTATCGCACAATGTTAATTGTCCGTTTTCCCAGATGTTTCCATGGCATAAGCGCGTTATCGTTCGTTCACGAGATTAATCTCGCTCTGATTAGAAGGAACGGTCTTACGAAATGCTAGAGTTTAGGAACGAACAGTTGATGAGGGACTATCTCTCCGGACCAAGCAGAAATCAAGCAATATTAAGAAAATATTTTTATTACTTTTAGAATTATTATCATGAAATAGTCCATAGCTTTTAACTGCAACATACTTTGTTAATATTTTTATTTCGCTTAATATTTTTTTTTTTATTAAACAGATAACAGATATACATGTAGATTAAACAAATAAAATAATAATAATACGAAAAAATAGTGGAAAAAACTAATGGAGGATTTTCGGATTGAAATAAAATTTATTTTTTTTTCCAATATTTTTTCGTAATAATACACAATCCATGCTCTGATAATGTTCACCGAAGCAAGAAGTTTAAAAGATTGGTTTTATTTCTATCGAAGAGCAGGACGCCGTGGGTTTAATAAACCCGCAATTATCGACATCGTGCAAACGCCGCGGAATTTTTCAAACGCTTCCTGTCGCAATAGATAAAGAGAGAGATAGAGAGTAGGGGCCCGCGGATAAAAATCAGATAGAATGTCACGTCGACGGTCGTCGCGCCTACTTTCCCGTTGTCGTGCGCACCATCTCTCGTTTTCACGGGAGTCCCATCGTCGCGTGCTCTCTTGCCTCGCGCTCGCGCCTATACCTTTCGCGAAGGATTCCTTCGATCAGTCAACGAGCGCCGGACTGCCGGCCGGAGAAAAACCCGGCTGCCAAGCTCGCTCTCGCGTACGTGAGTTACGTGACGACGGATCGGCCGTCGATTTATCGCGCGATCGTGTACAACGTGTACGACGACAACCGCGGTAGTCCGTCCAACCGGATGTGAGATTCGTTCTTTGACGATCGACGAATCTCGCACGAACGAACGTGACGTCCTCTTTGGACATGTTATCTTTGCTCGCCGTTGTTAACGTTCAGTCGATGTGGAACATTGATTTTTTTGTCATCTTGAAAAATTTACATTATTTTTTTACGAGAACATCGTATATGATGCAAAAAGAAATATTCAGGTTATCAAAATCACGCGTTTGCACGGCGTCGTTTCTGCAGATGAATCGTAAAAACGACGCGTTCTAAAAGCCCCGCCAGATGGATGGGGGACCGAGAGCTTAAAATGCTCGCATTCTCTAAAATCGAATCGCGGAAAGGAGAGGCACGCCGGGGCAATTTTCGGGATGGTCGCAAAATAATGATGATCTTTATCCCTAATGAAATTAGTCCTGCTGCTCCGGAGCGCGCGGGAATAGACATCGTACCGTGAAATTACTATAATAGGCGGCGGCGGGGCGGTAGATCCCCCCTCCCAATACACGCACAGGCGTTACTCACGTGTAGTAGAGACGCCGAGAGACGCCACTTCCACGTGTATATTACGTACGTGGATTCGCGGGCAAGGAAGAGCACGCGGGATTGGATCGGCTCGACCGGGTCCTCGAGCCAATGTAGAACGATTTCCCCCGGCCTATTTAAAGAGAACACCTAAATATAGTTCGCTCTTTTTGCCGGAATTTAAAATTACGGTCGTAAAGAAGCCGAGGGCAAATTAGCCGGAGATTCGACCCTCCTGAGGGGGCTGTCTCCGGCCTCCTAGAAAGTCGTGCACGAGTGGATTCTCCATCGCGAGCAAGGACGATATCTGATGACTGTACACGCAAAACCTTGCTCTTATTCTCGATCAAGTAAACAAGAAGAACATAAAAAAATTGAGGTGCACGTAATGATTAGGAATTATTTGGAAATTAAGAAAATGATATAAGGGTATTTATGCGTTATCATTCTCGTTTTTAATTAAATCTGAGCATATATTGATGCTTATAGGTTCAAACGGTGATCGGGTCGACGACGATTTTGTCGCACCTGCCCGAACACTTTATCCAATTCTATTACTCGAAACACCCCTCCCCTCCGTCATGACAATGGTGCGCTTCTTGGCGCCCCGTGGCCTTGTCCGGCTCTTCAGGGCGATAGTGTCGGGACCCGCAGCCCCACGGGCTCGCTCTGGTGGAAACAATTGCTGCCGCGGGGCATCATTTACATCATAAGCAATCATAATGATCGAATTTTCGGCGAACGACGATGATCCAACGAGTGGAACGAGGGGAGCCAATTCAGAAGTGGGTACCCACTTACCGGCTGTACGAACCATGCGCTCGCGAGAGAGGGACTCTGACCCTCCTCCACCTCTTTCGACCCCATAGCTTCGGGCTACCTGCGCCCGTTTATATGAACTGGCACCCATTCTCCCTCTCCTTCTCCCCTCCCCCAACTCTTTCTCTCTAAACGTCCAGAAGGGCACTTCGAAAAAAAGTAATCGTCCAAAAAATTTCAAGCACGATGAAAAACGGCGTCTTGTCAACCATCTACTCGCGAACTATATGTTCGGCTGCCTCTTCGTAATACACAATACGTGAAACAAATAACGTGGATGCGTGGTGACTCGTCGTCCAGGCCAGCATGTCGTTGAAACAACCCATCAACCGTTCATCCACGACTGTTAACGTGCGTCGTCGCGTACGAGCGAGCATGAGCAGGCGAACGAACGTCCGCCTAAAACGGCATGCGAGTATTTTCACGTACCGTTAATGGGAAGTTACTGCGAACGGCACGGGCGGCGTGCTTGAAAACGCGAGTTCAATTTCCTGGGCGCGCACGGCCAGAAACGATGTTCCGCAGGACGTTCACTTCCAGCCGGCGATAATATAAGGAGTTCACGCGGGCTATTTGCGCTTTAAACGGTCGGGAAATTTCGCGGAGTTAGTCAGCTTAAAAATAGCTCGCACGAACGCAAATGATTTCGTTCTATCGTTCCTCGCGTGCTTCGATTTTCGAATTTCGCAAGAGACTTTTTGCCGCCGCGGGACGAGGACGGAAGAGCCGTGGGGAGCGGCGTGATGACGGCAACGTTGCCGGTATTTTCCAGACCGGAGTTTACCAAAGACGGTGAGAGCTCTGTTTTGGGCTTTGCCAACGCGCTCGTTCGCTCTCTCCGTATATACGACTGGACCTATCAGTATGCGGACCACGAAACGTGGTCGGGGGCCCCCTCATCTTCCTTGTCCCTCTCGGCCTCCTTCTTCGTCCCTCAGAACCTTCGTCTCCCTATCTCTCTTTGACAAACATCGCGTCTCTCCGCGTTTCCCTGGCCGTCGCTGTCCTCTCTCGTTCTCCGCCTCTATTTGTCTCTTTCTCTCTTCTCTCGTTGCTCTTCCTCCCGCTCGGCAACGCGCGAGGCGAAACGTAGGCTGTTTCGGAGAGAGTGTTTCCACCGTAATGCCGAAACAGTATTGATTGCAGCCCGCCTAGCTTAGTTCCTACTACCGCTTACTGCATCTAACGCTCACACGTAAAGCCGCGCGTATTTTCGCACGACTGCTTTCGAAGACAAACGAAATTAACTATGCATATTAACTAACTGTCATCGGACGTGCGGTGCAAATATCGAGCAGCTTCTCCCTTTCGGCTAGATGTTATCGACTTACCGCATTGGCTTTTGCTCAGCGTTCTCGACGACCTATATATCTTACGGACTAACTTCTAGTTTCCCCGGTCCAGGCCCAACTAGGGAGAACCGATAGTACCTCGAATCTCCCGAACGGTGCACGTCGTTCGATACGCGTCCATTAATATCGACAAGCTACGATTGCACGGTTCGTGAAGCGGTTCGCTCGCAAATCTGTTCTCGGTCGGCCATGACAGTGCGGCGGAAATCGTGCCCATCGTCCTGGACCGAAATTGGTTGGAGGACCGTACTAAAGGGTAGTAACGACGTAACAATGACCTCGGTAGAGGGTAGTAGTCGGCATCGCTGACTCGGAGGACGATGGGAACGGCAATTCCGTCTTTGGGAGAATGGGGTTGCCCTATCGTGACTCGGCAGATAATTAGACGGGTAATCGAGATGGTCGGAGTTTCGAAGTATTACGGTAGTCTGCAATTTAATAATATAGGCTGGCAGTTCTGTAGCTTCCTAACTCGTCCTTTAACCAATGTCAATGACCCACCCGAGATGTTATCGTTCATGTCTAGATTGCAGAATTTTTCTCAAAATTCAAAATATTCAAGTATTTTTTTGTACGGATAATTGATAGTTAAAGTTTTGAGTTATAAAATCGCATACGTTGAAAATTCTTTTGGGACTATTAGAATAATTATTGCTGACAAATCAGCCTTGATAAACTATCCTAACACGACCTTCGATATTCGTCTTCAAATGGTCACTGCGCGCGTTTTTCCCATAAAAACGGGGTGTACGGAGTTCAGTGGGTCTCGTGTGACTCTGCGAGGTTTTTCGAGGGTTTGGTGACATAATGAGGCAGATCGATTGCCGAGTGCATTACCATTACAATGGTGGACACCCCCGGAGACGCCTATATCTAACACAATTGATAGACGACGGGAATTTTGGAAGAAAACGGGAAAAAGCGGGGAACTATCGCCCAACGAAAAGGGAAAGGGAGAAAAAAGAAAGGAGAGAGAGAGAGAAAAAGATAGGAAAAAGAGAGCGCGGTCACACCAACGGGCTTATTAGTCAGCAATGTGATCTATTTGCCCTGTACTCGCATAAAGAACCTACATTATTGTTCCACTATGTTACGAAGGAGGGCGTTATTGCCCAACAGGGACCTCCAGTTAGGCTCCTACCACCAACTCGTGGCGACGTATGGTGTACGGTTATGGGCACCGTTCTTTCTCTCTTGTCTCGTTCCTCGCTCTCCTCCATCATCGACCACCCGCGGGGATCTCGCTAATATGCCGGTAATATTTCCTCCATTCCGGATATCGCTTTATTATTTCCTGCCGGCACGCCACGGTTATCGACGATGAATTCTACATACGAGGAGAGCAGCGTGAGAAATTTTCAAAGCCACGCGAAATGTATATCACGGTATCCGCGTTAAACGCTATGCAACTAAAAGCCAATATCTTCCTCTTACAATACAGAGTTATAACGTATAATATTTTTGTGCATTGTACTATACTTATTTTATATAATATTTTGCTATAAAATAAAAAATTCGTAAAGATTTGGAAGCTTTACAGAAGAATTAAAACGCGGTCTTTATGCATTCGTTATCTTGTACTGCCAAGACCAGCGGCAGCACTTAGCGACGCTAGAAATAATTTAGCATCGTTACAGACACACGGTGGGTGAACGTCGTTAACAACAGGACGGCGGTATGGACGGCCTCCATTCTCGACACTTTGTTCCATTGTCGATTTTGGTCGCTCAGCCTGGTAGGCATTGTTTAGCATCCCGCGGATTCTCAGCGCTGTCTGACTCATGCAATCGGCATCCATCCGCCTAACCGAATCGAATCGTCCGTTGACTCGCTCGTTTTGGTTCTCGCGTCTCCGTTCTTACGAATGACAATGACGTCACATAAAATACAAGGAATTTCCATTGTTCTCGACGCGACTTTCGCGCGGAGGTCGCGGGAACGAGATACGATCGTAGGATCTTATCTATAAAAAAAAGTGCTCTATTACATTTTTTTCTATATAACCCATAAACTCATAGTTTGCCGGCGAATTTCGGTCGACGATCAGTGACACTTTCGGTGGAAGGAAAGTTCGGCTCTCGGCTTATCACGCAAACTTTGACAGAGGCACGTCGGGAAAGGGGCGAGGCTCGCGGAGCAGCGAAACGCTTTCGGAAAATCCATAGCGTCAAGGAATATACAGGGTTCCACCGTGGCGGAACACAATGGCGCGTTGTAGAAAGGTAGGGTGATAAGAGGAGCGAGTGAGATCGTTGGCCGGACAAGAGAAGGGAAGAGAGAGAGAGAGAGAGAGACAGAGAGAGAGAGAGAGAGAGAGAGAGAGAGAGAGAGAGAGAGAGAGAGAGAGAGAGAGATGGAAACGCGGGGAGAGCTTGCGGCGTCGGTCTTTGCCCCGAGTACGTGCTTCGAGTGACAAAGCTTTCAGCATGAGACCGACCGACCGACCGACCGTACGAACGCCAGAACGATACGACGCATCAAGGTCCTCGACGATCGATAGACAGGCTCTGCTCAACCTGGACTATCCTCGTGCGCGTTGCGCTTTTGCCACTGTTTAATATCTCACCCGACTATTTGCGGACACGCTCGTTTATACATCGCGAGATCTTTTCTGAGCTTTGCATTCCCACGCGGAAATATCAGTAAAAATGCCAGCATATTCGACGAAGATAACTTCAAAATTATCTTAGAGCATGACAAACCACGTCTTTTAAATTTAATGCTTAAAGATCTCCGTCGTTCCCTTTTTCTTATGCAATTTTTACTCTGCGACTTACGGTAACTTTCTCTTTTAAAAGTGATATCTCGATTAAGCGCGTACGACTCTCCTCGATAGTCGACAATGGCGGATTAGGTTGAGGGGGCTGCTGGTAGGTGTCGGCAGATCTGTATCTGGCTCCATCGAGCTGGTCGCGCCCGCTCTCAGAAGCGTGAAATGAAATTTGACAGATCAGACCGAGACCCTCTCGCCTACGGTTCCCCGTCTCCAAGCCCCCCGCCGCCCCCGTCTCAAGCCGTCTCGCTCTTCTCGTCAGCCGGTCGCAACCTCGAAAGCTGCAAAATGGTGTTGGCACGCTCATCCCCCGGGTTTCCGCACCTTCGGGGTGCCCCACGGGCACCGACGAGCACCACCGTCCCTTCGCGCACGTTGTACCCCCTCACCATCCTCCCTTCGCCCCGTTCTCTCGTGGCGCACCCCATTTTATACGATTCTCTTTTATCTGTTACCTCCCTGCCGCTGCCGCCACCGCCGCCGCCGGTTATGCTCCCTCGGGGGCATCCGCTGAAGCGGGTCTCCTTAGTTCCAACCCGACACCTTTTTACAAATACATCACACGGCCTTCTGGCCCCTTGCCGCGTCCCATCCCGGGCCGTATCGTATCGCTGTCCCATCGTAACGCTTCGTTGTGTCGGAGGTGGCGCATAGTAGGTGCTCCATTTGCTTAAGCACATCAACTGCTCTAAGTCCTCATTTCGCTCAGCAGGTACTTACTGCAACCATGTGAACTCTAAGGAGTACGGGGGCACCGTGGATGACCAAATAAATTATAATCGATAATGCGGTATGCTGCATCAAATATCTATCGATATATCTTTAACAGTCAGTATTAAGTTAATATAACAATATTTTTGGTAATTATACATTTTAGGGGAAGCACCTCCGATGATCTTGACCTTGACATATGTTGTCAAGGTCACCCTCCTGAGTGACCTTCAGAAGGTTTTAGCCGGCGCTTGTTTTTTATTAAAAAGTTATAAACAAAAAAAGTTTCGAAAATATAGCAGTTATTTTAAGTACTGAGAGACATAAACGACTAATATTACGTTTTTCTTTAAAGCAGAGAATACTTTATTTCGCGAGAAAGTCGCTGCTTTACCAAAACACAACATTTAAAGCAGTAAATTGTTGATAAATTGAAATTTTTTTTGTTAAAGCAGAGAATACTTTATTTTGCAAAAAAGTCGCTGTTTTACCAAAGCACAACATTTAAAGCAGTAAATTGTACGTATGTAGGTTAGTGACGCGCTTTAAAAGTATTTAAGTGTTTAAAGCGCGTCAACTAACCTATATATGCACCTATATATGCTATATTTTTCAAACTTTTTTTGTTAATAACTTTTTAACGAATAGCGAGCGACGGCTAAAACCTTCTGAAGGTCACTCGGGGTCATGACTTTGACAACATATATTAAGGTTATTGAAATCGGTGAGGTCGCCAAATTTTTTTTGTTAATAACTTTTTAATAAAAAACGAGCGCCGGCTAAAACTTTTTGAAGGTCACTCAGGACGGTGACCTTGACAACATATGTCAAGGTCAAGGTCATCGAAGGTGCTTCCCCTAAAATGTATAATTACCATATTTTTTATAGTAAAGTTAATATAACAGTAATTTTATAGTGAAGTTAATATAACAGTATTTTTTATAGTGATCAGAATAGACATTTTTTTTACTTTTTTTCAACTTGGATGAACAAAACGAGTAACGTTATTGCGCAGCAGGAGTATC
Source organism: Temnothorax americanus (assembly GCF_048541705.1). Lineage (NCBI taxonomy): Eukaryota > Metazoa > Arthropoda > Insecta > Hymenoptera > Formicidae > Temnothorax > Temnothorax americanus. Next base: position 2,380,412 of record NW_027509371.1, on the reverse strand, counting down.
GTGATGCGATTTCGTCGAAACCTAACGAACTTTTTTTTTCTCGCCTTGACACCCCTGTCCGTCGACATGAGTAACATAATCTACGATCAAAGTGCGGGAACGTCATCATCCGCGTTGACGATCGTCATCACCCCGCCTCCTCTCCCGCGTCCAAACATCCGATTATGTGACAGCTGTCCCCGCATCGGAAACCAAATTATGCTCAAAGGATCGCTGATCTCTATTTAGATTCTTATCTTTCGCGCCCGTGACGTAACGCTTCGGAGATGTCGCCGACGTGACCATGATTTTCATTGGCACCTCATTCTTTGGATGCTATTGCTTATAGCGCGCGATAATGGAACGTGTCAACGTGGATGGATCCGATTTCCAGAGCGATTTAGTCGTGTCTCTTTGAAAGTACCGATAGCATGTAATGGGGGATGGGGGGAACATAGCGTATATCAGGTCACGGGTGCTCGCCGGTCACGTAAACAGCCAATTGCGGACTGGATACCGAGACTTCCGTTCGCTTCCATCGCGCGATCTTTATAACCGAAAGTAGACGCAGGAATAATTTTCAGCGAATTCTCGCTTCTTTTCTGCAACGCGCGCGCCAACTCCGTTTCGCTTATTCTCGTCGTTTCGTAAGATATCATATACGGTTTTCGCTTCTTTTCCCCGGCGAAAGATCGTTGTGGGGTACGACGGCACTGCGGACGACCCTAAGTGGCCAAACGAGGAAGAAACGAAATGTTGAAACATAAAATTGAAAAGTTTGACGTACGGCGGTTTATGGGACTTTTAGAACGTAGTAAACTCGCGCGAGTCGCGCGTTATTCCTCCTTCCGCGAGCCGTTATATTTTTCTTTTCGTACTTCGCGGGCGCCCCACGGTGGATTTTTGTTGCCGTGCTCGTTGCCGGGGTGTTTGTCGTTCAAACGTAGCCTTTTTCCTTCATTTTCTCGATCTTCTTCCCGTTTTTACTCTCTTCAATATGAGTTACCGTTTCGCCACTCACGCGATGATTTATCACAAACTACCACCTCCGCTTTTCGATTGAAATTTACTTTACTTTGGAATGTTAATTCAATCTTTTTTATCCTTTTACGCTGGATTTGCATTTTTTACAATACGTATTATTGCTTCTCTCAACATCGCAAGATCTATGATAACACAATCATTATGTTAGTTTAATAATAATTTATAATAGTTGATGTTCGTATAAAAATGACAACACAATAAATATAAAAATGCAATTTACATTTTACCATTGTTATTTTTTACACTTATAATTTCTTCTTTACAGTCGTCAATTTCACACATCTTTCCTGGATACCCTTTGCATTAATAAATTTTACTATAAATAGGAAAATTTTTGCGTCGATAATTAGCGCGAAATACGCGTAAGTTGTGAAAGGGGCCTTCGATAGAGCCTTCGCGCAAATAAAGAAGTTATGTTCGGCATTCCAAGCTCAATGAACGCTCGCATACCGAGATCCCCGTGAGACGGTTAATTACCCAAGGATTTTTCGGCAATGTCGGCCGTACCCTATCCAAGCCGACGGAGCGTGGGCCTAAAGGGTTAGCGATGAACTTCGACTCGGTAATGAAGCGCTCCCCCTCTTTGCCTAAACGAGTCGTCGCCTGCGCTTCGGATATATTTTATTGCGCGACCGGTCTGGTTTATTATCGCCACGGTTGCGCGCGATCTCCATCTCACTTTGATCCGCAACGTCTTCTCACCCTCTGCGCTGTAGCTCCATCCTGCAGACAGAATGAGAGAAAGAGAAAGGAAGCATTAGGCAGTTCTGCCTAGATCAACCCTTCCTCACGCCTGGCAACGACGATTCTAACCCTCGGAAAAACAGTGACGCTCAACGAGCCGTGCTGTCGCGCACGAGTTCGCGCGATATAAAAGGGTTGTGACCGTACATCTTAACCGGAGTACTACGGAGGTACTGAGAGGTACGTACTTCCAATTCGCCTGGACATCTTGTTGAATTCTGACAGGCCGAATTATCGTGGTACGTTTTACTACCATGGTACTTATACAAGCAAAACGATCTCTCTTAATGAGAAACGGATATCTTAGAGATATATACGTCTGGTACCGCTAATATAAGCATGCTGCACTAATCTATCGTTAAATAGCTCTCTTATTCGTGGCGTATCACGAGTTAACGGAGCGTCCGATCTCGCATCGTTAACTTTTTAAACGTGGGCGCGGTAACTTTTAAACGAGCTTACATCAAACGAATTATCCATAGAATATGAGAACCGGCGGCTTTTAACGGCACGAGCTTAAAACTATAATGCGCCCTAATCCGGCAATATCTCATGCTGTCTTGCGGGATTCGTCGCTCACGCACAGCCGTCCCTATTTAGTGGATCATATATATTATACCATTCTCATCGGCGGATCAACCCCTCGTCGAATGACATTCTATCTTTTGCGATCGCGCGCACAGGGTAATTCCCGAATAGATTATCACGAACAGACTTTTTATAATATAAAAGAAAAATACATCAGCCACAAATTTTATCGGTCAAGGATAAATTTATTCGACGCGGTTTATTTTTGTCCAATATCTTTACGCTAACATTACAGCGCTCGAAGTAATCAAAATCCGGCATTTGCCGGGTGTGAATAGTCACAGAGAAGAGGAGGAGTAGGAGGAGGGGAGAGAGTAAGAGCGTCGTCTTAGCACCGCATCGGCATCTGTTCGCGAAGGAATTACGACGTAACTTTGTCTCCCAAGATAGCGCGACGGTTCCTCTGGAGCTGAGTGCTACCTAGGATAGAGTGTAGGAGGCGATGGAACTGTTGGGTTATGGGAGCGACGAGTCGTGAGAGGGACGGGAGGGTATGAAGGTTACGAAGGAGATGGGGTAAAACCGAGAAAGAGCAAGAGATGGAGGCGAGATGAAAGAGAGAAGAGGAGAACGAGGGAGGGAGAGAGAGAGAGAGAGAGAGAGAGAGAGAGAGAGAGAGAGAGAGAGAGAGAGAGAGAGACGAGAAGAGATCGAGAGCACGGGCGACCGGTAAGCACGGGAGTGTGCATGATGGGTGAGGCTCCTCCGAGGCTTGAGTTTCCATTGGGGTTGGTTCTTGCGATATAAGCTCTCGGCAGCCACAGCATCGCCACCCATCCTGGGCCTGCCGCCACCACCCCCGCCCGACATCGTAGAGCACCGACAGAGCGTACCCCGCGCCACCTCCCGCCTCCCGCACCATCACGCAGTTCGCCCGCAGACCCCTGCGAGACATACAGCATACCCACTATCACCCACAGATAGTGGTGGTTCGGGTCGTCTCTCGGTGTGCTACGGGGTGTCGCGAGCCTCATACATATTCAGCGGATGCATCACCCTCCACCCACGTTCACTCCTCCTCCCTCCTCCCTTTTCCCCCGCCGCCCGTCGATCCTCTCTCCTGCCCTCGTCGCCCCTACGCTCGACCTCCACCCGAACCGCACCGGTCATCTATTGCCCTGGTGTCCCCGAGGACCCGCGTCGCGTCGGACGCGGACAAAACTTTCTCCGGCTGCTCGCTAAACTCAAATTACGGAGCAGTTTTCGAGACCGATTGATGTTTAGGCATTTTATCAAAACCGAAAAGCGCCGCGGGAGCCGAGAGGCAGGCCGGCTAGCCGACCGTCCGGCCGTCCGCGTCACGTTTTGTCGTTCAACTGGATAGGCTTCCGAATCTCATATCTGCTCGTCCACCACGTTCCCTGTTTCGAACTCCCTATTTTGTGCTAGCGACAGATCGATACGCCAACATATAGATCAATATCGTTGTAATAACGATATAAGCACAATAGAGCAGAATTCTTTACTTTATACTTTTATTTATATACTATATTTTTGTTAGAGACATTTTGCAGTAAGCATCTGCAGGTAAATATTGAAAATAAATACCCCCTTATATATATATATATATATATATATATATATATATATATATACGCGTTCTTCGCGGGGTGGCACGTTTTACACATAGGAAAAATATCTCTACGCATATTTCTCTTTCTTTTTCTTATGAAGTCTTGTTATCGGTATACACCAGTGCGAGATATCTTTTTCCCGATAAAGAAAAAAAGTGCTGCGTGCCCGTCTCGCCGCGAACGAAGTGTTTAACGCAGCCGCATAAATATTTACACCCGCCGCGGTGTTTTTAGCCCGGGCGCGGAATCGAGATTACATCCGAATACATATGTAACAGTTCGCAACGATATTAGCAGCATTGCAGTATTTATGAAGTGAAGTTACGCCGAGTGATTTCCATCGCGCGGCAACAAATTCCTGCCCACTTCGCATTAAATGGACAGCGATGACATATTTGTAAAACCCACTTGCCGAATTTCCTCCGAACAAACTTTTTTTAAGCCACGTTGCTGGCGAACGTTTGTTCCCCTGATCGCGGTCCATGCCTAGATGATATATCTCTCGCGCCTAACGTATTTAATTCGCCGGCGAAATTTCCATTTCGCTGTCCTACCCAACAGCCACGGTGCTGAAGCGAAATGGGCTTATCCCCGATATCGCACCGATGCGTTTTTTGGTCGACGCGTTTGCGAATTATCCCCGATTGTGTGCCGATTCATATACATGGCCAAAATCCGACACGACAAACACGCGTCGAACGACGCTTGCTTACAACGCGTTCGATGACGCCGAAGTGCGCAAACGCGATCGCTGACATCCGACGCGACAGTACAGCCATTTACATAATAATCCGAGCCGCGGGAACGACACGTAATTGATATAAATACGCCGGGCGATGACGGTACCGACAGACGTACGGCAGACCGTAGCCGCTGGCCAACCTATGGTATCCATGGACTGGCTCCGCATAACTTAGCATAAATAATAAATAATATTGTGAACGCGCGTGCCGGTGTTAACGCATGTGCGTCATTAATAGGCACATCCTGTCTCTCTCTTTCTCTCTGTCTCTCCCTGCCCCCCTCTTTTCTCTCTCTCTTTCGCTTTTCGTCTCTTTCTCTTTTGCTCTTGTCTTCTCCCGCCATCCTGTTGTTCCCTCCTCTCGTTCTCGATCCGCGCGCTAACTCCGCGCGCGTACATAGTATTATACTATATACTTATGTGCATGTACCTGCCAGCTCGCGTCTGTCTACCTTTGCCATCGACGCGCCGTCTCGCTGAGTTCATCGTCACGAGCACGTACTATACAATTCGAGAGGACGATTTATGCACCTTCGATGTATGCTCATCAAATACAACAATCACCTCGACGCCCGTTAACAGATCTAATAAACAACTATCGGACTGATACCAGAAAAGCACTGTATTTAAATTAATAAACTGCCAGAGTTAATTATTCTGCAGGATAATATTGCTTAAAAATATCTGTCAATTTTTTTAAATTGCTTCTGTTGTTTTGCGAAAAACAATAGAGGACTTGCCTGCTGGATTGTGAGAAAAATTAATTTTGGATATCGAAAAACGTATATCACGCGAAGAATACTTCAGGATTCTCCGCAAATTAATGACGCTTGTATCGATTTTCTATAAAAGCCGAAGGTAAATATAGTTTTCGAAACATATGAGCTAACGATTAGCTTATCGCTGTACCGAAGTGCAAGTCAGGAAACTAGTAATAATTTAGTAATAGAGGAAAAACACTCATTATATTTGGCTGCTCATATTTATTTATGTTTAACAAGTTGTCTATTTATACCAAGATAATATACCGTTTCAGGTACATAACATTATGACGCATGCACCCGACGCGACGTTTAAAGTATCGAACAATGACGTTTGCATTTTCGAAGAAATTCCCAGACGACTTTTGTTTAACGAGCTTTTGAGAATTGATCGCTTCCGCAAAAACTCTTTAAATTCTAAACGACAAATAATTACATAGCTGTTATTCACTCGCCATTATCAACAATTCGCATAAAATACACCACTTCTGAGGTGTACCATACATCCGAGACGATATGCATCTTTACGAGAGCGGACCAATGATACGGCTCGCTATACTTTGTCATTAAGCCGATTACGTCTAGTTCACCGGACAGTCACTACCCGTATGTTCTCACTAGCCGAAGAGAAACGGGTTGCGCTCCGCGAGTCTCGCCGATAGGCGATTTCGTAATACGTTATAGCGCACCCGAAGACTGTTAAATCGCACTGTACGCAAACTACCGGCGTCGTTCCCTCGAACCCGATCGCTCGATCGCAGGTAGCTTCTTCGTGGTGGTAAATGATTGAGGAGAGAAACGCCCGGTAGTCGGTGTGAGTAGCCGGGTGTCTCTTTCGCGTGTAACCAAATAGCGATGCTAATCTTGTCGCGGTCCATGGATACACGGAATGAGAGAGCCCTGCGTGTCTCACACCCATCCACACGCGCGCGCACACACACACACACACACACACACACACACACACACACACACACACACACACACACACACACGCACGCACGCACGCACGCACGCACGCACGCACGCACACACACACACACACACACACACACACACAAACACACACACACACACACACACACACACACACACACACAAACACACACACACACACACACACACACACACAGACTGGAGTTTCAGTTCAAGTTCCAGGGCCGGAGGCGGCGACGACGGTGGCGGCGGTGGCGGCGGTGGCGGCGGTGGCGGCGGTGGCGGCGACGACGATGATGGTGGTGGTGGTGGTGGTGGCGGCGGTGACGGCGACGGCGTCGTTTCGTCCGGGCGTTTCGCTTCCAGTCCTAATACCCTTTATCGCGAATTAAGATGTTGTCGGGATGCGGTAGCCACTCGTTTACCCTTTCCCCGAATCGACAAAGTCGATTCGCCTAAAGTACCCTGCAGGTAACAACACACGCATATATACGCACGCACGTATACATCCGCGTATACGCGTAGATGAATAACGAAGGCGCGCTTAAGCGTTACCGGGAAGAAGTAATGAGCGAGCGCGGCGCCACATCGGACAGCGAGATTGATCGTTCGCTAAAGATAAGTGAAGATAGAGGTACGTAATGCCACGCAGTTTCTGCTCATCGTCCGAGCGAGGAATGTAAAGCGGTTCGGAATAGAAAATGTAAGGGATTAGACAACCCCCGGCAGCTTTCCATCTTCCCGACGAATATATATTATTACGTCCGCGCGCTTCTGCACTTATATCTTAGCGGAGAAAGAGAGAGAGAGAGAGAGAGAGAGAGAGAGAGAGAGAGAGAGAGAGAGGGAGAGAGATTCGAATGGTCTCGCGTCGTACGCGTATACGCGGGTAGTAGTCTCCATGGCTCACCGGGTCGTATCGATTTATAACGAGCGATATACGGCCGTATATATTCGCGACGAGTGCATTGGTAGCGCGCATTGCATCATCGCTATCGTCTTTCCCTCGCGTTGTCGTGCGAGCGGGGAACTCAGCGCCAGCCTCCCGCAATACAGGCATTATATGTCCCGGAACTCTCCCCCGTCGCGCCTCTCTGACGTAAGTGCCAGGGGGCGGTTGATGCACGAGGCCCCCCTTCCCCCCATTACTTCCTGGCACGCCGTAAATAACTGAAGCGGCATTTGCGTACTGCGTAGTAAACATTCAATAAACGACCGAGATCCGTTTACGGGAATGCATAATGCTTTAGCGGAAGGTCGATGACGTGCCGAGGCAGTTTTTCGGGATCGCGGCCCGTTTCCAGGCTCCGTTCTTCGCGGAGGAGTAAACCCGATGCGGGTTCCAAGCTCGAATATTCCACGAAGGGAGCTAACTGCGACTACTTACTCGCGAAAAAGAGCTCGGCGCGGAAAAACGAATAACGTGCGAGGGTCTCGGCGCCGTCAAGTTGCTGTATATATATATATGTACGCGCGTCAGTCCGTAACTTAGGATAATGGCACTCCCGGTAATATCTGCATATCGGTTATCGGTCCCGCCACGGCTCACTCTGCCCATCCTTGTCTTTGCTTCGAAAATTGCACCCAATTTCCAAAATCGAGAATCTGCGAACGTCGATAGTCGTCCGAACTCGTCAATATTTAGTTATAGAAATCTATTAGCAAAGGTATTTATTTCATTATTTATTTAAAAAGTAAGAAAAAAAAGAAATGTATAATGAGAATAGGTATATATAATAAGTACATAATGAGAAATATTGAATTTTAATTCTATTTCATGGACAAAACATTCGATAAAATCAGTAAACGGAGACTGCGAAACGATCTCGTGTACACGTATATGTCATTAGAGAGTAATTATTGATCTAATTATCGATATTGCCGGGACAGCGTAATTCCTACGTCGAGAAACATGTTTTGTGGATCCGCGATCGAGGCGAGCGTCGGCTCGCGCCCATATCGATTAAACCGGAACCCAGTTAACTCGAACGCTAACTCAAAGTCAGATTCTGCGATTTCTCAAGGCCCGTCTGCAATCTCTGTAAGTCGGTTTCTTTTCGCCTCGGCCGAATGTATCTGCGATAGGCGATCGCCCGGATGCTAAGAAGATTGCAGGAGCGGAGCAATTTATCCACGATTGCCCCGAAGGAACCGATGATCCATGAGTGGCCCGGAGCTACGGAGTAATCCGGTCGGTAATCAAGAATCGCGGCGTCGCCGATCGGAGCCGGGCCGCGCGCGGACAGGTTTATCAATGCATATTGGAAACAAGTTGGTCGTTAAAGAACGACCCGGCAAAAAGAACGCGGCCGATTCAGTCGACGATGCTCGATCTTTCCCGTAATACTTTTCCCCTTTCGAAGATCGGTTCATTCTCCGCTCGGTATCTCTCTCACTCTCTCTCTCTCTCTCTCTCTCTCTCTCTCTGCTCTCTCTCTGTCTGCGTATGGCGGGTACGAACACGCGCCCGTGGTTGCCTGAAATATGCCCGCGTTGTGAGTTAGTTTAATATGCAAATGGAGAGAGAGATAACGGGCCGATCCGCGAAGAGTGGAGAAGGCTAAGTCGTGATTCCGGTAGCCGTGTCTTCCCAGCCCTGTGTGTGTCGCGCTCCTCCTTCTTGCTCGCTCTTCGGCCCCCGGTTTTACCGAACGACCGTAGAAGATGAAGAGCAAACGCGGGAGAAAGAGAGAGAAAGAAGAGAAATGCGAATCTCACTCGCTCGCTCCCGATGAGTGAATTGAGAGATAAGGGGCCCACGCTTAGCCCCCCATGGGCGCGCAGGGACGCATCTTTCTGTCCGCAGAACTCGATAATTTGGGGAGATTTGTATAGCGAGAATGTCTTACGTAGATATTGATCTCTAAAAAGTTGTATATATCTTGTTTAACTGCAAAGCTACAGAGGATAGTATTATTTAACATTTCCCTGAATCTATATTACGGAGTTATACGAACTGTAAATAAAATTATACTGATTTCAATATTCTCACACGCAATACGAATCTCAATTAATAAACCTAGTCAACCCATATCAATTAAAATTCATCCCGCGCAAAATACAGAGGTGAGAACTCTAGCAACAAGAGTCCTACATCCCTGGTCACTTAATCCTATAATGGTCCAAAGATGCGAGCGTGTCGTACGGAGTTGTATCTACTCTCTGCCATTTTACAGCGATGGTAGTGGCAACCTTCGTCTTCTTCGCCTCGTTCTAGCATCTCCCAAGTCGACCGCGAAGCGTGATTATCGTTTCGAAGATAGTAAGAAGCGAAGGAGCGGTGATTGTCGTCGTTATATCGTCATCGTCTTTGTCTTCGTCTTCACCTTCGTTTCCATTGTCCTCGTCGTTTTCTTCCTCTTCTTCATCGGTGTTCGCTTCTCAGCGAGAAAGAAGAGGAACCGTGACGTTGTGGTCCACCACCGATGTTCACCGTGACCTCGGTTGGATATCCGTCAGTGTATATCGGTGTAGGCGTGTGTGGGAGGCACAGGGCCAAAGGGGGTTGGTAGCTAAGGTAGGTAAGCGCTTCATTAGGCCGCGAGAGCTCCCTAATTACACACGGTCTCATTAGCGGCTTCCATCCTTCCTCGCCCGCGCTCGTCCCTCCGCGCTGCTCTGTACCACCTATATGCGTGTATCCTCTGAAACCTCTTCGCCCTCTCTGTGCTATCTCTCACTCTTCGCAGATATATGTACAGAGGAGAGAGAGAGAGAGAGAGAGAGAGGAGGAGCGGGAGAGACGGGATGGGAGAGAGGAGATGAGGAGGAGGAGAGAGAGATCGGGAGGGGAGTTCTTGGTGGGGGGGGTGAGAGAGCGGGGAGGAGGGAGGAGAGAGAGAGAGAGAGAGAGAGAGAGAGAGAGAGAGAAAGAGAGAACGTCAAGCACGAACCAGACGGAGAACGAGAGAGACGAGTTGAGGGAGCTAGCGATACGTATGGGAGATAGCGATACACCGATTTGCAGTATACTAGAACCATGGATTGAATAGTACAAACGTGTTCGTGTGATATAGTTCAACGAGGTTGGTCTATAAAAAGCAGCTCAACACGCAAATGCTCACGAATCGTTGCGACGGTAGAAGGCTTATGTTACTTGGCATAATGATGAAAGTTGAACTGGAAAAGCCTTTGCGTGAACTACGCTAGCATGATATTAAAATAGCGAAATTTTTTAAAAAATTGATGTAAAGTGGCTATTAAAGAATACCTCTCTACCTCCAAGGCGTTCTGTAAAAATAAAAATTGCGATTTTAGTTACCTACTGCATCAATGAATAACTGGATCCTTGCGGACGTTGCGAGTAAAGTGGGCGAAATTTTGCATGTTAAAAGAGTCCTCCGTATAATAGCACTAACCCTTTCCTCCTTTCGAAGAATTCAGAAAATATTAAAATCGTTTTGTTATCCCGCGTGCACACGTACATAACTACAGATCCAATATCGCTGGACATTGCGGTAACAGGCTTCTCATTATTTATGCATTTAAAAGGGTCCTCCCTAACACAGGCGCGCACAACCCTTTCCCTGTCGAAGAATCAAAAATAGCTTCGGAACCGCCACCCTCTCTGCGCCACCGACTGAAAGGGGTCCGTCGGGCGGCTTACCGCCACGACACCCCCGCGTCCCCACGCAGGCAAATTTAAACGTCACTTGACGCGTCATTAAGATCCTTCAAATCGCTAATTTAAAATGGTGCGAATGCATCGGCATCTCCTTATCGCAAACTTAAACTGCTAACTTTTTTTTATTAATTTTGCACACGACAAATTAGATAATATGGTATCACACATTATTACACTCTTTACCGAACTGCCAATGTGAATTAATCATCTTTCTGTTCATTAATTATGATATCTCATCTACTATTAATCCTTTAATGTACGTAAATCAAATATTACGAAGATAAAAAGAAATGTATTATTCTCTCAGTTAATATCATTACATTTTTAGCAATGAAAAAAATTCTTGCAGGAACGTACGATCGAAAATGGATTAGCGAAATCATTCTCTCGATCGAAACTCACTGCGGAATGACCATTTTTTGGCCGCGCCGCTGGCGATAGCATGCGTGCGCGCGCGCGAGGAATCAACGGCGCAAAGCCAAATAACACCGGGGGCAGATACACCTGGTCGTTCCGTTTTCCGCTGATTGATGCGTGTCGTCTGCCGGTCGGTCGGCTGCGCAGCCAGTCGCTTCGCTCAGTCCCGCCGGGGTTGAATGCAGTGAATCGCGCGGGCCTTCGCCGTGGCGCTCCGCCGCGCCGGAAACGGTCCATCACACGACCACGTGACCGCGTGACGGTCTGGCCTTTGTTCCACGCGATCATTAGTCTGTCAATATGCCCAAACGACGTTCGCCCTATACGCTCCTCCTCTCGTCTGTCCTCCCCTCGTCGTCCCCACCCGCGGCGCATATACGTATGCGTTATCTATAACCTGCACAATGCACCCATTGTCTTCCACACGCGCGCATTATACACCCCCATTATGCACGTGGACGCGTGCGTATTCGCTTACCTGCGCACGCATACACGCCCGCACGCATGCACGCACGCACTCACGCACGCACTCGCGCACGCATATAAACGCGGCATACCTAAAGCGTGCTCCGGTATCCCGCGTGATGAAGATCGCGGAAGATACGGAATGGACGTTAGAGCCCTCATCACGATAGAATTCGCAGATAACGGACATCCTAGGATCTCGATGTAGCGTGAAGGTAATCGGATGCGTCAGGTAAATGGCGAATACATTCATGTAATAAATATAATTGCGTAATAATGATATTACATATATAGAAGAATAGCGTCCGCATAACATGCTCCGAGGATCAATTTCGGAATGGCAATGTGGCGCGACGTGTTATATATGATTGCTCTGTCGGCGCGCGATTCACGCCAGCCCTCCAGCTCACTGAAAGATCCGTAAATCACATTCCGGTTCATTGGATAATCCGGCGGTGTTAATGTTCCCGCGTATCCCGTTGACACATACCTCCCGCCCCTCCCCTCGCTCCTCTTTCCCTCCGCGCGTCTTCCATTCGAGCTCTTCGTTTTCCCTCTGTCTTCGCGTACACGCCGCCAGCTTCCTCCGATGATCCCGAAAGCACCCTCCACGCGTATCCATCCCCGGCGCGACGCGTCGCGCCGAAGTAGGGAAGAGAAGAGACGGGGAACCGGAGCGCTAAATCCAGATATATGATGCGCGGCCGTGACATGCAAATCTGGTCAAAGCCCGGTACCATTACGTTTTCAAATCTTTAAAGTGTGTTTAGACAGCCGACGAGCGGTGACGCGCTCTCTCGAAGATTGTCCTTGCGCTCTCAGGCGATCTCGAAGGATCGATTGTGCGTCGAATCGAACGTATCCCATTGTCGTCGTTAGATTTCGATCGAGGAAGAGAGGGCGGTCCAAGACGAGTGTGCACTGTTTAATAATAACGTACGAGTTTTAACGTGCAAGTTAAATGATGCTCACATTAACGTGGCACGTTTCTTTTGGAATACGGAAAAAATAAATAAAAAATAAAATTTTATTACAAACAGCAATGTAATTTACAATAGCCATAAGAGTTTCTGAAGTATACAAATTTACACAATCTTTTTTACATATAATACTTAAAATATATATATCTATAGAAATAGATATAAAACTTTTTCTGATATTTTCTCATGTCTTCAGCAATTATACGTTGTCTTGCGATAAAGTGCATCCAATTTAAGTTTGTCTTATTGTTAGTGATTACTTATCGTGAAAAGAAAACGAACCAGGAAGAATTAAAGGTCAAAATTAACGTTAAAAGTCAGAGGTGAGAACCGCAAAAATTGGAGCATAGTTCGAATGACATTGCAGTGCGGTGCAATAATCTTTCCCGATCATCAAGGGCAACGATTGAACGTCGAACTGACGATTTACGTCGATCGGAGCACCGCTGTCGATGCGAGAGGAATCGATGCCGCGCGATTGTCGGAGACGACGAGTTTTTGCCGGGACGATCGCGGTTTATTCCATTCGACTCTCGATCCGTGAGGCCGCACGAACGGAGCGGTTCGCAGGAACGAACGACGAGGGATCGAGCTTCGCGCGATGTTTATGCTTTATAGCAGGTCCAATTAATGCCACGCAAAAACTTGCCGGATTCGAGGGTGGTCAACACACACACACACACACACACACTCGTCTTAAATCGCTTGTCAATCGTGGACGCTTGTGGATGTTGTCGTGTAAACTCTTATGTAAGGTTGAGACGAACTCTGTGAGGTCAAGACCGTCGAAGTTTTGACGAGTCTTTATTGACGAAGATACTGAAGTCGCTGAAGTCAAATTGTGCTCGTTCGGACGTCACTCCAAATACCCATGCCTGATAAGAAAACTGGGCCGCGGTCTGGCCCGGTTTGTTTTTGCTCGTTCCCCAGATCTCACGAATCGGTCGTTCGATCCCGTTCGACTCATCGGCTCCGCCAATGGGTCTTATCGATTGGCGGATGATCGAAGGCAAAGAGACAAAACAATCGTTTCGCGGTATTTCGCTTCTTGTCCCGGATTTCGGCCGGTCTCGTGGACCTTCAGCCGAACGACGAGTGAGGTCGGCAACGTCGATACATCATTGTCTTTGTCAGGAAGGAAGATTGAAACTGTCATTGCGAAGAAGGTATAAGTTAACTAAAGTTATTTTTATAAATCAGTCAAATTAGCAAGATTAATCTTCTAAGAATGAATATCTGCGAAATAGTAAAAAGATAATACTGTTTGAAATTACGTGCATAAAAATCATATGAGTTTTTAATCGTTTCGTTGTACATATATACGTATATTTTATTAGTGCGCTTAGCACTTCTAGAGAATCTAGAGTTACCATACTGTTAAATTCGTAGTGTCAAATTATACTCAATTTGAGTTATTTTTTAAACCATTCCTATAGGTCGCCATTGCTCCTACTCAATATGCAGTTTATTTACTAATCTTTACCATCAACCTATCTTCCTATAGTAGATAGATAAAACAATGTTAATTTAACTAAATCAATAGAGTTAAAATAATACTGTTTTGTGTTAAAATAATAAATTTCGATACACATGGTAGCTAAATATTACAAAATGTTATTTAACTCAAGGTATATTGGTTTAAAATTTACCTTTTAATATTTAACAATGTAGGTATTCCAAATGCAGCGAGTATCTCAAATATTTGTGCATTGTCGATTAAAAATTGATTGCAAATACAAAGCTATATTTTTATTTCGATTTTATATATGTTTAATTTTTGACATACATGAAATACTTTGCACAGATGACAAACTTTCACTGTTTATTATCAATGTCATACATGAATATTTAGAGGCGATTCAACGGTTTCAACGATTCCGGTAAAAAAAATCGTCTAGTAATCTTAAGGTTATGACGTTAATGAACTTTAATACACAGAAGTTAGGTATGACAAGGCATAACGCGGTTGGCGCACAAAGAGAATTCCTACGTCCGATCGGGATGCGGTCGCGCATATGCTTCCCCCGTCCCTCTTCTCTTGCCTGCTTGCTGCCGGCATGAAATAATAATAAATACACGGCTGACCGAATGGTATTGCGCGCTAAACTGATTCGTAAGCGTGGAAGCCGCGGAACAATGGGCGCGGACTCCGCGTCCGAACACGGGAAAGGAGGGCGGAAAGGGGGCCGAGACGGTCGGTAGGACCTGAGAACGACCGCCGACACAATGGAGACCAAGTTGGCGGTCTAACCTCCGACCTCCCGGCTGTGCACCACCGACGTCCCGCATTCGCATTCGGATTCGTCGCTTCGATTGTGTGCTAATGCTTCGTGCGGTGTCCACTACCGCGGCCTTAAGACACGGCACACCGCGATCTCTTTCTGTCTATATCTACAATTCTTTAGTCCCTTCCTTCTGATCGTCACTATCGTCTCTCCTCGACAGGTATCGATGTTCTGCAGAAAAATAATCAACGCAAAATCTTAAAATTTACACGTACATAGATACACTAATAAATGAGGTCTCACTAATACACATGTATAATATTGTGTATTACTTCTTACTAATATAATTACGTAAATTTTGATAAAAGCTTTCCTTTCTGTTTTACTCGTTATTGATTTTGTCATTAAATAATATTTTAATTTTCAATTTGAGAAGAGAGAAGCTACATATTTTGTTATATTCGTGGTGGCGCCATGCTCTTTTTATCGGACGGTACGCAAGGGAGTGGATCGAAATCATTTACTATCGCGATCAGTTGGTAGTGGCCGAGACGTCGGTCGGTCGGGTCGAATGGATTCGATTAGCGACGGTACCGTCGACCATTGCCATAATCGCTCCCGGCAGGCTCGTAAGTCTTACTGCGCCGCTAACGAACATTACTCCAGAATTCGGGTCGATTCGAATCTTTGCTACGCATCGCGTCATGAATTTATTATAGCATTCCAAGTAGAAGAAGCATATTTATAGTAACACTGCTAAAAATAAATATTAAAAATTAAGCTTAAACAATCAGATTATACTTTTTTTAAGATGAAACCTACAAAACATAGAGTTTTTTACGTCAATTAATATAATTACATGCTAATTAACAATAATAAACATGATTGTGTTATACTTTGACTCGTCAACATTCTTCACCTTCATTTTTTAAAGTAACTTAAAGTAATCTATCTCTCGAATTATTTTAGCATGTATGAAAAGAGTATATAATAATTTTGAATTGCATTATAAAGCAATGATGCATAACAGAAATGTCCGGCGAATGTGCATAAGTGGTGAAAATTCGCAACTCACTGTCGAAACGCTTTTATACTTCTCTGCGCGCGCGCAGACGCGTAATCTTCGCGTCGTTGTAATCTTCGATAAACATGATAAGCAACGAGTGACGGTGTTCAATGTCGAGCATAGGGTGTATCACGAGTCGAATACAGCGTACGATGCATGTCGACCGCACATACGAGAGAGAAAGAGAAAAAGAGAGAGAGAGAGAGAGAGAGAGAGGGAGAGAGGGAGAACGGAGGAGAGAGAACCCCGTAACAATGAGGTGGATCTTTCCGTAACGCAGAGGAGGGTGAACTCAGTTTCCGGTGGCCTTGCACCCGAATTTGAAACTTTCCCCGTTACGTTGGCGGCGAAGCCGCGCGCGCGATGCGCGTCGTCGGGGAGGCAGGGCAGGGCAGGAGCCGGGGACGGCGGGGGCGGCAGGGAGGAGAGCCGGGACGAAGGTCAGTGTCTGCATAAAACCACCCGAGGCTACAGACTGTCGGTTCTAGACTGCCGAGGCGTTTGCTATGCGGGCTGCGCAAGCCGCGGCTACGTGCCTTGCCTGACGAGCTGCGACTCAAATTCAACTCAAACTCTGCTTTCTGCATCTGCTATTCCGCTTTCCTTCGCCGGCTCTCTGTGTACTGTCGCTAACTCTCTACAATGTGTCCGGCCTGCGAAGACTCAAGTCATACACCCCGTCGATTGGTCGTCGACAGTCCGAGAAACCGTGAATATCGCAGTATTATTGAAATTATCACAAGAAATATGATGCAATCTTAAAATAGAGCTAGTTTAAACAAGGATTTTGTAACATAACTGATAAAAAATTTTCCCAAAGTTAAAAGTTGTGTATTACAAAATGCTTTTCATTATTATCAAATATTTTCTGACAGTATCAAGTTTTGAAAAGGTAAAAAAAAACGACAAGAAGTATTGAAAATAAATTTAAAATTATTACTTTCGAGGTCTTCAAACTACGAAGAGGAATTTTTATTGTTCACGATGAATATATCCTCGTCTCTCCTTCGGCTGCACTTAGCCAATTATCATTCACAACGCGTAGGCTGATCGCGTCGTAAATATAATACCGTAATAGTCCACGATTGCCCGTACGAGACTCGACCGAGCTGTACGTTGCACATACATTTCACATGGGACACGAGAGGTCCCAGTTGTGGGACAAGCAAACGGGGGAGGCGAAATGACAGGAGGCCGGCCGTTTACCTGCCGTTACGATAATTAAATCGAAACAAAAATCTATCCGCGGTCCGTGGTCGTCAATCCTCGCAGTCGACATTTTACGTTGCCAATCGGCCACCCTCTCGCTATACAACACGTTCCCACTTCCGCCCTCGCGCTCATTGTCCCCTCCCCAGATCGTCGTGTTTTTTTGTTCTCCGCGACGTCGACACGTTCCGCGTACTAATAATCCGCGCACGAAAATACATTCGCTTTTCATTCGCCCCTTTTTCCCCCGATAATGACTTCGACGGGGAAATCGAGTGCGCGCTTGTGCGCGCTATCATGTATTGTTATAAGCTTCACGATAAAATTACGCATTCATGACAAAAGGGTAAAAAGAAGCTGCAATAGTCAAATAACGGATACATTTTTCCGTGTTACAACGTTTAACTTTTCTCTAACAATATAAGATTCTATTTACCTCCACCAGTGCCAAAAAATGCTTTAAAAAAAAATTCGTTGCTCTCATGGTTACATTTTAGAAAACTAATTTTTTAAATGTACTAATAATCTCAAAAATTTTAATTAGTGAAATTTCTGATCGATCGCCTTTTAATTATATTAAAATTGTAATATCTCGAAAAGCATCGCGGTTCAGCATTCTGGGCGCCATTTTTGGCGGCGCGACACGCTCGCGGGGTTAATCCCACATGCGCGCCGCGTTGCGTCGTGGGAACTGCGAATGACGCGCGACGAGTATAGTTACAGCTCAACGAAAGTAAGACTCGTGCGCGACGTTGACGGCAGGAGCGCCTAACCTCGGCCCTCTCGGCACGTTAGCGGCACGGAATCAGCTGACTAGCAAAACTGACCTAATTATTATGCATTTATTCGCGCGTATTCAAATGCGCCGGGCGGCGGTGCCCGTTGTCTCGCTCGCTCGCGCGCACATCCTATCGTTCTCCTTCGCGCACCAACCGACGTACTCGGTTGTCCTATACGGATACGTAACGCACGATCAAGGATCTACGTCTTCGAGAATCTTTCAGAATTATCAATCAATTTCTCCAATTGTTTCAGAAAGAATATAAGAATTATTTTCTTTAATTTATCATTTACGTCTTCCATTATTTAATTGTGATGTGAGATATTGACCTCTGTGCCATTAATTTCACTCCAACATCGTATTACCTATGTCTTTAAAAAATTCAAGAATTAATTAGCAAAAGCAAAAGAAAGTCAACATCACGTATAACTCTTTTATTCTTAAAGTCATAGATTCAATATTGACAATCCTAACTTTCAAAGGTTTATTTAATGTAATAATTTTCACAAAAACAAAAATTTGATCTTTAAATCAATTCCATCACACAAAAATAAGGATTGCACTCTTTGCTGGCTGTTGCGGTGTTCAAAGACTAAGGGCTATGCATGGCACAGCTAGAAAATGTTAAGCAGTAAGACTTAAGCAGTGTAAGCAAATTGACCAATCACAGTCAAGAATTCTCGAAGACTTAAAAGATAGCTATTGATCTATTTGCTTACTGCTTAAGTTTTTCTATGTGCCATGGCTCTAAAGAGCTACGTAATGATTGTGGAAAAGCTGGAAAAGCCAAGCAGAATTGGCTTTAGGAAATTACAACACGGAGTACAACTACATTTTATCTAAACTGTGACATTTATGTTCATAATTTAAAAAGATATTGTCTCGCAACAGCGTTAAACAACCATCGCGTGACTATATCACAAGTCGCCTTGACAGATGGGAACGAACTTCATCGAGACAATCGTAAACTGAAGCGGAGATCGCCGATTAGACCTATCGGTTCACTTTATCGCGACACTGTGTGGCACTTTTAGCGCCACTCCGACCTCCCTTCCGTCTCTAACGTATCGTATCGATCGTTTTAGCAACTTATCAGGCCGGTGCGAGGGAGAGGACTTCCGACATCGAGATCTCTTTCCGAAATCTCGCGTTTGCGTGCTAATCAGGATCAGGCGTGCCGATGACTTTGGAATAGGTATGCCGAAACAGCGCGAACCTCCGCGCGATAAACAAGCATAACAACCCCAAAATACCTACCCCGTGTCCCTGCGCGTTTGCCTGCTCGCCTGCCTGCCTGCCTGCCTGCCTGTCGGTCTGTCGGTCGCTCGGTCGATGCTTTGGTTTCGCCAATGGTGAGTGTACACCCGCGCTAAGCACGCACACACGCGCGTGCACGCGCCGTGCGTGTACGTATGTACGTGCACACAGCGAGCGGCCGTCGGGGAGGGTCGCGGGAGGGCGTCTCGGCGCCATGCTGATTTGCATGCGCCGCCATGACGGCCGCCACCGCTCGAGCGGGGGTTGCACGACGTCGCGGGAGGGAGGGCCGGAGGGTTAGGGGTGAGCATCGATCGCTTTCTCCCGCGAGCTCGTCTACCCCTCCCGGTCCCTCCTCTGTTCCCGCTCCCCTTCCCCTCAGCTTCTGCTCTCTTCGTTACTCTCTACGCTGGCCCTTTCGTTCCTCTCTCGCGACCATTCTCTACTTCGGTTCGCCTTCCTTTTTCTCCGTCACCCCCCCCCGTCAGTATCTACACCCCACGTTTTCTTATCTCCTCTCTTTTCGTCGCACGTCCTCTTTTTCACCGTTTTGCTTCCTCTTTCTCTTTCTCTTTCTCTCTGTCTTTCTCTCTCTCTCTCTTTGCGAATTGCGACCGAACAACCCAGCCTAACAACCGCCACCGACGCCTAAAACCAGAAAACTCCGTCTCTGCTTTTCTCTCGATCCACTCGCCAGTCGTCCTTTTCAATTCTTTCGTCATCTCTTATCCTTTACCATTAGAATTTTGTTATCGACTATTGACACGAGGTCCAGCTATACCAGTCTAGATGACTCCTCTATATGTATACAATATTGTATTCATACATATTGTACTCATACATTAAAAACGTGTTACTTTTTTCCCTACACATTATTCTTGCCTTACATTGATCTTTTCTGAAATAACCGTTTACATTGATGAGCCATAATATCTCTTTGATTACAACCCATGAGCCACGAGGTGATCGCTTTACACAAAAGTGAAGCGAAGCGACTCAGCGAGGGGGGTTGAAAAACCTCTCGTTTCAAGAAAACCGCGTCGGGTAGCTGGAAAGAGAGATAGGAAAGAAGACGAAAGGAGAAACGAGAGCAGCAACGACCTAGCGAACAACGTCCGCAGCCGTCTATTTACTTATGCAACGGGCGACGAAGTAAGGGGGTGGCGGCGGCTCGCGTGGTGGGTGTAAGGGGTCGGAGCCTCGGGCTCTGTTTGTTTTCGTTGGACCACATAGCGTGATACGTTTGCGTAATGCGCTACGTCCGTCGTCCTTTTCTCCGCCATATCCTCCTCCCAAGTCTCCGCTAACCACCCCCTGCTGCCCCCTCCTCTCTTATCGCCCGTCCCCCCTTGCCGTCCCCATACCGTCATTCTCCGGGGGTAGCAACGGCTGCGGTGGAATCTGCCAGGCGGTAACTCATCCGCACGGCCGTATTCTCGGATATGTTTTTGCTCGTTCTCTCTCTCGCCCGTTTCAACTCTCCAACTATACGTTCTCTTCCTTTCCTCCTTCTCCCCCCGCCCCCCGTTCCCGCCCGCCTCTATCTTTCTCGCTGCGCGGATCTGCCGTCCGTTTGTCCGTTCATCCGTTCCTACGTCGTCGTTGTGGTGTTCATTTTTTATACTGGTCGCCGACGTCACCACGAGCTGACGGAAAAAAAGAAGTTATTTCTGCCGCGAGAGACGCGAAACGTTCGGTTGCGTGAATCGCGAGACTATACTTACGTGAATTCAAAGAAATATGTTGATCGCGGAAATTCACCGATTCACAGAGATTCACATAAATCATGAAGTTTATAGCAAATAACGAAAAGTTGTTTAGAAAATGTGAGAGAGATATTTATATATTATAATAAAATAATTTATGTATTACTCTTCTTAAATATTATTCAATACTTACGAAATGTCAACTGCATCGCGAAAAAAAAAGATTAGTTATTATAGTAAATCAAGTCGTAAAATATGGATACCTAACATTTTTTGCAGCGAGAGCAAAATCTTTTTGCAATTATTACTAAATTATAGCTCTCGCTGCATGCAAAAATATTAGTTATCCATATTTTACGGCTATATATTTGCTGTAGCAGCTAATCCTTTTTTTTCCGTGATAATAATAAGACACGTATATGTATAATTTATAACATTAATTTCAATAAGAGAACAATAATAGACAGAATTAAATCACGTTATTTTTCTTAAAAAAAAAAAAAAAAAATAGCGGACGCATTAACGCAGACGATACTAAATGAGCGCTTCTAATAAGATAATTAGCCGTTTCGATAGAGACTGCAGGTGATGTCAGGCGATGACAGTAATTTGCTTGATTCAACACGCCTAGCAAAGCGTTTGCTTCCGCTCCATTCCGTCTAGCAGGTCCCGATAAATCTCGCGTAGGATCTCTACGCGAGACGCGAGACGGTTAATTTCATAACGGACCGTCGAAAGCGGTAAAGAGGAAGAACGGTCTTCCCATGCTATTCCACAAAACTCGTGTACGAGGTGCTTGAACTGGACGAACGATCGCGCGGCTGCTCTCCCTTAGCCTTCTTACAAACGAATGCCGGGCATTCGGGGGAACGGTAAAATGACAAGTCCGTAAAACACGATCTTCTTCCTTCGAACGACCTATCAATGACTCGATGGGTAACGTGATTCGAATTCGGTCGCGATGCGCGCGCGCGCGCGCGTCCCGTTTGCATTCAGGAATCCGAAAACTTCTGGCGGAAGGTCGCGAGGGGTCAAGGGAGAATGGAAGGGAAGCGCGAGGAGAAAGGGAAGTTCTCTCCGCGACTGCGAGCACAGAGAAGGAACCGACGCGACGTGATCTCGATAGACGATGACGGCGACGGCGACGACGCGACGGCGAAATCGAAGAACGAAAGGGTTGTCGCAAACGCAGGTTTTATAGTAATGTCTACCGGTTCCTGGCGCGTCGGTGTATGCCTATATGTAAATACGCGTCAACAATCCCGTGTGTAAAACGCACACTATCGCTTCCACCTCCCTCTCTCGCTCCCTTTCTTCTCTCACCCCTGGCTCCCTCCCCCCTCCCTCTCCCACATACATTTTCCGCAATATCTACGTACGATGAGAAGAAGAGGAATTGGATGGAGGAGAACGAGAGAAAGATGGAGATAGAGAAAGTACGGGTTACATACTACTACCACCGTCCGACTACGGGGCGGATGGCGTGGACCCCTTGGATGGTTGCCTCATGAAAGATGCATAAGACGACTCACCGGGGGCGCGATAAAGAGTCGACAACAGACAAACCGACAGTCACCCCTGTGCACTCCCTAATACCCGGTGCAATACACCGCCAGACGTTGGCGTGTAGGAATACGGCCGATGTGGCCGCCACCCACCGCAGGGAGGGAGGGAGGGGAGAGGCTCCTACTATCAATTAATTATAATCTAGATTGATGGATCCGATCCACGCCGCTCGCAACGGAGATTAGTTTCGCTTCTGTCGTTGTCGTGCTTGTCGTCGGTTCTCATCTTCCTCCCCCTCCCCTCTCTTTCCTTCCATCCTCTTCGGCGAGTCGAAAAAGTTCGGCAATTTTGCTAATAATTTGTTAGTGAAATTTCGATTGACGTGCCAATTTATCGGTTTAAATACTTTAAATTGTCATTTTCAAAGTGACGTCAATAGCAACAACACGTCGATGAATGACAGGAGCAAGAGAGAGAGAGAGAGAGAGAGAGAGAGAGAGAGAGAGAGAGAGAGAGAGAGAGAGAGAGCAAGAGAGACAGAGAGGGAGAAACACATCGTCGACGTAACACCAGAGTTACGTTTGTCGAGGTCTGTGGGCTAATGGCATGCAAGTGAGCGGTGGCGATGGCGGCAACCTCCCGGCCCGTAGCGCGCCCGGGTCGATAGGAATTAGCATTTTTATGGGTCTATCTCGCTTACGCGCTACGGTGCCCCGTGGCACCTAGATTCTTCGACATTGTTCACGCACGCTTCGTACGCACTCGCCGCCGCAGTAAACGCCCGTCAAACATTCGCGCATTTGCTCACGCCACGAGTTTCTCCGCGAGACATTCACCTTTCGGTGCCTCTCGATCCGCACCATCCGAACGTCATGAGATATGCATGGCATGAGATATGTCTTTACTCGTTCTTAACGTTATAATTTTGATCAATTTAAAGTTCATTCTTGCGAACAAATTTTATTGTGACAAGTATATGACGACAGACGTAAGAGATATACATTTTTCCATAATTCAAAATTTTTATTGCTTTAATTAATTTCTGAATTTTATTCATATTCCGTTATTCTTTTTTTTATACTGAATCGATAAGAGAAAGAGATCCATAATAAATCAATTCCCAAATATTGTGATCAAAACGATGACAGCGACAAATATGACGACGAACGTAAAATATACATTTTTCCTCGTCCATAATTTAAATTTTTTATTGCTTTTGATTTCTGAATTTTATTCACATTATTCTGTTATTCTTTTTTTTTTTTCATTGAATCGATAAGAAAAAGAGATCCATAATAAATCAATTCCCGAATATTGTGACCACAATGACGACAGCGGTGATCTTTCGAACGTCAGCGAAAAAACTTGCGTCACGTATACGATCAACTTTTTCGGCAAATCGAGCGATCGGAGAAACTAATTGGTGATCCTACGCATGAGCAACTTTCGAAAATGCGCCGAAGAAGTAAAGAATAACAAAAAAGCAATAAATTTACAAATAAATTTATAGTAAATTATCAAACTTTCATTAATTTTATAAAGTTAACTTTCATAGTAATCTAATTATCCAATCAAACAAACATTTTGAATTGATCTAGAAATATTAACATTCAGTATGCTGAAATAGCCAGAGAATGGAAAATTTTTTTCATTTAAAAACATACACAATTATACTTTATTTAGACAAAATATAATGTATTGCTCGTTTATTGTATTTATACAATATATATCGTTTTAAATAATCTTATCATGCAGCGCTTTCCTAATCAGAATCCGTGAATGCACGCGAGATGCGAGATGCATCGATAACTTTCGGAGGTTCGGATAGACAGGCCTCGATCGCAAGTCGAGCGTATCCCGATCGACGTTATGGCTGTTGTTTTTCTCTTCAAGGCGAGCTCCAAGGCGTTATCGGCGCCGAAACGCCTGGGCGGTATTGCGCTCGAAGGGTAAACACGCGCGTGCATCCCCGTAAAGTTTACACGCGGCCTATGGGGTGTTTAGTGCGTATTACGGAGAGAAAGCGGCTATGGGGATGGTTACGGGGTCGGATGAGAAATGATGAAGACGAGGACAGACAGATGGGTGGACGCCGGACGGACTGAGGGCGAAAGAGAGGGAGGGAGGGTAGAGCGAGGGAAAGTAAGGGTGCGTGAGACAAGGAGAGAGGGATGACAAAGAGAACGCGAGAGATGCGACGAGGACGTCGAAGGGCCGAGGATCTTCGGCGGAAGGCGCCTGCGCGTTTCCATGGGCACCGTGTCTGTACGCCCCCTCTTCCGCAAAACACCGGACGGGGAAGAGAGGAGAAGGTATATGTCCCATTCCAACGCATTCGCGTCCCCTCTTCAGTCACTCACTCCATCTCGTTCTGTCACCGCTCGTTCTCCGCGCCCTGGTGGGCACACTCCGAGGGACATCCTCCGCGGCGGCAGCCTCCCTCGTATAATAGCGCACCCTTTTTCTCTCGCTCGCCTTTCATCACCTTCCGCCGTCTTTCTCGTTTCACCGTTTTCTTCTCTCGTACTCCACGTCTACGCTATACGAATCTCGCGCGTGACGCGTACGAACGGCGACTTGATGTTCGGAACGCAACCGCGAGAACTCGGACACACGATCTCTCGAGTCGAGTCGCTCGATATCCGTTTCGTCGCGAGAGCACGGATGCCGCGTCGATCTTCTTCGCGAAACCGAGGTTCCTCGCGGTCATCTCGTTAAGTGATGACGTGCCATTCAATCTTATTATATACAATTATAGGAACTCACGGGCGCTCATAATCATTGGAATAAAGACCATTCCGGCTTTGATGATATAACATTAAACTATTAACTATCCTCCACATAAATTGAATTGCATAATTTATGCAAATTTTATCACAAGCCAAAAGAACCTTCTGTTTATAAGTCTATCCCAAATCCGCTGTTGAACGGAAGGGTCTCGAGAAGGGCCAATTGCGTGTGCATCACTGCATCATTGTATGCAAGATATGCAAGAAACCTCGCGACGCGATGCCCAGTCCGATTTCGTCGTTATAAAAACATCAGTCAACCGCCGCCGTTTCTGTTTCAACAAAGTTCGCTTGTTCACCGCGGCGGTTTTTCGGATTTTACATTCAGGTCCATGTTTTGTCCTCCGGGCCACTCGACGAGCGACGGACGTGAGATGGGGACAGGTATAAAAAGGTAGAAGCAGTATAAAAAGCTGCTGCTGCTGCACACCGAAAGTCGAGATGGAACAGCGCGACCGCCTACTTCGATCGCAAGACACGCTCCGTTACGCATGCACAGATCGCCTTTACGTGGATATATGTCGTTTCGTACGTCGCACGACACGATCGATTTGGCGCTTCGATCTGTCCTCTGGCAAAAAGGGAAAATGAGCATTCTGTGCCGAGAAAATCGAAAGTCCCATTGACACAAATATTAAACATTTTTAAATATGAATATACAGATATAACATTTAGAAACATATTACGTGCGTGCGCTCTTCAGAATATTATGATAAAATTAATTTTAATAATATACTCAACTTTTTATTTCCTTTATATAGCTTCGTAAAGATAAAAATTTGACAAATAATTGACATATTTATGAACAAATCACAGATATTTTATAGAAATTTCTCATTCGGAGAAGTATTCACAATCAGGAACGATATATCGTGCTTTGTAGTTCCAAGGTCAACGCTTATCGCGTCGCAAGACGTAGAGGCTTACGTACCTTAAATCTGGAATATGCGCGTATCATTTTCTTAAGCGTCGCCGTGCTCGTCGCGGATGCTTCTCTTACGCAACAACCTGTTTTACGAGGCACACTATCCCACGCGGTCCGCGTCCCGCGTGGGCTACGGCAATGACTGCCATCAGCTACATTTATGACGAAGTTGGCGAGTCGAGGAGACGCGATAAACGGCGACTGCGAGCGTACCGTATTTATGTCGCGAAACGTCCCTATCGATACGCTGATATAAATGCGTCGTATACGTTTCAGGCACACGTTTTATTTTTGCACACCATTCTCGCAATTACGGGTGTCCCGCAACGGCCGCGTTTTACCCGTTTGACGAACATCTTGTAATTACCCGCCGATCAAACGCCATCAATTACGTTTGTCCGCAAAGACGCGTGCGACGCGCTACGCGATTATTTTCTTCAAGAACGCTAATTACGACAATCCTAAGGATCCTGATTTATATCGCGATTATTAATTATACACTGAGAAAAAAAATTTAATCCGCAAAAATATTTAGTCCGATACGTCATGCAACTATAAACATGTTAGTTAACTAAACATTAATTGTTTTAAACAATTATTATAAGTTGCACTAAAAAAGGAATAGTGAATTCATATGTTAACCATCAAAATTTTTTTATGAAAAATTAATTAATTAATTCAACTAATGTTTAGTTAAACTAACTAAATTGTTTAGCTGCACGGACTAAATCGGACTAAATATTTTTTCGGATTTTTTTTCAATGTAGAATTATGATTATGATTTGTATAGAAGTTCGTGTAGGATATATATATTATTTTTTTTTAAATAACACCGCACGTATAGCCTTGAATCTTAAATGGGATTCCCGCGGGATATGACGCAACATATGTCTTTCTGAAGTTTAAAAAACTTAAATTTACGAATATTTTATCTCAAAAATCAAGCCATAGAGATAATAAATACATTTTTTTGGATTCGACATAACCCGCGATATTTTCATTAGTGCTGATTATTTATGTTATCAAAAGAGCATTCGCGTGCTATTAAGCGAAGCACATTAACTATTAATTAATTATTTATATTCGAAGCGCTGATCTCATTCTACTCTGCATAACTACAATATATTGGATAACAATACTCATTTCACAGATGCACGATTTAGCATATCTCAATCTCGTATTCTGTAATCGTGAAATAAACATTTAATTGCCCCAATGATCGGTGATACGAGGAAAAATTGATGGCCCCTGTTGACGGGGAGGCTCAGCGTGCTCCTAAATGGAGCACGGCACGTCGAGTCATGCGGAGAAGGTAGGGGAGTCGTTCGAATAAAAAGGGCTGTTTATGATTTTTCTATTGAAGCGTAACTAGGTGGCACGCGAGGTAGTACGGGTAATAAAGTCCTTTACGCGGCAACTAACCGCGCCGGCGGGCCAGGGATTCAGCCGAGCGCCGCATGCGTTTATCGTTTACTATCGGCGTTACAGCCGGTCGTACACATAAATCGCTTTACGATCTGTCGCTAAAAACGGATTTCATGCGAAAGTAGGTAGCTGCCGGTAAACCGCAACCGCGCGCGTCTTCGTATCGCCGTGCGAATCATGAGAAGAAACCACCGGTACATCGTGCGGACGACCACCAATATAGGTATACATATACGAGCATTAGCGGCGATTTCACAACAGGCCGGAATCGATCGGCCGGGCCGGTCGTACGACGAAAGAATCGCGTTTCAATGATTGTTTCGCGCCGACTCACGAAATGCGCGCGCTAAAATTTCCATAATCACCTCGCGAATGTAACCAACGATCCGTCTCGCCGCAAAATGGAACCGCGCGGAGATATACAAATGTAACGAACGATTCTTTTAGAAAGTGGAGCTTAAGCGGAAGACCACCGTTGTTCCACTTTCACGAAAAATTACCCTTCCAGGTAATAATAATGGTTTACAATGGGTAAAAATGGTTACTCAATTTTTTTAATTATTTACACTTATTTAAATTACCAATTATACTGTCATCGGTAATTCAATAACATATTACTGATGTGTATTTTTATCGTTGAAATTACGAAATTGGTATATTTGGACGGTTTATATCATTGAATATATTTATTATCTTCTTCCCCATTTTAACGGAAACGACGTCATTGTCGCGAGCATTTTCAAGGATCGTCGATGCAGCGAATGCGAGAGATCAGAAACGACCGGCGCGAGGAGCAAAGGATAGAAAGATGAAGAAGAGGAGGAGGAGAAGAGAGTGGGACGTGAGCGAAACGGAGGACAAGATGATGGATGGTCCCTCTCCACCCTTAGCTGCACCGCGCGCGCGAAGTGAGGGCGTCCCGACGCTGACGACGATGCTGACGCTAATGAGCAAAATATGAGGCGCCACCCTACCACCCCTCTTCCGTCTTTCCGCCCTCTCGCTTTCTCGCCCCCGTTGTCGAGCGCGGTTCTCTTTCTCGCCTGCCTCTCCACCTCCGGCCTCGCCAGGTATCGATTGTCGTTCGCGTTCGCCTAAAGACCAAGAAGAAGAAGAAGAAGGCGAGGCAAACGAGGGAGGGGAAGAAGGTTTCGTCCTGGAACGAAAACAAGACGATCTATCCGTCTGATTACTCGCGCGCCACCCGCCTCCCGCGATTCCTCGCGTATATTCCATTCTCGGTTTGTCTACGTGCATTACCGTATCTTGATCGCCGCTGCAGTAGTCCTGCCCGACGATAAATAATGACCCTGTGCCATCCACGAAACTCTAAATACTGAAAGAGGAATCTTTGTTTCGTTCGAATATTCGAATAAACGTTAGCGGTGTGCAGTACGCCGCGTAATAAAATATAGTCGATGACGCGATCGTATTATGCACGATTATAAAGCATATTAATAAAGGAACACGAGAAAGTGTTATGAAAAAAAAAAACGATGCGAATCGTCGCGAAATCGAAATAAATATCATCGATAGAGAGACTCGATAAATACGAGCGTAACGAACGATCTTCGATGACGTTAAATGACAGAGGTACAGCGAAATAGAAATTGCGGCGAGCATTAATGACGAACTGGTCGCTCTTTGTCCGCTCCTCGGAACCTTCGTCCAGCGACACCAGCAGCCAGCACCACCGTCGCCATGGGGTTAGCACTGGATGTCCACACTCGTTTTTACCGCGAACGAGATGCTCCGACGACGAAAAAGGGGCCCGTTTAATTTCATTTCGCCGGCACCGCCCCTACTCTCGACGCCCGGAGCGACGAGGCACCGCGAAAAAGAAACTCTTCGACGTTTTACGAGCGTTCTCGGCTCCTATCCTCCACCACGTTCCAGCGCCGTTCGCGCCAGTCCCTTAAAGGGGACCTCGAAAATCTGCCTGTTGTCGCGGCGCAGCCCTTCGTTAAACGTCTCGAGCCCGGTATCTTCGCGGTTCGCAACGGTGCAAAATTTTACCTTATATTGCGCGATTCTTTATTGCAGTAGCCGACCCTTCGTAACTCCGTATTCGCAAGCTTCAAAGTCGTAAAGTAACATTGTCGCGTCACAAGGTGGACGGAATACTCGTATATCCGAAATGTCACGCAATTTAATGTCTAAAAATTCTCTCGAAGAGTAATGATTCTGCAAAAATATATTATGTGTTGTGGGATTAATGAACCGGATATTTTTAATCGTGACGAGAGTCAGATGAGTTGGAAAGAAACTTTGCGACTGTCCGTAATGCAAATACCCTTCGTCTCGCGCGTCTCCACTTCTTTTATTGGGTCACTCCATTTTTGTGTTAATGATCCCGTTTCGGTGTCACGCCTACCACCACGGCCGAGACGTAGAAGAAAGGTTTTTGCGACGCGGCTCGCGGCGAGAGCTCGCTCGCACAGCCTCGTTAGAAATTACCGTGCAGCCCATCCTTCTCGCCGTTAATGAAAGCCGGGTTCTGCGTGGCGAAGATTATTCGCGGTTTTTACATGCCGAGGCCATATTCAACGCACAGGCGAAGACGCGCAGCCTCCTGGTCCACAGGAGAATACCGAAGACTGATGAAAGGAAAAAGAGAGCAAGAGAGAGAGAGAGAGAGAGAGACGGCATCGGGAGTAGGCTAATTAATTTGGCAAATCATCGCGTCGCAGTGTAAACAGGGTGGTTCGATCTGTCTTTCCCGCACAAAGGGGGTGTCGACCAGAATGAACAAGAACGGCGGCGAGGCTGGCGCGGGGAAGTTCGTCCGCCGCAAGGGTGATATCAAAGGGGAAGACGAGGGATATCAATCCCCGGAGAAGCTACGGACTCAGCCTCCGCCAACTGTATAGCCGACGCTTCCGCAGTTCTCAACCGCGAAATCCTCCGTTCGAATTTATCGCCGTCGTAACCGAACACTTTCTTCCCAGTAAGCTCATCCCATAACGCGCATCGAATCTTCTCCACAGTTTTTCAAAACGACTGATTTCACCGATGGCTCTCTCTCTCTCTCTCTCTCTCTCTCTCTCTCTCTCTCTCTCTTTCTCTCTCTCTCTTTCTCTTTCTCTTTCTCTCTCTTTCTTTCACCGGATAGTCCAATAGTTATATGTATAGTAGCTCTATGTGTATGGCTCTCTGAAGCATTAAATCTTCCCGTGTAAAGATCTATCGGATCATCCACATAGGAGTAGTCCCTCACGGACGTTTCGTCTAGCCAGACATTTAATAGATAAACACCGACGTTTCACTTCGAATGTCTTTTTGTAGAAGTATACATTATAACAGAAAAACTGGTACGCATAGAATTATTTTATTTTATTTATCAGTAATTTTTTAATATAACTGATTGATTCGTTAAAATACGAATTTTACAATTATATTTTGCGTATGTGACGATGATAAAATGTCTACATTTATTGATCGATACAAATGCTACACAGAAATACAAGTTGCTGTTAACTCTTGCATATTTTTAAATCAAGGGATTTTTACTCGAAACTGTAGACGCAGAGCTTACGTCGGTTGCGCTCGCGTGACAATCGCGAGTTCGGGCACCAATGGTGACACGAAGAACACCGTACTTTAGCGCCACGGCTTCGTCTCTCCGCTGTTGTATCTTATCGGGGAATCGGGCTTGGTGCGAGGTCAAGGCGTGCTATCGTGGCCACGCGAGCCGCCACGAGCCGCCTCGCGGATATACGAGGTCACCCTCGCTCTTCGATCTGGACGTCTTCCTCGCGGTAACGTACGAGCGCTTCACGTGCCTCGCCGAGGTCCGGTCGTGAGTCGTGACGATTCCGCCCGAACATAAACCTTGCTCTTTATTTAGCTATAGTTAGCTGGACGTATTAAGAATCCGCGCGATTCCGTAGCGACGTGAAAAGTCGCCGCAGTACAAGGAAAATCCCCGGTATCTCGTATCGCGGAGAAGCCCCCTATCCTCTCTATATGCTGACCCGAATTCGTCTGATGCACGAACTTAATAACGACGAAGCGTAAGCAATAACGGTCAAAGGGAGGAACGACGACGACGACGACGGAAGTTGTCCGGAGCGGATACGGTATGATTCACCTGTAATATCGTTCCCCGGAATTCTCGGGAAAGTTGGAATAATCTCATGCGCGCGGTCGTCATCCAGAATCGTTGGTAGACGTCGTCGCTGCCTGGTTATCTTCGACCGCCGACAAAACCCAACGTAGAATATGAAGGAAATCGTGAGCACCCCTACAGACTCCTTTTCTCCCCCGTCGGTGTCTCCCTTTCTCTCTCTCTCTTTCTCTTTTTTCGTGTCTCTCTCTCTCTCTCTCTCTCTCTCTCTCCCTCTCTGTCTCTTTCTCTCTCTTGCTCACCCATCCATATATCCGAACAGCTATCGCTCTGTCTCTATCGCGTCTCCTTTCTCTCTATCGCGGGCTAGGGGGACCGAAGGGGTGCGCCGGGCGCGCGGGGTGGTTCTTTCCCTCCTGTGACGGAGGAGTTGAGAGTGCCGTTGAATATGCATGAGAAGCTCGGGCTCCTATCTACCGTCCTAAAAACATTCAGTCGACGCTGAAGCGACCGATGCTCGGACCGACCGCGCGCCTCGTCGCTCGCCAATCAATGTCTCCGACAGGCTCGTCTTGCGAAAATTTCTGTGAGACGCCAAGACGATTCCTTGTAACCACGAACAAGAGAGTGAGGAGGGCACCGAGAGAGAACGTCTTCTCCGACCTAACGCTGCCATTGGCCGCAGACGTGCGCTGACATTTTTATTCCGTGGAAGAGAAACCGCGGAGTTCACTGTGCCCTGGGGAATGTTTATTTCACTGAATTTAGATCACCGTTTTTTACTGACGTACCGCTGCTTCACGACTGAATTTTTAATATTGGAGTTTGGACGAGGGGTTAATGTTAAAAAGATATTTTAGCGTTTTTCTTATTGTTAAATCTTACTTCAAAAAAAATATCTAAGATCAATCATATTTTACGTTTTTCTTTCTCCCACATATATGTATAAATCCGGATAACAGATGTAACTATCTTCTAACGTTAAATAGTAATGCGCACGTTTTTTTGCCAGAACGGATTTGACATTGGAATCCGCTCGCGCCGTAGATCAGCTTTATCACGACGACCATCTCGGCCATAATTATGTTGTAACCGCGCGCATAAATGCCGGCGCGTATAAAGTGAAGCGTGTTAAGCGTGACTCGATTATCTTTCGAATCAGACACGGAAGAACGCCGTGTCTGAAATATCGCTCTCGATCCCGAAGAACGAGCGCGATCTCGCCCGCGCGCGTGCACGCGTGCACACGCGCGCTACTTAACTACGCGCGAACGCATATATACGCAGGAATGCTTAATGCATTCAAATGATATTCACTCTCGCGCGCTGACGCGAATGCTTTCGACAAATTAACGCCGTGTATCGAATAACTATCTACCCGCTGCGAGAATGCGCGCGCGGTTTCTCGAGCATCTTGTAAATCAAACATACGATCGGTAGTTCCGATAACGCCTCCCCGGCGTTTCGCTCGATATAATTCCGCAGAGGAACATTCGTGATATTACGTGTAAACGTTTCTCCCCCCGCCGCGGCGCGCCGTCTAATATTCATACACCGTAGGAATCGCGCGGTAACTCGATAACTCTCTCCCAGTAACTGGCAATAGTTAACCAGTTAATCGTATAATCGTGCGTATATGTCCATTTCGCGGTGCCGAAGAAGATAAGAAATCGCCAAACTGGCTTGGAGCTTGCGCTGCGTTTACAGATACGTTACGCGAGGTCCTTCCCGCAGGAAGTCCTTTCTCGTCGTTTAACGAGGCCTCTGTAAAAGGTTCGATCATTTTTTAACCGGAAGAATTCTTTCGGTCCTTATCAGCGAGGTCCGATTAAACGCGACAGGAAGCAAGGTGGACAACATGGCTCTGTCGCCATCTCTCGGCGACGCTGGGAGACAGGGTAGCCATTTTGTTTCTGGAGGTGGCCAGAAGGTCGCCGTGGTGTCGCGGCACACCCGCGCATGTCCATTGGTCCCTCCTACGATGTCCTCCCGACGGCGGCGGCGGCGGCGGCGACGGTTTCTCTCCTCCGCTCTCCGCTCCGTTTCGTCTCGCCTGAGCGACGAGGCGAGAGACGACGTACCCCTCTACCACGACCCACGGCTTCTCCTCTTCCATCCCCCTACGCGACGGACTCTCCCCACCTCGAGTCCACGACTTCCCCACCTCGGGGGACCCGACCACCTTCCCTTTCGTACCCGCCGCACCCTCTGGCCGTCGTCGCGGCGGCGAAATGCTCCCTCTCCCCTTCGCTCCTGCCTCCCCCTCGACGGCCACCGCCGACACGGCCACTACCATCGTCTTCTCCTCCGGCTCTCTTCCACCTCCATGCAACGGCGACGATCCCACCCATCCCACCGTTGCGATATTATCACTCCGTTTTACTCGCGATTTATCGGCCTTTATCAACTACATTGCCACCGAACGGTGTGTATCGTTGCTGCCTGGCTGCCGCGATCGCATAGCCACGTTTCGTTCCCCGGCTACGATCCACGCCAGGTTCTCTTCCACCGCGCGACGTGCCCGGCACGGCGTGCCCTCGTAAATCAGCGCCGGTGGTTTATCGTCGTCGCCCGACTGAAAACCGCAGAACCGACCTGCTCCCGCTTTCTCGCCGTGTCGTCCGAAGGTCGACAACGGTGCGTCCAACTCGCCCTACTCGTCCTGATGATTTTTTCTCGTTTGCACTATGGCGTGAACAAATATCAAACAGCTTTAGACTCAATAGATTTATCCTCAAATACGGGGGTAGAGATTTGTACATGAACTTCTCTAATCTGGGATACCAGTTTGCATACTGATAAATGCCAAAGTTGGAGATATACATCACGAAACATGCGTGAGATCTTGCGATTACATGTATATTTGCAGCAAAAATAAAAAAAAAAATAAAAGCGAATAATAAATTTTGTATAATAATACGTCAGCGAAAGAACTTTTAATTGCGGGATAAGTCTTGCGCAATTATGCGAAAACGATTAGACCGATGTCATTCAATTTGCTTCAACTTGTACTAACTACATTTTCGATTTTATATTGTCTATAGTCTTATTGTAAATTTATTCCTTGATGAACGAATTATTATGTTTTTTAGACGAATCATAACGGATAATATATTGTTCTTAGGAAATAGACAAATGACACAAAATGTGATCGTTGCCCTTAGAAACTTGCGAACCTAAATAGCCGATAACTAAAGAGTGTTTTATGTCTTTCTGCAGAGCTTCTAACATAAAATTTATTTAGGGAAAATGTGGCTTCCAAATTTTGCGGGACGATTAGATGTCAGATTCCGGTTTCTCAGAGAATGCATTCGTCATATCTCGCATGGATCGGCCGTCTTTGAAGCCATCATATTCAAGTTTAACTCCGCGAGATGATGCTCGATTTCCAACTAGTTACACTTGACACGGAACTCTAACGTTCGCGTCGCGTCTCTCGACACCTTCCTCGCTTTTCCTTCGCCTCGATCGAACTCGGGGAATCAAGCAGACGCGTCTTATACAAAAATTCCTACCATCGCCTCCGTCTATTCCGGCAAAACTATCTGCCACCCATCTACGCGGGTCTTTCCCTCTCGTTCCAGTTTGGGAACAAAGGGATCGCCGCGCGATTCCATTTCCCGTCGTCATAGTCGTCGCTTTACATCCTGTTCCTGACTCCACGATGTGCTTTCTCGCAGGCTCTAACGCGCGAGGGGACACCGCTCGCTCACTCGCTCGCGTGCGCTCTCGTTTTCGCACATACGTGTATACGTGTGTACATACATGGATGAACGTGCGACTCGTGCGTACGTACACATACGCGAAACGCGTGTCGGTCGCTTATACATATGTGCATGTACCTATAGAGTATAGAGATATATACATATATATTATATATCTATATATATATACATATATATAGATATACATATATACGGTGGATAGGTAGGTATATGCATACATCGGAGGCACCGATGCACGGTAGAGTGCTTTCGAGGCGAGTGCAGTAGAGACTCACGGTGCTGCACGGTCTGGTGATTAGCGCCGCCCCCTGGGGACGGCAACCGCCAATCGGTGGACGGCGTCGCGGCGCCCGTCGTCGTCGCTTCACCGCACGAAGCCGCCGCTGCTGCTGCCGCCACCGCCGCCGCCGCCGCTGCCGCTGCCGCCGCCGGGGGCCGGGAGTCCCCTGCGGGTCCGCACAATCGCGGATATAGCGGATAGCGTCGGGCAAAGCCACGACAAAAATCAATCACTCGCTGCTTCCTCTTGTTCGCGATGCTCTCTCCCTCGCTCCTTCCATCCATCCGCCGCGCGCTTCTATTTCTGTTTCCCTCCGGTTACACGGCTCGTTCTCGCTTCCTCTCTTCCTCCGTCCTCGTTTTCTCCATCCGCCGTCAGCCGCTCGCAGTGGTTGTCTGCGCGAAACCGAAACGCATCTATATCGCGCGTTTTCCCCGCATCCGGTTCTGGCTTATCTCCCGCAATATCCCGCATCCCTACAGGCCGCTTCGCGAAGGTTCACCAAAATCGTGACTCGATATCGAGCGCGGAAAAACGCAAAAAGCTGTTGCAGAAGGCTAATTGTGTGAACTTCGATCGCTATAAATTTTTCTAAACCTATATCGATGTAAGAAAACAGACATTTTTGTATTCTTTCGACTTTATTTATTAATAAATTAACAATTAACGTCGAAAACCGTCGAGTCTCTGTAATATTCCCCCTTCGTACTCTCATAATGTTCCCATTCATGCTTCACCACTGTGAAGATCGCTGTTCGCGGAGGAATTCGGGGGAAAATATGTGGGAACGACTTCGTCGCGGTGCTTCACCGTCGCCTCGTCGAGGCGTCATACGAATCCTATCGTCGCGAGTCGACCGATTTTTCTCGCGCGATCTTCCCACGTTCTCTCGCATCCCGCACACGCGCGCGTATCATTCTTCGCCTGCGTCGATCCACGTCCTCGACGCATGCAAGAACGGGACAAGGACAAGCGAGATCCCGCCCGACCTACCGGACTGACCGACGACCCGCCTTGAATTTCATTCACACACCGCGAGGTCGACTCTCGGTACTTACGCGGAATACAAAACGACGTTCCCATGGATCGGACGATACGGCAATACGTCGGCGTGAGCCGCCGAAATGAGAGAGGTATAGCCGTGAAACTTTTCAAGTATCTTCTGGTATCGAATATTACAAGGATCCCAGTATTAGAATGTAACATTTATGCTATGCAACTGACCTCGTCTCGTGTACGATTAATTTTCCAATTTATAAATTCAAATTTCCTCCATTCATTAATAATGAATTAATGAGTTACATGCGTATTACACAGAAAAAAGAAGTGTGAAATCCAGACTTATATATGCTCGTATGCATAATAATCTATAATCTTGAAATAAGATTATATTGCTTTAAATAAAAAAAATTTGCTTGAATGAAGTCATTTATATAGTTCAACCAAGAATAAAAAAGTTGAAATTCTTATAAAAAGATGATAGATTATGAGTATGTAGGTTTTGATTTAGCACTTATTTTTTTCTGTGCAAAAGATTCTACAGGACTTCTTCCCGGATAAATTAAATTTTGGGATTATTATGAGTAAAAATAAGGTATGATTAATTGCGAGGAAGAATTATTGCGATAAGATTTCATTTTATCTTCAAACTTATAATTATTGTCGCAGGTTAACTCCTTTTTCGTTTTTCTATCGCGCGTAATTTTCGTTGTCGCGCGAAATAACAAAAAGTTCTCACAACTTCGCGAAATAGGGGAGCGATATTTTTCTTACTAAAGCGACCCTCGGTATATCGCTTAGCGAGACCATCGTCACGTCGCAGCGGCGGACGTGGTTATGACACCAAATCGATCCGCGAGCTATCGAGCGGTGAACTTGCTGCGCGCACAGGTATCTGAAAGAACTTCCGCCGCCGCCGCCGCCGCCGCCGCCGCTACCGCCGTGCAACCACGGCTGTAGTTTCCCGAAGCGGCCAATTTCTACGGCCGCGTTACGCGATTTTCATAAATTAAGATCGGGAGGCATGCGTACGCGGCAGCGGCACGAACATAGACATCGTGACAGCGAACGTCGGGTAGGAAAGGAGAGCGGCGCGGGTAGGAGAGGAGAAACCGGAGACCGGAGAAGGAGGGTTGAAGCCCGTGACTGAAAACATCCCATAGCGATAAGAATCTCCCGGCGATTAATTGGTATGACAGCGGCACACGTTGCCGCCGCAACGCGCCGCGTTAGATCGCGCAGTGCGCCAGCCGTGACAGTGCGTCCGTGTATCTCGCGCGATATCTCCTTATGACGATGCCCGGTCGACGACTCCACTTCGTCTTCCCCTATCCACCGTCTTAGGTTCTTGTCTACCGGTGCAAAATGGAAAAAGAAAGAAAACGAAAAGAAAAAGACGAGAAGGACGCACCAACGTTCCCGTGCCGATAAAGAAGGGATCACCCTTGCGCCACGTCGCAACGTGCCGCAAGTTCTCACCGGAACTCGTAGTTCCGGGAAAAGCCTGTAGGGAGGCCAGCTGCCGGAAGTCGTCGGGGCTGCGGAGCGCCGCGCTTTGCCGCGCGAAAGCTCTCGCTCCGAGCGCGGAAGAGAGCTTCGCCCGGTGCAGGGATCTACTTGCCGCTCGGGGGTTCGCATCCCCGATGCCAAGCCCTCCTCCACCCTCTTCCTAGGTGGATGCGCATACCCACGTGGTAATGTAGGGATCTCGGGAAAGCTCGCAGGACCTTTATCCTGAGGCCCGGTGTCCTAGACGTCGACCTCGCGGTAACACGACCAACGTGAGCTTTTCATTGTGAGTTTATCCCGCATCCACCGTGACAACGACGTTGGATAATGAATTTTAAAACAGAGCGGGGAACAGTTTCAAGTCGCGAGTGAATATCTAATAGAACACATAATCCGAGTTTCATTCAAGCGTTGAAATGTTCAACTATGTAAGTGTTAAATATCTCTGTTTTTGTGTATTTCTCATCGTATCAGATAATGATTGCCATAAATTTTTATTATATTTAGAAAAACTTAATCTAAGATATATTCCCTGTACACGTATAACAGCGGTAATGATTAATCTATGTACAAAATATAAAGATTATTATAGATATAAAGATTAAAATGAAAAAAAGTAGTCGCGAAACTTTAAAAACATTTCGAAATACATGGAAAAACGAGATACGGTTGTTAATCATCCCGTTGAGCGGTGCACGATCGGCCTTTGTACAATAACATCGGTACGCACACACGCGAGACGATAAAGCGCAGCTGCAAGAGTATAGTCTTGTCCGGATCTCTCCGATTGCCGCTGCGGTGTCCGAGGTCAGCCGTGTTGGTTCGTGGGCCGTGTGGCTGGCCCCGAAGATCGTTGGTCCACCTGCTCCGCGCGCGGCAAGCGTTCACCTGCACGCCCATGCCAAACTTACACTTTCACACGCACACGCGGTCATATCCACCAAAGATATCCACCTTTCGTCTGATCGCACGAACGCTCATATACGTCTCAACACATCGGCGATTCCAAAAATCCGATATTAAATCTGACTAATATCGCTAACTCTCGTATTATATGGCTCTGCTTCTTTAGCAATGACTTTATTAAGAGAAAGTTTATCTTTCTAATCACGATCAAGGAAGAGAGTTGAACATTGTTAATGTTTAAAGTATTGATTCTATTAGTTAATGGATTGCTTGTTTCTTTTGGTATGAAAAGCAAATATAATTGAGACATTTTTCCACATTCTTTCCCTTTTCTATTAAACAGATCCACCAAAGTGGCCAACGATTTATCTCGAGGATGTCACGATTTTCTTCGATATCTCATCGGTTACATAATTATCCGTTTCTTTTCCCCACGGTATCATCGTAACGAAGGAAGAAGAAGTTTGGAAGCACACACCTTGCGCGACAGGTGCCATTCTCCTGGATAGCAGGCGCAAGTAACAAGTACCCACGCGCGTTCGCTCATACGGCTTCTCTCTTCCACCGGCTCTATCTCTTTCGCATGATAAACGCGCGTCCACGCTCACGCTCTTACTCCACGCGTATATGCCTACCGGTCGCCGCCGTCGTTGCCGAGCTATATCGTCTTGGTGCGCGCGCTGGCCGTGTCCGGTAGACGCTATCGTCGGTACTTAAAAATATGTTAGCGGCCGGCATATAAGCACCGTGACCTCCGTGATACGATCTAAAGAGCCCGGGAGGCCTGCTGGGACAGCGCGTCAGATGCTTTTACACGCCGGCAGACGGGGTGGATTGCCGAGGGTGACACGGGAGAGAGAAAGCGAGAGGAAGACCGTGACTGTAACCGTCACGCCGGACATCGCTGGACGTCTATCACCGGAAAAAGGCCGAAACGAAGGCTGACCTATCTGATATATTCTGAGACACCGGGCTCGTGCACGTGCTCGCACATTGCGGTAAAATTTAATGTGTGCAGAAGTTCTTTATTTCTTGCTGTTACGAGACGAATCACAGTTTGCCAAAAAACGCAATATTCATATTACGTTTGTCAACAAAATTGCATCTTATTGACCGATTTATATATCTTATGTGAAAAAAGCACGATTGTCATTGCCAGAGAATTCTGCATCAATTATAGATGCCGCATTGATATTTAAAGATAGACCACTATAAGTTTAATACACTTTAGAAAAGTAATTCTCTCGTTAATATTTTCGAAACACAAATTCACGACGTCGAAAGCTCTTCAGGCAAGGCTACCATTAATAACGCAAGGCACAGGAGCTCTTTGTTTAACCGCGCGTCATTTGAGCCCGTGGTGTGTTAGCTTCTGGGAGGAAGTAAGAAATTGATAGATCCTCTCTGTGTATCGGGTGAGAAGGAAGTAGACGATAGTCTCCTTTGCGACACGGAGAGGCGGCAGTCGGCGAGGCGAGGAGAAAAGAGGTCGCGTCATTGCTGGCCATGGCCGGTGATCGATGGCGCTGGGCGTTATCTTCGCTACCCCCTCTTGTTCCCGCGGTAATTCATCATCTCGGTCTGTTTTTCACTTACTTTATATGCAACATATTCCGTAATTTTTATTCAGTCAACCAGCCACCGTCGCTGCCGCCGCCGCCGTCGCTGCTGCTGCCACAGCCATCTCCATACAGAACCCGCCTCATAAAACGCCGGCGAGCCAGCCTTCGGTGGACCGTCATCCCCGCGAATCGCGAGCGATACAGCTGAAGAAGCGACTAACGTCTTCTCCGGTCCAAAGTAACTCTCCTCGGAACGAAGTCCGAGGGGTTACGCAAGCTTGCACTCTATATGCTAAGGAATTTCGATATGGAGATCCGGACCGGGTCGTTCCCCGGGACTGGTCAGTTTGATTTATTGGCTCGAAATCGAGCCACGCTAAATTTCGGGGAAAATATGCTGTCCCCCAGCCTTGTCACGACGCCTCCGTCTCGCCACTGAACGCGCCGCGTCCTCTGACCGGGCTTTCCCGGCCGGCGATATTTCCATAAAATGAATTATTAGACTCTCAGATATATCCGGGAAAACGCGCGGGATGCGCCAGGCTCTGTCCTCCGGCATAGTTTGACAGAGATCTCGGGGTGAATTTATGTCGCCTAAGACAATCTCGCGAGAGTGGAAAGGGACTCGTATTTTAATGTCTTCTTCGTGAATTTATGAAGTCGAAACGTATGGCAAAATTTTGATTACGTCAGAACATAGAGTACTTGTATGCAATACATATATAAATTTTAGTGACACGATGAGACTGCAATGTAAAATATTGCGGTTAAACTATATAAAATTGATTGAACTGTTACATTAATTTATACCAATAAGTAACTTATTCTTTACAGAAAAATATTAATATGACAGAGCAAGTTATCGATAGCCTTATGCGTAGTCATAACGCCAAGTAAACATTCCTGTATTCGGTAAAGTTCAAACAATCATCGGTCACCGATGGATATCCTTTTGGGCGATACTCTCGAAGCCCTAAAGTGTGAGTCTAAGCGCTAAGTAAATCGGGAGAAACAGGGAACGAGAGGATGAGGCAGGACCATGGCAAGAGGTACGAAAGACACGAGTGTCGAGAGGATGAGAAACGGTGGATGCCAAAGGTCGAGGATGGGGAAAAGGTGAATCGTAGTAGTAAGGGTAAAGTAAGGAAAGAGGGAAGAGGCGGAGGTGTGGGAGTGATGCGAGCAAGGGGACCGAGGTGCTTTCGAGGCTCGAGAGTCGCGCGGAATCTGCATTTCAGCCTTCCGTTTCCACCCTCTCCTCCCCCCCTTCCTCCTCCCGCACGGACTCGCTGGAACCCGAGAGCTTTCGAACGGCTCGCAAACACTCCGCATCGCGAGAAAGCTTCCGTAGCTGTTCGCGCGAGGGTGTGCGCATCTGTGTACGCATGCATGGATACAACTATATATAGGCGCTGTAAAGACTCCCCGGTAATCTTCGCGTCTCTGTTGTCTTCGTACTTTTACTTTCATTTCAGTATTTGCCTTGCGACAGAGGGGCAATGCGAACCTTTTATTCGACAGATAAGTATTTTGCGTAAATATATATGTATAGAGGGACGAAAATAGATCCTTCAGTAATTGGACTTGTTGTTAAAGATTGAACAAAATCCACATATTACTTCTCTTAACTTTAGTCTTTAATTATAAAGACTTATTCTATCAAAGATTTAAAAAAATCTAGTTTGCATTTTTAAACACGATTGATTATATATGAGTAATTGTTCGTACAATGTCTGAGAAACTTTAAATAACGACCGCGAAGGTCCGATGTACAAGACCGGAGGGACGAAACGCCACGCCGAACGCGGAATGAAAAATTGTTTACCGCGCGCTCGGCCAGCCGGAAGGGTGCAAGAGTCGGGAGAAGGATGGTGAAGAGACGGCCGGTAGGAAGAGGCAAAGGCGACGGGTAATTAATCCGCGGTTTTTCTCGTCTAATTAGTTGGATTTATTCCGTTGGTCCCCCTTATCCACAAGCTCTCCTTCGCTCTCGTCGCGTCTCGCTCGCCCGCGCCGTCGAGTGAGCGCCGTCGCGCTCTCTCCAAGCGTAGCTGGATGGGTTGATATATGGAAATGTATGCGGGGAGATGGAGGTTCGCATTTTTCCAGGCACGGTGTGCCTTCATTTCCACCGCAGCTTGCTACACCCCCCGCCCCCGTAACCATTCGCCCACCTTCCCCCGCGCGTCTTCCTCACCCGTTCGGCTTACAGTTCCGTACCCAACACCCCCCTTAATGACGCGTCTACTCGTTAAATTCGTGTCAGGCCACCGCTCTTTCTAGTCGCCGAGCTTCTCGAATCCGCGCGAGATCCCGCGTACTTAAGGACGAATCCGCTTCCACCTTAGCGAGGATTTTCACTTTCCACTCGTGAAAACCTTTTCCTCGTCGCTTGATCTTTCGCGATGATCCCCGCTAAGCTCGCTGAGATCTCGAGGACTGTCTCCGGGAGGACTGGTTCCGTTAACGTTCACGAGAAATTACTTTGTTCGATGTGCAAAGAATACGTGCAGTAATACGTGATTTAATACATTTCGGCTACGGACATTGACGTCTGTATACTCGCCTGAGTATACATCTGACAAAAATCAATTCTAATTGATTTTTTAATTGCATTTTATTCGGAATGGACAAAATCGTAATCTTATTAAATAAAATGGTAATTTTCACACTTTCTTGATGTTCTATCTAATAAAGAAAAAAAGCCGATGCACACACAAAACAGCACTCAGCAGAGCGGTAAGACAAAAGAATCGCGTTTCCGTGCCTGAAGCCTTGAACGCACCAAGTCCGGTGAAGATGACGACTCGAAAGAACATCCGGTATTCTAAAACAACAAAACAAGTTAAAAATAAGTACGGATAATGTAGCACATACAGTACAAAAATTATCTAAGACAAATATGTGCTACAATAATAACTTCGCTAAAATTCGTTTGCGAGATAAGAGATAAAATAGCAAAAAATGCACGATAGTACCTTACCATGATCATTGAAAAGTACAGTTAAAAGAATGCAATATGTATGCGCATAATTGAATAATGCACGAGGTCACTGTCTACAATATATTTGCTGCATACAACAATAAGATCACTTAGCACTGAAATAAAAACGTTCAGTATGAAGACATTGACCTCTATAATAGCAACATTGTATTTTATTACAAACAGTCCTAGAAATCCTTCATTTGAAATAATACAGTATAACAGTTTCTGATATGTGGCAATGTTGAGGAATCATCTTATTAGACATTGCTATCGAATAATATCTTTAATTCGATAATAAGTAATGAATATCTATTCCATTTCGCAAGTTTTCAGTTTTTTTTTTTCCAGAAAGAGCTAGGGATATTCAACTTTGGAGCACTTGTACAAATTATTTTTCTCTTTTTTCCTGAAATATCCGTAATAATTTGGAAAAGCATCAGGGAAGTGTCTAAACACATAAAACACACTGTCGCCATTTTTTAACATCGGCCATCAAAGACGACATCGCAACAGCGGTGGAGACGGTCGCGGCGGTTACATTTCCCGGTGCGGTCGAAGCGTTTCGACCAGCAAAAGCTCTCCCGTGAACGTGGAACCGTGCGATATAGCGATACACGCGAAACACACGCACACGCCGGCGCGGCCGGCGAACAGAGAACTCGCGTGTTGCGCGCCATAGTACGCCGGATAGTTACAAAGGAAAGAGGGAGAGAAAGACAGAAAGAGGCAGGAGTGAAAACGGCAACGGGTTACGAGGAAGCCAGAAACGCGCGGCGTACCCGCGGCGATGCCCAGGCACGTACCTGGTAAGTAGTAGGTACGTAATGGGTAGCAGGCAGTAGGTGGCAAGGCTGCGTGACGAGGCGATTGCGGACCGTGACTAAAATATTTAAAAATATGTATCTTTCTGGCCGGACTGCCGTCCAGTTCCAGTTCCAGTCCCCCGGTGCGGACTTCGCCCGCCGTTCCCCGCCGCATGCCGCTCCCAAGCTCTCGCCGCTGCGCCTCGCTATATTTATTTCGCGTTTCCTTCCTGCCGACCGCGCTCGAAGGGGTGCTGCTGGTTAGCCTTGCCCGTGCTGAATTTCGTCGCCGCCTCCTCTCCACCTCCCTC
The DNA here is from genome assembly GCF_048541705.1 of Temnothorax americanus. Lineage (NCBI taxonomy): Eukaryota > Metazoa > Arthropoda > Insecta > Hymenoptera > Formicidae > Temnothorax > Temnothorax americanus. The sequence goes on along the minus strand of NW_027509371.1, from coordinate 2,335,522 downwards.
TATTCCCAAAGCTTACGCAAAGCGAGCACTTCGCTCCGTTTCTCAACGGAGTTGTGGTCTCACTCGCCAAGAAGAACCTAAAGGATAATTATCTACAATGCGCAGTACAAATCTACTACAAAATAGAGTTGGATACGTATGTTCTAAATTAAAATAATCGCTCTGTTGATATCTTGTAAATTTCAATGTTCAAAAATACCTTGTCTTGAAATTTTTAAGGAAACTGCGGCTAAAAGCGAAATTAATTAATAATTAACATATATATACAACATTTATTTCCTCGTTTAAAACTTTGTTTTATTTACGTCCACCAGCGCACTATATAATTACTACTATATTCCCCAAGAAGTTTATGAAGATTATATAGTCAGGCAAACATTTATCAATACGCGTGAATGGCAATGACGAAGCTACTTGTTACTTGTCAGATAATAATGTCATTAATAAAACTTGGACGTGCGATGTATTTCTTGCTAGCGGAACTTTATATCGCTCCGTAATAATAGTTTCATAGAATTGTCCCGTTATTGCCATTCAATTACATTCACTCGTAATTACCCTCATATACGAATACTTGTGATTATAGTAACAAAATGTTAACAGTGACGAGTTTTGCCAACATACATGCATATATGTGACTTAAGAACAGTTGCTATTAAATTGTATCCACTTTCAAGATGATTAAAATGATCTTTCATCGTCGAATAATCTGCAGCACGAATATACCAAACACCATCAAAGCAGGTGAACGTTTAAAAAACACACGTGCCTTTGTGGCCGTTACCATTGCAATCCCACCCCCAACGAGAACTTGAAAAATATTCTTACATTATCTGACATACACGTAGCGTGCCTTTACACCGACCGTCCTCTTACAGAATTACCCAATACCCATAAGTTAACGAGCAGGTGGACCGGTACAATCATGTAGGCGCATTTGCCGCTGGAAACCGTACAACTCGACCTTTAAAAATTTGCTTGACCGCTCGCAAAACTTCTCGCATCTCCGACATCGATTGCACTATGCAAAAGTAAAAACGCGAGCTCTATCCGAAGCTCCTCCACATTCGGTACCAATTACACAATTATACCTTGGAATCTATTCGACAAGCCGATTATTCGGTCCACCCTCATCGATTGTAATATTAAATACGGCTTAGGCAGGTGAGTAAGCTAGACGACGTATGCGTATGCATTCGTAATTGCAATCCTGTTTATCGTGAGCCATACGGTTGAGAATGCCGGATGACCTCGACTATCCTCGGGGCCCTCGGGGCTCGGGGCCCTGGAAGGCCGGGTGCGAAACGCCGACAACAAACGGTCGTGCCCGAGGTCCGCGCGATGCATATTCATGATTCCTTTTTTTTCTCCGATCGCCCATCGCGGGAAAGAGGAAGTGAGTTCTGTTGGGCGCAACGCGCGTCGTGACACGTCGAAGACAGCCCGCAGGGCGCATCGCGACACGACAAGGCGCATACTAATCGCGATTTTCGGGACATCCGCTCGTCGAGCCTTTCCGTCAACTTGCCCTTCTCGATACGTGTGACTCTGTTACTGCCCTATCATGTGTTACACCTAGATCCGCATAGGTCGAAAGTTAATGCGATGCAGCACGTGGCGGATCGGAACACGGTCAAATTTCTTGACGTATCGCAATATGTAAAAATGTTGCATAAATGTATTAAGGCATCGAGTATATATTATGCATTTTTCGATTTTCAGCACGCTAATTCGCGACATTTAGATCTGCATATTTAAAGGGATTTACTTCAGCCTTTTTTTTCATTGAATTTTAGCGCTCGGCCCGGTCTGATAGTTTTCTACTTGGGAGAGATTTAACAAGTGAAAGTGGAGAATCAGAGTTATACAAGTTATTTAATCTTATAATAGCTCATAACAGCATTGTTAAAACTGATATTACCATGCATGAAAATTAAATGAAGGAAAGAAGTCTATTGCTTTTTAATAAATAAATTGTAAAGTAAACGTCTCGACACAATATAATGCCGCGGTCCTCCGACAATTAAGCTCCATAAAAACAGTAAACCGTGGTCCGGGATACCCGGAGTTTCGCCAATGAATATTTTTATTTAATGCCCCATTAGTGTTCTGCCCGCCCCAACATTTACTCTGCTCTAACCCGCCCTCGGAATTGTCGGGAATAATTGTTCAGGATGTTGCTGATGTTCCAGAAAAACACTCGTTGAATCACAAGGAAGAATCTTTTAATTAAGAACAAATTTTGGGGGATTTTTATTGTCGAGAAATGGTTTACATTCCAATAAATTATTATAAGTTTTTGTCGTGTATGTTTCTACAATTAAAAATTATTCAAAATTTGTATATGCATAAGTATATTTTTTTCATAGTTTTAATTTGTTTGAGTAATCATAATTTACATTTCAAGACTATATAGATTTCTATAGATTTATTTATGTGTAAGACAGTAATCAATTAAACACGATGTTTAAAATAGACTAACGTTTCAAGGATGCGGTCTGAAAGTTCAAGATGAAGTCCTGCTCATTTTACAGCTTTCATAATTACACGTTACAAAACTGAAACAGTTCTTCTTGATTCTTCCCATGTAGATTGTCTCTTTATAATAACAAAATGAACGATAAAATATCGAAAAAATATAACATGCCATTGCGCGGCAGCTGCTTTTTCGACTCTTTACATAAAATTGTACGCGATATCAAATAACGATGAGAAAATTTCGAGTCGTACGACGGTTTTGCGCGAGTTCGAGGGAGAGGAAGGAACGGGGGGCCACCCCTCCGACGGTGTAGCGGGTAGCGGTAGCAGTTAGCGCCAAAATAAAATAAGGATGGTACAAAATGAAAGGCAGGAAAAATAAGTCGGCCCTTATCTCGTCCTCGTCCCGTTCCGTTTGGCCCATGCATATTCAGGAGCTTCACTCTCCCTCTCGCTCTCTTGCTCGCAAACTCGATTCGTTCTCTCTCTCTCTCTCTCTCTCTCTCTCTCTCTCTCTCTCTCTCTTTCTCCTTCCTTGTATATAGACTCAACGAGCCATCCCCCTTGGTTCTCGTGGTCGGTGCCACTAGCTTGTACCACGGCGGACTCTATACTTACCTACGTCCGCCACCCGCTAATTTCTAGGCTTCCTTCTTTAATTGCACCGGCGCGATAATAAGACCGTATACTCCCTTCCGCGTATGTGTGTATCCGTACGCGTTTGAGGTTTGAGGAAACGTGCGAGCGATTGTGTAAGTAGGCACACCGGGGTACCGTGTAACGAGGTAACACCCATTCTTGCACCCTCGACCATCGAGATAATCTTTATTGTTCCGATGCCTGACGAGACGTCATCAGTTACTTTGATACGAGGAGGATTACTTTGACACTATCGACTTGATTCTTTGTGAACAAATCAAATAAAAAACGGCTACGACGGAATCGGTCTTAAAGTCGATCTTAAATTTAATTCCTGGGTTTTTAGTCATCCATTTTTGGAAAAGGTGATTAACGTGTCCGTGGTTGTGAGACGCGCGCGCGCGTGTGATTGTTCTCGTGGGAATACCACTCGGTTAGCTTAATCTCGACCATAAGTTCATATCACGTACCATTTACTATAATCAGTAAGGTAAATGTACCAATGCCGAGACACTTAAGACTTATGTCTGTTGTCTATGTCTTAAGACTTATGTCTGTTTTATCATTTTACTTTTTAAATAAGTATACCTAACGCGCTAATTAGAATCAGAGATAAAAATATAATACATGAAAAATATTTATATCTTTGATTCTTTGATTTTAATTCGCGTTATAACTTATTTAAGGACTAAAATGATAAAAATGTCCAGACATAGGTACGTGTCCAGGCATTGGTACATTTACCTTAACTGTAACCGTCGAAAATAATTGCTATATGATAAATATATGCTGTGTAAGTATGCGCTCGTGAGCCAACTACATCTTCATGTAGATATGGCATGTAGATCAGGATTTACAACTACCCTTATTTAAAACCGACGATTTTGATCCGAGATTCGCAAAAGTAGGAACGCCAAAGAACCTGGACAAGAATTGACGAGCCGTAGAAACCGGCGTGGTTAACACTCATTCGACATGCATGTCGCGTATATTTTAGTGGAATAAGGTCACGAGACAGACCGGCCCGAGGCTCTTCTTCAAGTATGGTATCATCGAGGATCGGGCCGACACAATGGCGAGGTCTCTCAGAATGGAACTGAACGGAACGCCGACGAGACAACGACGACGACGGATTTTGTATTGTCCGCAAGCGGGACGGCGACGTGTCACGCGTCTTATCGCATTCTTATAGCGCGCGTGACACGGCCGGTACCTATTTACCGCGGCGCGTATAGGCAGTCTTATATTCGCTTTACGGCTCGCGGTAGTTGGCCACGGTCCATTATGGCGCTGGAAAACGGACCATCGATCGACAGCTGTATGCCGGGCTACCTACACGTCGAGGATGGATGGCTTCATTAGGAGAGGGGCATTAGCGGATCGCTTTAGCGCTCGACGAAATTGGCGTACCGCGGTAATTTTCGATTACGACTTGCGGCATACGAGAAACGGATGGAGAAAAATAACTCCGTTCCTTATATGAGCTGTGCTGTCTTGTGTTATTTGTACTAAAATGAATAAGCGGACATTCGATGAAATTGGAAACGATACAGAAAAGTGCAGCAAAAAGACGCAAAGGACAACAAACATTTGCACTGCACTTGGCATTAAGTATAACCGTCTAATTGAGTTTTTATTTCTGTATGAAGATTTATTCGATATTAATGTACAGAGATAATTAAAGAATTAGAATTATTTTTAAACGTATAAGTAAAGTCTATGTCTTTGCTTTGCGTTCAATTAAATCTAAAAAAAACTTGAAAACAAAAGGACGAACTTTATTCTACGTGCGAAATTAATTCTCGTTTTGTAAGAATCGAGCGTCTGCGATTAATAGTTTCGTTAAAGAAAGGCGGCATGACGAGCGCATATACTACTTATAAAACCCTATTTACACCTTCGCGGTATAAATCGAGCACTTCGAGCACGGCCAACTATCGAGCTCCGCGTGGAAATTCTTGGTCCCGTTAGGGGCCAATGACGCCGTAAAGGTGCGTGGTCTACGGTTTACATAAACGACACAGGCTGACTTTCGTGTACTAACGATGTCCGGTTAGCGATCCTCTATGCAAAATCCTGAAAAGTCTTTTTAAAATGTAGGTTTATTTAGATAAAGCCAATATTTCGTTCCAAAATTTTCCATATTTTTCATTAAGAAATTAATTCTTGCTTTGTTTAAAATGTCATAATAGAAATTTTATTACGTATTGTTGTCTACTTTTTGCATAAAATACGATTCCTATATATCAGTGACTCGCAAAACACAAATGATAAAAACGACGGCGGCGCGACAAGTTTCGGGTCCGCCGCCGCGCGAGCAGGCTGGAAGTTCAACGCGTGGAAGTTTTCGGTCCCGTTAGGCGCCGGCCTCGCCAAGATGCGAAACGGTAAAACTTCGCGATGACTCCAAAGTCACTTTCGCGATCGATTTGAGACACCGATTTCCACCGCGGCAGTGTCCCGATTGTCAACCGTTCGTCACTTCGCATCGGCGAGGATTCGCGAACGAGCAGGCGAGCGAGGCACAGATCGTGAAAAGATGGGCGCGGCGTACCGGCATTCCTCCTCGAAGAGTTCCGATGGCATTGTTCCATCGCGTCGCACCTCGATCACGCCTCACGCCTCTGTCACGTGGCCCACAATTCACGGGACGTGACTCCCCGGCCCTCTTAAGGTGTCTACCCAACGGCCGCCGTCGCTCGTATGCACCATAACCGCGTACGCCGCCGCGACGCCGGCCATTATTTCGTTTTTGTCTGCCGTCTCTCCCGTAATGTCACGTTGCATAAAAGTAACTGCATAATTTCGTTGGGATGTATGGCGACGAAATTGACGCGGGGCTACGCCCGTCGGGACGATCGAGGAAGAGAAAGAGACGGCGCGACATTATCCGACTGTTAGCACCAATGTAATTCGATGTAAACGAGAGGAGAGTTGGAGAACATAATTACAGTTGAATGAAGCTTAACCCTATGGAAGATCATGGTATTTCTGCACATCATGATTAAGTACGTCGTGATTTAAGCTAAAGCAAATCTATTACCGCATTAATATCGACAGATATTTTCTCAGCTGTTTTATGTGCAGGATAATATAATTACTAATATTTTTTGTTATAATAGTTTATTCCGTAAATAAATATTGCAAAAAATGTCGTCATTCTCACGAATACATAAGTACTTGGGAAAGTTAGTGCTACGAAATTAAGATATAGAAGACCGAAAGATTTTATAAAACTCGATAATCAACGTGATTCTTTTTTACGATTCGTCCAAAGAGGAAGAGTCAAGCGCTGTCTAAAGAGTCGCATCCATATTTCTCGTCGTAATATAATTCACGCATCAAACAGACTGAACAACCGTGATACGAAACACATTAGCGTACTTAGTTGTTCGCCCGCTCATTCGCTCACCTGCCGCTCATTAGAAGCCTTATCGCTAATTAATCCATACTGCAACGGCGTTAAGGCTCTCGTGTCGTTCGTTGTGTGTTGTGTTGCTTCTCCATCCGTCTGCTGTCTCTCTTTCTCTTTCCTCTATCTCCCTTCCCCCGCAATTATAAATATACTTCCTGGATTCGTCACCTTAACGTTAAGGCTGTTCGGGGTGCGAGTGGCAATTATGCGGTTTCTCGTCTCGATACAAGATATTAATGAGTCTGTGAGAAGAATTGTTGGACGCGTTATCACAAATCTTTTCAGTTCAGGTCACTGATGCCAAAAAAAATATACAATTTGTTTCAGACCATCTGAACGATATTTTATGGACAGATTCTGGTGACTGATTTGATGTATATATCTTTTGATGAAAATGTCGAGCTATCAATGACTGTCAAAGCTTTCCGACGATTGGATTAAACCGAAATAGTCGACGGAATCTTATTTGTTGTATATTTGATTTTTGAAGCGAGACTAACTTTAACGTGTGAAGCTATATACATATAAATATATTGATCAATAATTAATTAAGTTTCCAGCTCCTTGCTTCTGAAATATATCCTTATACATCGCAAATGAGCAATTTTCTTCGTAATCTTTTAAATCAATTTCTTTCCATTTGAATTGGGCTAAAGTTGGCAAGATACTTCGACAGTGTCACATGTTTCTACTTGAACGCAGTCATTCCGTCGCCTTTCAATCTCTTCTCCGCGTCGATCGCATCGACAGCGACGTTTACAATAATGTATGCGGTCAATGTGTCAAGAGCCTGCCTGAATGGCTGCCGACGGTTATCCCCGGCGTTGTTAAGTCCATTTAAATCCACGGTTACGCGACAGCTGGCGTAGGTCAGTATCATTATCTCGCGAGAGGAACGAGAGTGAAACGGCGAATCGATAGATGCGGACGTACGGGACATTAATAAACATGAAGAGGCGAGCGCGCGCGAGCGAGCGAGCGAGCGAGTCGGCGGACGGACCCTCCGCTGTCTCGTCGGCTTCTTCTTCTTCTTCGCGGGCCAACTTTTTTCCTCGCTTTACAGAAAGAATGATCGGATTTCTGTAAAGCGGTACCACTGCCACAGAATTCTCTCCGTCGAGATATAAATACGAGAACGATCAGACGCACCCCTTAGGCATCATTAATTCAAACGGAATTTTAAATTCCGTTCAATTCTCTCTTTCTCTATCTTGAATGGGATATACGGCTATCCCGTCTATATTTCTTAGTAGTGAGTCATTTTTACGCACGCAAAGTGGAAAAAGCGAGAAACTCGGCGGCAACAAAAAAGCGAAAGCGAAACGCTTTCATTCGATTCATCTGTTCGGCGACTATACATTGAATTATCTTCGATTCGCCAGCAAATCGCAGTAATATTTCTCGAGACTGATTTATTAGCTAATAATGATAACACATCGGATAAAAACGCGTGTACCGCGTCATATTACGAGTAAATAAACCACGGGGAGAGGCTAATTACTGCGAAAGTACTTATACTCAATGAGACGCTCATTCACGTCATAATTACGTTTTTCGTAATATATATGTAATATCTCGTGTAGCCGCCTCGTTGCCAGTAACGCGAGAAGTAAGATCGCGAGTAACTGTCGAACGTAAGATTTAATCGACCGCAGCGTTCGCACACAGCGAGCGAAGACGCGAGAAGGACGGGGAGAACGCCCACCGTCCTATACACCGGTACGCGGACTCCTTGCATACGCGGGCAAGGAGCCGGCAACTTGTTAATTATTAATCAGCATGTTTAATTCATATTGCGCGCGCCAGCTGTTTGTTTCCTTGATGCGCGCTAAGGTCTCGTACTTACTTATGGCAACGCTTAAACGTTACCGCGGGTAAGCATTGCGCTCCGGGTGCTTAGGAATTCCTTTCCCCTCCCTCCTCCCCCGTCTTCTCGCTCCCGCACCTGCGACTTTTTCTTTTGTCTTTTCCTCACCTTCCCGCGTCGTTCTTTCAATGCAGAAGTCCACGGCGATGCATACTAGGCATGCACGCTGCAACACGCACGCATCGCGCGCTCGCAAGGTCGTTCCCGTCGACGTTAGCGGTGTACGCTTAATTGGATTTGCCCCTTTTATCAGAAACGTCTTATCGCCTAAATTCATCAAATTATGATATCGGAATTGACAAGGACCAGCAAGCTGTAACGATAACGAAACTGTCGTTAAGAATTACAGAATCAGCCTGCTGAATTTAGAGATGTGCGATTTACAAAATTGTGTGCATCACGTTTACGGTCTTCTTCTAAAAATCATAGTGAATGTGATACTTATATATCGCATTGCGATTTTTATCTTATATTTTGAATTGTGCGCAATTTTGTATTATAAACTCAATTTTGAATCACGCGGTGTCATTTTATATTGCACAAACACTATTTTAAATTTAAATATTAAACTATTTATAAACATGTACAAATGTTAATTTATTCACAACGTGAAAAAATATATTTCGTCCATATCTTGCCGTAAATAAAAACTTGTACAAATTTTTCTCATTTCCTTTGTATATCTTATGACGTACGGAGCATAGAAGAGATAAGAGAACAACGCGATTACTTGACTTTCGTGAAGAAAGAACGGCGAACGCTTCTCGATGACAAGAGAAATACCCTCGACTCGCCGAGATGGCGAACCTGACTCTCTCGAAAGTTATTCCGGAGATACGCGACGATCGATGTATCGCCGCGTGTATCCACGGCTAACGTTCGGAGCGTGTGCGCGGCATTTTATGTATCATTTTCGGAAGGGATGGGCCTCGTCTCTGTCTCTTGTCCCCTCATGCTTACCGCCCCGCGCGCACTTTTTCTCGGCGTACAACGGGGGTGTTTATGGGTTTATTATACGACCGATCCCGTCCGCTCGGCCGCTCGTACACGCGCACGTGACAAATACGTGCACACCGGCGTATGATTCAGTGCGTGTGCGCGCGTGTGAGAGTCCGAGCGTTGCGGATCGGGCGCGTGCGAGTTCCTTCCCTCTAGGACTACCAGAAGCCGGCGTCTATAACGCGTGCGGGACCATAAAAAAATATCCGTGGAGTGAAAATAAATCTAACCTCGGGGCCGAGAGACCGGTCGGCCGGCCGCGCTCCCTTAACGCGAGGTAATAGAAACGAATGGCCATGAGAGGCGGAGAAAAGAAGTATATACGAGGCAAGCCGTACGTGGAAAAAACGACGCCGGGGCTTCTCCGACGGCGTCGCGACGGAATTTCTACTCTATTCAGTTTGTAACGCCTCGTTAGCCCGATGATATTCCGCGCATATCGCGCCCGTTTAATGTGCACGTGAGGCCGCGTCAAGGTGTTTAAGCAAAAGGTGCTTTGAAGGTAAAAGTACGCTATAGTTTCAGTCATATCGGGTACGAGTGTGTATACAAAGTGTTCCATATTCCCTATTCTATTTCTTATGCAAGATTGAAAGAACAAGATACTGCACAATTCCAATAAAAAAAATAGAAATAATTTTCTGAGATAAATAGAGATTTATTTTTTCTTCCTCTTAAAAATGTTATATACTTTAGTATATACAGATGCTATAAATACACTGCTGTATCGTTAACAATCTACGTTAACAATCTACGTTTCGTCGAATGTTATTACGGAAAATACGAGCAAATCCATCACTTGAGAGGCATTGACTCAAGCGCTTTTACTGTGTATAACCACACGTACACGATCGCCGAGCCGTAATGAAGCTCCCGCATGTTCTATACATAAGACGGCGGCACCCAGTTTCCACTATCTTCCCCCAACTGGCTTGAGAAAAAGGGAAAATGTTATTGAAAGATCGCAGGTCGGGAAGCAGAGGAAGGCGGGTGGAGGGACAACGCCGAGAGATAACCGCGAGGGTAGAAAGAGGAGCATAAACGACGGCGAAGAAGAGGGATGCGGATGCCGAAGACAAGAGAAGGGAAGAACGGTGGGTTTACCGCAGAGCGGTACCACCCTTAGCGCGGTCTGAGTTCATTGCGCGAGTCATCAGTATCCATAAGCGATGAGTTACCCTTCGCTCGCTTTCCCTCCCTCTCTCTCCTCCTCCTCCCTGATCTCTTGCCCTCTTTCTCTCTCATCGCGCGGCGGTGCAACCCCGTCGATGGAAGAGGAAGGTTAGGATCGGGCCACCTGGTTCGCTTGTTCAACGCGCCTCTCTCACCGCAGCTTCTCTCCTCTCTGCCGGATGGTCGAAAGGATGGCGGGGCCACCATCGTCGGAGAAGGACGAAGGCCGAGGACGTGCGGCTGGCGCTGGTATGCTGCTGGTGGTGGGTGTAGTGGGTGGTTGATTTTCTTAGGTCAACGTATAATCAAGCCACCGAGGAGAGGCACTACAGGGAGAGGGATAAAGAGAAAGAGGGAGAGAAAGAGAGAGAGAGAGAGAGAGAGAGAAAGCACGGACAGCTATCGTCCTAGACCAATCCCCGGGCTTCGTCGGCGAACAGCCCCCGAAAGCGGGGGCGAGCCAACCGGCGGCTCCACTTCGAAAAGAGAAGGAGCCTTCTCGAAGGAATCTTCCGGATGAAGGTACTACCTTCGGATACTCCGCTCCTCTTCGAGGAGAATACATTCTCTCTCGGTAGAGCCGCGTCCGTAAACCACCCAACCCTCGCTAGAAACGCCATCCTAGAACAACCGCGTCTGCGATGGCTCTTACGTACTACGTGGTTACGGCTAAAGTTAATAACGGACAGACCGCCGGTGTACGACGATTGAATTAAACGAGCAGCCGTCTCATCCCCGAATGCTCGCGGGACTACTGCGCGGTCTCTTTCGGAATGATTAGATTTCAGAAAGTCGACTCTGGTTGACTACGTGTTCGGGAGACCTCTCTCACTCGGAAGATATCGCTGGGGGACGGAAACGTAATGCTCACCTTCCTAAGTGCGAAATTATTCGCGCCCTCGAGATGCCTGATTATATTTCTCCCAAAATCATTTACTCTGTTACTCTTAACTCTTCATATGTTTTATTACAATCATATACTCAAGTATTTCAAATTATGCAATTGTGATGAGTTAACATTTTGAAATACGTAAGGCTGCGGAAACTTCAAGTATATTATAAATTCTTAAATATGTTTGAGCTTAAAAACCGTTTTAAAGTTGCTTGAACACATATGACCTCGTTTTTAAATTATATGAATTAAATACTTTGCGACGTCAATTCTAGTCGCCATTCTGCCATTCACAAACTGGCGATAGCAATCTGAATGTAGACGTCGGCTTAAGACGTCCCTTCGAATTTCATGTCGCGTACAGGACGAATGGATATCGGCTGATGAGACCGACTGATCTGAAAGAGAGAGCAGAAGGGACGAGAGACTCGCGAAAGGGGGAGAGGGACAGAAATAGCCAGACGGCCAGAGCGGTCTCGGTACGTCGAAAGTCCGTGTTCTTGAAGGCAACGGGGCGAGATGGAAAAATTGCCTCGATGTAAAAACATGAGAATCGCTTCTCCGCCGTCCACACTCAATAAAACGACCTCGACCTAAGAGATACGCGATTCACCGTGCCGAATATATATATATATATATATATATATATATATATATATATGTAGAGGAAGCACTCGCGCAAACACACGGGGAGAACGGCGTATACCGAGCGAAAAATATACACGACCACACAGGCTCGCGCGTCCACTCGGACGGCTTCCTTTTGCAACATGGTGGAGGAAACGGGGGAGCACGAGGGAGGAAAGGACACATGAGAAACCAAGCGGGAGGAGGGAAGGAAGCGGTAGCATCCACATCCAGTCGAGTGGTCAGCTATCGAAACCTCCTACCCGTCCGCTACCAATCCGTCCCACCCCCCTCCGCCCCCGGGGGACCGGCTCCATCGACCAATAATAAAAAATATACGAGATCTGTTCGGGCTCACATGGACGCAACCGACCGGCACGCCGATCTACGTAGACGTAGGCGAATTATACTTCGAGGCCGGTTCTAAGTGATCGCATTTCCACATAGACGAGCTGCCCCGATACGATATGAAAGACTGCCCGGTGCCGTTATTGCCGCGTAGCGAAGGGCTGAGAAAAGCCATCGCGCCGGCGGGGGGCGCCATGAGATCCGAAACGGAACATTATCGAGTCGGATATTTTCTTTTTTTTTTTTCGTTGGGATCTTTATGATTGCCGCTTGCGACGAAGAAACGCAGAAAAAATAGAGGATCATTTATCGTAGAAAAAATTACTAAATGCAGTCCTATATATGAATGTGCTAAAGTCTTTATTTAGATGCAATTCGATAAATCTATCTGGGATATTCCTTTTCTCCTTTTAATTTTTTATTATTTTCTATTAAATAGAATTTTTAACTGCTTATTTATTCTTCTCAATTTTCATAGTCATAAAAGACAAAGGTATATGATTTTTTTTATATTAAAAATATGGTGGCACATTTTCTTAGTAATTGTCAAAAATATACATATGATATATTACATTGTCTTTAACATTACAACTTTTTTTGAAAAATAAATTTCTTAGAAAAAAAATATTGAATTTGTTTTCACTGCGACTAACGAGCGCATACTGATGCGATAGCAAGAGCAAAGTACTTGCCGGAAGAGCGCGAAACAGTTGCACGAAATCTATCACCAGCGTTCCCTTTTGTGGTCCTGGCGCCCCAGCGGGGCCAAGTTAACGGAAGAAAGATGATCCATTCGTCATAATATAAAAATGGCTGTGACAGCGTTATCTGTGGCCATTTCCTGCAGTCGTAGCGCCGGTTCCCCGAGCTCACTTGTCACTATGCCGGAGGTAATGATCATTACTGAGGGTTTCAACCCTACGCGCGGTACAGAGATATACGAACCCTGAGAAAGAAAGTAGAAGATCGCGTAAGAGCAGAGAGAGATCGTGCCTGTCGAAAAGAGAAGTCGAAAGAGAAGATGCTGGGAGAAAGCGGGACGCGGAGAGGAAGAGGGGGTTGCAGCGTACCACGAGCGGGGATGGAGAGCAGAAGACGATGATATAGACTCTGTTCTCGACCCTGCCTTTGCCTCCTCCGCGATCTCCCGGCTACCCACCCCACAGGAGGGTGGAACAAGATGGCCGCTGGTAGGACTTCCCGACCCAGGTCGGGTTTATGTGTCGTAATAAATGGTAATTTAAAACAGCGAGAACTAACAATTTCTTTTTTTATTTCTTCCCGAATGCTCCGCGCTCAAGAGCGCGCCCACGACGAACGCGTTCACCCAGCCGAGTGCTACGAACGCACACCGAATCGCTGTGCAAACACACGTACGCGCGCGTACAAACCGAGGGGTGGGGGACGAGGGCACCGCTCGCACCTAGAGGGGTAGATCTTTTCGAAGGTGGTAAACGGAGGAAGGCGTAGCGAGGTCTGAGAGGATAGGGTGCTAGAGCACCGAGCCGAGCCACAGGGGTGGAAAAGGGGTTCGGTGGTGGTGGCACTTTCGTGCGGGGATATAGCCAAGCCAAGAAACCGTGAACCAGCCAGTCAGCCAAGCAGCCCACGTAATATAAAGAGATATGTGCCGCGGAATGGCATTACCATTAGGAGATATAGTTTAGCGGAGGAGGCAGCAGATGAAATGAGATACTGCGGCTGAATCATGCATGAAGCGAAGAAGGTGCGATTCGCCGTTCTCTTTTCGCTCGACAGTTCCCGTACACGCGTTTGCCTGCATGTATACACGCTCACGTGTGTGTGCATGTATATACAAACCGAGAGAACATCACCGGTGATCTCCGTTTCGCCCCCCCCTTGGCCGCGGATTTTCTCCGTCAACTTTCCCCGCCTTATCTTACGCTTTTCTCTTTGCCACCTTACTCGGTTCCCCGATTCCCTCTCCTCTCCCTCCCTCCCCCCCCTCTCTCTCTCTCGTTCTCCTTTTCGTCCCTTTGCCGACCCTCCGTCTCCTCCTCGCGCGGACTCGATGAGAAAAGTGAATATGCTACAATATTCAAATGGCAGCCGCGCGACACTTTATTAAACGCGCTATTTGCATCGCCGCCAACATCCCCCGCGTGTCTCCCCTTTCTATCGCCCACTCCCTTTCTGCATCGGCCGACGGTCGACGGTCCTTTTTGGTTGCCGACCAGACAGAGACGAGCACGTTGCTCGGTGCCTGATTAAAAACTCGCCAACGGAGCCGTCCGCTGTGATAGCGACGCGTTACGCTCCGCACGCTGAAAACATTCGGATCGAGAATATCGTTTTTCTATCGCCGTCGTAATCGAAATCACTAAAGTCTTAAAGTTAATGAAATAAAAGATATTACCGGTGATAAAAAAAGATTTACAATTTTGAATTATAATTTTGAATAGAAAAATAATTTTCTTTTAAAAATCAGATTGTATAGTTTCAATTTTGTATTATCCAAATACCTTTGACAACAATTTCAGAGCAAAGAAGGTATGCAGGTTATAATAAAAAAAAGATTCATTATTATGAGAGTTGTAGTGCATGCAGAGATACTAGGAGAGTATTCGGGCAGACTATCCCCGTAATTCTTCAGCCTGGGGCGCGCAGGCACACATTATGCTAATTTGTCTTTTAATCTCGTGGCACCACCGGTGTGCGTCTTCTCTTTTCGTTCGGAGAGGGAAGCTCATATCCCCCCCCCCCCCGACTAATACCGGAATACAATCTGAGAGCGTGCAAGCGTGCTATTTACTTTGGAGAACATGAGTGGCTCGTACCTATCATAACAATACTGTTTCTATTGAGAATCTTAAGGGTCCTGTGTAGACTCTCGAGAGCGTGATTACAGGAGTAGAACGATCTCGAACGGAAATAAATGGCGATCAATTTTCTCGGGTATATAAATGCGAAGAGGATATCTTCTTGTGTATCATTTTACTTTATCCGCAGTGCGTTTCTACAATATTCCTGTCGGAACTCGAGATGAAACATCCAGTCCACTTTCCACCGTCTGCGAATCCAGACTACTGCCGCAAAAGCGAAAATTCAACCTGCGAGTGCGGGTGAAATTCAAGCGGGCGCAGGTTGAAGGCCAAATAGCGTCTTCGAGGAAAGAAACTCGGAATCACGACGCGAATGAAGTAGGCGGGAGGACCAGAAGGTGGTGGCCCGCGACGGCGGCGGTAGTGGGAACACTTATGCATTTATGCATTCATATTTCCGCGGTCTTCTCGAGACGAACCGTAAGACGACGACGTTGTCGACGACGTTGGTTGTCGTCGTCTTCGTCGTCGTCGTAGTCATAGGAGCGTCCGAACCGCAGCGATGCTCCGCGCCATCGAGGTAGAGGAAAGGTAGGGAAGCGACAGAGGTGGGCGTAAAGTTGCTTCGGAATAATAATACACGCCGGCGCCCGTGCTAGCTTCGCTCGCAGGAAAAAATCTGAATATATGAAATATAATGACAGAGTGTATACGCCTCCGCTCTCGCGGAGCGTTCGCCAGATTCGGGATGGCCGCGTCGAGAGGAGCAGATCCGCACGAGCGTCGATGGAACGTCCCTCGACTTCGTTACGGCATCGGCACCAGCTCTTAGCCTGCAAACCGCGATTGCGAGATACTCAACCCTTAAGGGAAAGAGGAAAATTATATAAAGAGAGCTATATTTCAAAAGAAAAAACTATATTGTCAAGATATTGATTGTTTGACGATTATCTTCAGTAAACAGAAACTCCATAATGTTTTGAATTAATATGATCTTTGGTAGACTTGAATTTTGCAATAAAGAGGTCGCGATAAAGAAAATTTGCGTTTTCCGAAGAAATAATCGTAAATCCGAGGATTGCCGAGGATTGCCTCCAACTTGAAACCTGCTCGATACGGTAAACGATGGCGATGATGGACCATCGAAGGACGAGGGTATCGAGACCTGACTAGAAAGGACGCGACAGAGAACAGTCGGCGACGCCGATGGCGTAAGGGTAGGAAGGTAGATGGATGAAAGGAAGGAAGGAAGGAAGGAAGGAAGGAAGGAAGGGCGCCGTCGTAGCCCGGGTACCCGTGGCTCCGCCTATCGGCGCGCCGCCTCGCGGTGGTGAATACATTTAGCCTGGTTAGTTTACAAATGAATACAGCGATTGAAGCAACTTATAATATCAATGTACCTCCGGCCGTCTTGCTCGCACACCGTGCGCCACCCCTTGCTAGCATCTCACTTCCACCCACTCTCTCGCGGGGTTCCATACAGAATGGCCATATTAACTTGATAATTAGCTCGGTTATACGACTTGCAGATGAGGAAAGACTCGGGACGGACGTCGGCTACCCCTACCAGGAGTGGTGCCAGTGTTCCTTGCTCTGCTCCCTATGCTATGCTCGACTCGGCTCAGCTCCTCGTCGCTCGTCGGATGGATATAGAACCCTTAGTTCGTATTCCTCTCCCTGTCTGCTAGGAACCCCGTCGTGGTTCGTCTCGCAGCCGGTAAATCCGACGCCGTCGTCGTCGTCCTCGTTCTTGTTGTCGCGCTCGTGACATATCTTACGGAGTACCGATCTCTCAGTGATTTTTCTAAGTGCCTATCCTTATCCCGCGAGAGTGGCAGCAGGGTTAATCTAGGTGATCACGTGTTCGAGCATGCGATCACGACCACGTGCCATGAGATTTCTCATGAGGATCAGAATGGCGAGGTCAACGTTCGCCGTTTTGTTATCAGCGGGTCCCATCAGGCTGTTACGATCATGATAAAGAGGTACGTTTCTCGGTCAGAGTGGAAAAGGCGTTATTAGAAGCGCACGGGGTACCGGTGCGTCGCCTCGATCGTCAATCTAGGAACCGCGACCATCAAGCGGATGACCTTCCTCCGACGTCGGAGGATCAGGTGACGGGAAAGCGAACATGCGTGTGCTAGGTGGCGCCTTGAGGACCCAAAATGGCCGCACACCCGACGGCTAGGTGAAAAGCGATATCTCGCGCGCGCGTTTCGGAGTCGAAGCGGCGAGCCGAGCCGAGCCGAGCCAAATCGTGAGCCCTACTGTGCGACGTCCTCCTTGAGGACTCGTGCTTGCCGAAGGTCCACCGTGCGCGATGCGGGAATACGAGATACGCGCGTACCAGCGCATTCCGGGAGATGACTGACATTGAGAAAACTCGCCTTTGGAGCCGCGCCCGACCGCTCGGCTCGGCTCGGCTCGCTCGGCTACTCGCCTCACCGTCTACGACCGGAATGCAGAGGACGCGGCGGCCATATTGGGCCTCGCCTCTCTCTTTCTCCTTCCATCGGTCTCCTCTTTTCTTATCTTCTTCATGCCTTTTTTTCCCTTTCTTCTTCCACTTCCTCCGTCCTCGTCGTTTCATCGCCTCCACTCTTAGCGATGTGTTTACGATAAGTACACACAAATGACGGGCGATATACGCTTCTTGTGACATTACATCGTCGAATTACAAAGTTGAACACGCTTCACTCTTTCACGCCTATCAGAGAAATCGGATAGATTTTTCGTGGTGAACATCTCACACACACACACACACACACACACTCGGCTTAAAACGTTTTCCCATTTAATTCCATCGTCGACTTTATTTTCCGTGAACACGAACGAACAATCCTCGCAACCTTGGCTTTCAAGGAGTCTATCTATCGCGTGCGTTTGTTTTATGCTTTCTTCATCATGAATGCCATTGCTGGCAAATTTCTCTGTACGTACAAAGATTTCTTAATCGTCTCGCGTGCAAGATTCTGCAACGCAATATGAAAGAAAGGAGGAGAAAACAGTTATGTGTGTGCGTGGATAAATTATTTTACTCCTATATATTATAGTGCGATAAATCAGCTTACGCAGTGATATAGCGCCATACCGACTTAACTTTAAAATCAAATACTGTCGTTCTCCATGTTCCATTATTCTGATCCAACAATCGTACCAGATTTAATGGATAAAGATTGATGCCGTCCATCGCAGAATCGTTATTAAATTGTACTATATGACTGTAACTTAACTTTATTTCAAAATCGGAAACTTTAGATATGCCGCCTTCATCTACTCGCGCCTTTGATCGTGAACGATCGCTCTCGGTTTTTCGACATCAATTTCGATGGCGTCCGCTGCAAAAATGATAGTCGTGAAATCGCCCTATCGTGAAACGAACGAACGCGTAGCGAAAGAAGGCGGAGGAACGTCGGAGGCGAGCCCGGCGACGCGATACGTACGTGCCGTCACGTACGCGACGGGGTTTTTTACTGAAATCAAATCTAAATAAAGCGGCGAGTTCGTAACACAGCGATATACACGGACGCCGCGAATTGTTCCCATGGCGGTACCCGTGAAATATCGCCCGTGTTTTATCGTTATCTCAACGTTTCGGCGACCGCCGTCGGCGCGCCGCGCCGTCACGCTTGTTACACGCGCCCAAATCAAAGTCTGATCAATCAGCTCCATTTTCACTCCACCTCGTTCAATTTAGCATCAAGATTAATATAATGGAGACTAAGAGAAAATTAAAGAACAGGAAAATCCTTATATTCTTCAAGAAAATATAAAAATGTTAAACGTATTATTCAGGCCTTTTGTAAATGCAATTGTGTACGTGTTATAGGAACATTATTTAGGACACAAATATAATCGACGTAAGCTATAAAATTATTCTCAGTTAAAATAGTTGGCGGTTCTTTTTATATTAAAAAATTACTCACCTAGATATACGCGGAAACAAGTATGTACAATAGAAAACAAATTTTTAGATTTGTTTCAATTTATCAAGTATATGTGCGCGTGTAACGACTTCAAAATACCGCTACATTACTGTCAACACTCAACACAGTACAAGCTCTACCGACCATCGGCCGACGCGACGCGACGCGACGCGGACGCGTTTGCGAGACTCCCGATTACGGCCTCGGCGGTAATCGGCGTCACATTGCACGCGGAAAACGAGTTTTCACGGGCGATAAATTCAAGAATAGCGTGAGCGCGACGAGGACCCGGGCCGGTACCACAGGGTGTACGGCAAACAACACCTGCCGCGACTCGCAGTGTGGGTGCCGCGAGGAGGGTATAGGGAGGCCCGACAAAAGTAATGTATGCACCCTTGTACGCTGTACAATGGAAACTCCGAGAGAAAGAGAGAGAGAGAGAGAGAGAGAGAGAGAGAGAGAGAGAGAGAGAGAGAGAGAGAGAGCGGATCGAGCCACCTGAGCCTGCAGGCGGGTCGAGCGTCATTCGGGCCGGCTGTTTGCAACCGACGACGCCGCGGCACCGCTAATTATTCACGTAATTTCTCTCGTCAGTACGCCGAGAATATTATTATCCTATTATTGTTGCTTTTATCGAACAAGCTCGAGGAAAGAACGTCGATAATCGCGTGGCTCTGGGTGGATCCCACATCGCTCGACTTTAGCGTTACTCCGGCTCCGGCTCCGGCTGCTCCGCGACCCACGCTCCGCAGTCCCGCTAATTATTCGCGTAATATCGCCATTACTGCACGCGTAATCGGCAATGCCACCAATTTCCACGGCGCGTATACATCCCGTACGCGAGCAGTTCTCCTCTAATTACTCGCTCGGCAGATAATAACGCGCGAGCGCGCCGTCGTTCGACGCGATAACAAGCCGGCCGACGCCATTATTTTTTTCCCTCGTGCTCGTCCTCGGCACGGAGGACTCATGGCGAATTCCCCGACTAGCAAAAGGAAGAGGGAGGAGACGAGGGAGCGAACTGGAACGAGAAGTCAGGGCATTCAGCGTGGCTAATTGCTCAAATCATTAAGAAAAAAACATGAAATCTAAGCTACGCCGTACAGTGGGAAGCCGTAGATAGCGATCGGCCGCGTTGTATACCGTAATGAAAATAATCACGGCGGTGCGCGGCTACATTTCGAGCCAAATTTATCGCGGTTCGCCGCATTCTCTCTTTCGCTTGTCCTTGCGAGCGAGCGCGATCCTCCGATACACGTTCGTGATTTCGATCGCGATGTAGATCGCCCTGCCAATTTCAATTTTGCATCAAATTTCCGTTTCGCATTCAAGAACATAAATACAATTTCTGTTTCTCTTAGCCGTATCGCTTTTCGCATTTAAAACGTAACAGGCGTACGTTACAAGTCTTGTCGATTCACGTATACGCATCTTCGCGAGCCCATTGATTCCTCTCTTCCGGTTCGCGTTTACGATATCCCGCGAATCCGCACGTATTCGTGTAAGTAAATCATTATGCACGTGGAATGCTAATCCATCACGAATGAAATCGCGAAAAGTAAAAGTAATAGCTCTCCCGATTACTCGTTATTCTCACACTCGCGGACTACGGAAACCGCTCGAGGTCGACAAGTCACGTCAGCCGCCGGCGCGAAATTCGTCGCGGTGCGAAAGAGCCGCGGTGAAAAGTAAGAAAAAAAAAGGAGCGTAGGAGGAAAAAAAGACATGGGGATAAAGAGGGGTGAATGCGCGGAGGAATAAGAAAACCGAGGAGTGCGGCCGCGCATTTGCGTATTGTTATGTTAACGCCCGCGCGAAGTAACAATCGGCACCAAGCACAATGGCGAAATCCCTGCTGAAAAGGGGGCAGGGAGGTTGTGGAAGCCGAAAGCAAGGGTTGGGGGCAGAGCCAGGCGGGAGGGGGAGACGGGAAACGTTATCGCATTATCGTATTGCGGCGCCTCGTTGCCGGGACTCGCTTTGCCCTTACGTAAATTCCTGCAAACAAAGATTTACACCGATACACAACCGCGTGAGCACGATGCCGCCGTCCTCCCTGTTGCTTTCCTCTCCCTCACTCTTTCTCTCTTTCGCTCGGCAAGCTTGCGAAACCGCGTCAAATAAACGGGAGGCGATGTCGCCACCGCCCACTTTAATATTCCTCGTTTCCATAAAAATATGATGTTCCTTGAGAATCTCGAGACGAGAAGATTCACCACGAACACCGCTTGACCTGCGACGAAAATCGACTTGGATAACGACAGATCCAATGAGACTACCCGTCGATGCAATGCTTGTCTCTATCGAATAAAGAAGCTACTCCCGTTATCTTTGCATCATGGTAAAAACAAACCTGACAGTTAACGTCTGCAGGCATGACAGCTGAATACAGAGAATGTCGTAAGCGTGAAAAGAAAGACCTTGAATAAAAAGACTGAAGATAACAATACAATTATTATTAGCAGATGGAATAATTTTATTTCCTATATATACAATACATTATACTAACCACATTTCGAATATTTCTCACTAAGGGAAGAAATCTAAAATAGATATTCTTTTTAATGTCCTTTAGCTTCATTATATTTTTGTTATTCATGCGTTATAATTGTTTATCAAGTCAGCGTGATCTTCCTCAATCCACGTATATACGGCAGAGGCAAAACATACAGCCCCTGTGTTATAAGGGGTGGTCTCCGGGACTCGGCGGAGGGCAGCGCGGTGAACGGGGCGGACGGTGGCGCGGGTCATGAGTGGGTGGTGAATATGCAAATGTAATTGATATTACTTTTTAAATATTCCCCACTCTACCCGACGGAGAGAGGGGCCACCCGTCTGTCGCTCGGTCGCTCGCTTGCAGCAGAGGGTGCGCCTGCTTTATACACTCTTACTCTAAGTGCCTTTTACCCCCATGCCGACAGCCTTCCACCCTCCCCCGTTCGGGCGACTGCAACGTGCGGCAGCGGCCCCGTAAGTAAAGGTAATTAATAGACCTCGAAGACCTATCGCGAGATTTCGCCGGATAACCGGCGAACGGGCTGTAGTTACCGGTGGACCGTGGCGAATTATCGCGTCTCGATAATTTGCGAAATTTCACTTCTGATAACGCCTTTGTAACTCGCGATTGCGTGATTTTGTAAGAACGTGTAGAAATTAAAATAAAAAAAGAAATAAAATTTTTATTGAGATATATCCATTTGCATAAAATTATTAATGTAGTGAAAAGTGGTGAAAGTATATCCTCCATAAAGTGGTGAAAAAATATCCTCGACAAGAATATTATATAATTGTAAACAATATACGCGGGATGCTCATAATATTTATTATGAAAGTGACTACATTTTTTGCGATTTAAATGAAGCCTAGATCACAATAATTAAATAATATGACTTTAATATCTGATGTGTCCGTGTGTTCATATTATGTGTACGCGTGCAGGAACTCTTATAATAGTTATATGTATACAATGCAATATGTTGATTCTCGACGCGTAATTATGCAGGAATAGAAATGGCCGCTATAATAATTAATTTATCAGGTGCGATATGGAGTTTACAATATAGGAATAATTAATAGATCAGAATGATACTCTTATATCTGCATTCGTGTTAATAGTCATAAGGGATTTAGCAATTCCGATATGAGCATAACTCTCGTTCACTTTTTCAATCCGTTCCGTCAAACATCATTTCTCCCCTTTCGGATTGATCTAATTCTAATAGCTAGTAGCAAAATCTACTAAATTATCATACATTAATTTGCACACAATGGACAATGAATTTATTAGTTAAATACATTGCGTTGACGCTACGCTAATTATAATTTATGGTGCAATAATAGACACGATCTATGATTGCCGAATGGAATGCAAGAGATGTAATAATCAAGAGGCCATGAGACAAATCATTGCATTGCATTGCCGAAGATATAAAATTACTGTTTACAAATCAACACTTCAACTGTCCTAAATAATAATCCAAAAAAGCATTTTTGTATAACCCTACCGTTACATGTCGAAGACATCACTAATTAAATCAAGAAGTCTTGATATCTTGATATAATTACATCAATGTACACGCTTATAGAAATATGTTTTGCAGTCAATTTTCAAGAATTAGTTATTGTCAATTCTAAAACGGCACATCTTTATTGCAAGCTTAGAAGATTGCGTCTTATCATTGAATATTTTGACATTATCCATCTTCAACTCTTTAATTATCTTAGTGGCATAATATTATGACAGTCTTTCTATGAAAAAATTCGTAATTAGGAAAGATGCGGATATATATCACAAACGTTACTTTAGCACCACTATACCGACGACAGAATTCTTCTAAAACGAGTGCAAGAGAGGTGAGCTCTCGTGTACACGTATACTCGTGGCGCATATATCGAATTGAATACTACGAGCAGATATGGGGAGACCCATGAGTATATCTTCTCTCCATAAATCTAAGTACGACATTAAATAATTCGACCGAGTCCATCAAATCGCCGCGTTCGGTTGCCGACGGCAAAAAAAAGAGCGATCGATCGCCGCATTATTGTCGCGTACAAAAAATTTTTTAATTCGATAATCAATTAAAGATTTCTTCGAGAATATTGGCAGTAATCGCAGTTGTAATATTGTCGCGAGAACACACTGTACATTCTGCCGTGAAAAATGTATAACAGCGAGCATTCCCAGTAAAGATGTTTAGTGACATTAATTCCATTCAAGATTAGTCCGAAACTTTGATGTTTAACAGCGGATATTATAATAAATCGTGTACGAATTGAGAGAATTTGTTTCAAAAATAGTGACGCGGCGCAACGAGCAAGATATTTCTTACATTTGGACTCCGAATCTAAAATTCAAAGTCTATTAATATATCAATATTTCTTATAATATAATCTCGTACGCACGGCATATAACGTGTATCTCCTTCCAAATATAGCTGGATCATTAGAATACAATGCAATCGTTCTTGCATCTCGACGAAAGTAATCCTTTTTCCTGCAACTCTCTCGCCGCGGTTTTACATTATCGCGAATCCAATTCGAGCAGGTGTCAATAAGATTTATGATAATTGGCCAGACTGTCGAATAATTAGTCGAGAAATTCGTATGCCACGGCACGCGCTATAGAACTCCACGGGTCCCACGGTTAGCACTCGCTCAATTAAATCGCTGGGATAAGTGTAACTTAGGGGTCGCAATAACGAGCGTGTTTTCGTATATAGCGATAAAATATGGCATAACTAGACACACGATCCGTTGCGACATTAAAAATTTATGCGCCGAACACGTAAGCACGTACGTAAAGGACTGAAACGACGCGACGGCCCCGCACTCGTTGAATAACGAATAGCGAAGGAGTCTCGTAAGGATTTATGACCAATTACGTGGTGATTTGAATTCGCGGCATTTAGACAGCCGACGATGATTAATTAATTGGCCCGCGCTCGCATCGCGATACGACGAGTTAATTGTTGTTTACGGCTTATTATGCGGCATAATATTATCACGTTTGATGATCGATAAAATTTCGTGCACCGCGCCGACGGTTTTCGACGATTTTTCGACGAGAAACGAATGACGAACGAGAGCGGATTTATCATTTTCCTGTCTTTTTTTTTTCTTTTTCCTTCGTTCCGCCAAATAAATGCGGAATTAATTTGTAGCGAATTCGTCGACGATCGATGATTATTATGCAGAATTATACAAAATTACCTCGATTTTCGCGATTTATTTTGTTGCCAGCGGTATATGTAATATTGAAATAACGCACGGAACAGACGCCATGGTCACCGACGACGTAGGCGTTCTCATACAAGCACGGTGCTCCATCGAGCGTGCACACCGTTGGTGATTATCGGGCTTCCTGTCGCACCATTTCAAAATGGTGGGTTATCTATAAATAGTCTTTGCGCCACGCAATGGCGTTCGTTTAACGGGCTGTAAATCGTATAAAGAAATAATTTCTTACCCGCGACGTCACGTTACCATGATGCGTTTGGGAAAAGACCGATCGTTCGGCGATACTACTAACTTATCGGCCTGTCGCACGAGTGAATCTCACACACTCGTGCGTATATACGCGTATCGCGCGCGTGTGCGCGTCTAGGCGCGCTCATAATTGCACGTCAGCGCGAATACAGAGGCAGCGGAGTAATTATCGCGTTTCCTGTCGTAGGGGAGACCGGGGCTCGTTGGCACAAGAGGCAAGTTGGCAATGCGTTCCGTTTATATATTTATAGCGAAACAATGGAAAAAAACAATGGAAAAGTTATCACAAAATACTTCTTATATGACATAGGTAATTTTCACAAAGTTTTATTTTAATCAGACAAGTATTACAATAAAAAAAGAGAAAAGTCTGATTCAAGAGGTGACAAGTAAATTTTCGAGCGTTTCAAAATATCGTATTAATATTCTTCAGCTTGAGAAGTAAATCAAAGTGACGTATCATTAGTTAAAAGAAAAGTTTCTGTTACTGTACGACATGTTATTTTGACTAACAATAGTAATTTATTGTAATAAAACGACTGAAATAAAACGTATGTAGGGATGGGGTATGTTGGCTCATATCAAGACACGCTTAGCTTGACTTGTTGTTGCCGTGCGCGTGAGACCTGTTTGAGCATGTGATTTGCTACCTACAATGCTGGATAGAAGCTAGATATATTTTTATGATGAAGAAAGCTACATCTAAAGTAGTTCACAATTATTTTTCTGCAACAACGTTTTGATATTCGATCATTACAAAATAACTTTAAAAGATACAATCTTTATCAAGAAGTATACGTATGTGTTACCCGTTTTGTGTTTCTATTACGTATTCATTAATTTAACGTGGACTTTTGTCGCATAGCCAACTTACCCTACTATCGGGGAAAGTTGGCCACAATGCATTTATTACAAAGAAACTATACGGTATACAGGAGCGTTCCTATAACATGAAAATGTAAAGAAAGGTTCTCTCTATCATATTAGTACTGTTTAATCATGATAATTAGTTGTATAAAAACTTAAATGCCGAAATTGTAAAAACGGTGCCAACGAGAGCCCCGGTCTCCCCTACGACGCGCGCAATGGCGTACGCCACGCCGAAGATGCACACTTCGCCATTGCAAATTCGCCTTCGTTAAAGCGTACAGATGTTACGTGAGATAATTCGACGCGATCGAAAATTAACTCCACCATTTTTCTCTCATACAGATTTTTTTTCCTCTCTCAAACTAATTGCCGCGTCCAATGAGCAAGGAGAGGAGCCGAACGATAGAAGGACTTAAATCAATAGGCGAGATGACCTATCTCGTAATTATGCTCGGTTATCCTTCTCGCGTTATCGTCGCGATCGCGATAATTATTATTGTCGGCAGTGTATCTCGGTATCGGATGATAACCGGGTGCGATGTTTGCCGATGCCGCGCGATGGAATTTTAATTTCCGCCGCGACGGCGTGGGAATTGAAATAACATTACGTAAATAATGCACGTACACTAATAATGGTACTTTTACCGTCATGATTTCACACACAGACACGCGCAGTTGCAGACTAAATGTGCATTCGGTCGTGTGTTCCTGATTTTCGAAAACGGAACTCCGAGACCAACTACGTAGACTGGATTAACATTGATACGATCTTTAACAAAACACTTCATAAATACTTAAAACAACCGTTTTACTGCAGGTTTTAAAAACCGTGCAATGGAATACCTATATGAAACGGCTTTTCATTATTAAATTAATAAGGTTAATTGGGCTTATCTCGAACTTCAGCCAACTTCAACGAGTGTTTAAAGAGAAATCCAATTATTTGTACAATATATTTTAGCGTCTTTTATTTCGAACGGTATAATCCTTCGAATCTAAGGAGATTGCGGCTGCGGTCCACTTGACGCTACAAATTCTTTGGAGCGTCCTTCTTCTCTTTCTTTCTTCATTGAAAGAAAAGAGAAGAGGAATGCTTCGAAGCATTTGTAGCGTCAAGTGGACCGCAGCCTAAGTTGTATGTGAAAGAAAATTAACAATCGCGATTGGCGTGATTTTTTTTGCGGCTCTTCGAATCCCTCAGCCGCTCCGAAACCAATCGGTGCAAATCGGCGTGGCGGTGCGTATCCGGTGCGAGCCCCACATACCGCTGTGACACCTATATCTAACGCTGAGAAAGTCGCTCGCCATCGCGAACAAGCCCGAGCGGAAATCGCCGTCGGGTGTATATGTACCGCCATCGCGAGCAACAACAACAACAACAATAACGACGACGACGACGCGGGGTCGAAGGGGGGAGCACTACGTGGTGCGCACGTAGGTCGCACACCCACACGACGTCGTTGCCGTACATACGTGTGGCACGAAGTTGCGTGCCGCGGGTAATTACCGGTTTTCGCCGTGGTAACGCACCAGCGATGGCGGATCTGCCTGCGTATAGCCGCGGCAGGATTCAGGCATTCGGGCATTCGGGCGACGCCACCGGCACACACGGTGTGTTCCCGTCACACCGTTGGTTTCAACGCCAATTAAACACCCGCTTGTCAAGGAGACCAGGGGGGCCGTGCGCGAGGCGCGAGGGGGCCACCGTCGTCGCCGCCGCCGCGCCGCCGCCAGCCACACCGCTCGATTCCCTGCGATTCGCTCGCTGTCGCACGCGATGCGCTGCCGGGCGTTATTATTACATGTCATTGCCACCCACGCGATGGCGGTTTTGAGAGAACGCGGGAGAAATCTACGTGCAATGGGAAGTGAACCCGCGACGAGCGAATTGCAAATGCTTAGAATCTGAACTGAATTCGATCGTATCATATATGACATTGCATTATATATAAAGTTGCTTTTCTTGTATTTTAAAAAATAAGAAGAAGATATAAATTAAGGATAAAGGATATAATGATAAGCTATAATAAACCCTTTGAGTATCATAACGTGATAAAATAGATTAACATTATGTGTTTGTACGTCCAACTATAATTGTTTCATAGATTTTTCCGGAAAATCGGACGGTATCCTCCAATTGTTATCGCATTTCAATATTGACTATTTTAAAAAAATCAGGTGACTTAAAAATTGAGTGGAAAAAACGTATGTAATCGTAGAAACGAAAAGAGTCGTGAAAGAAAACGGGGCAACGACGCGACGGTCGACGTCGGCGCAGATTTCCTTCGCGCGCTATCGCGCGGCATAATTTTCCAGGCCGGAAACGTCTGAAGACAGAATAAGTATATACGCACTTGTTTAGATGAAAGGAAAGGCGGTAGCTGCGCGTTTCTGCGATAAGCCGTGGATCGTCGTAAATCCTCCGCAAGGCCTCCGGCGCGCTGCGTGCAATTAGCGCTTATAACGAAAAATATGCGGGGAGAAAGTAATATCCGCGATAACGGACCACGTCGCGCGCGGAATAAAATTTGCCCCGCGGAGAATGTTGCGACAAATGTCGTTCGCGCGCTGCGTATAACCGCGCGCGTTTTCCAGTGCGTATCGTCCAATCACGCCACGTACCTGGATTTTTCCAGCCACCCCCTGCCGTGTCCAATCGCGAGAGGGAAAAATTGCGAATGCATATAGGTCGCGGCTGAGTAGGCAATACGCCGCGATAACGGCCGCTGTGCGTGCCTCGATAAAAAATATGTCGTAACGCGCGTCAGTTGTGAGCTCGCCTTGGATTTACATGTCGACAAAGAGGAAAGAGAAAAGAGGGAGGAAAAACGTTTCGTGATAACGCGAGCCGCGGATTGTTTCGCGAATCGTTAGGGCTGCTTAAGTACGACGACATCGCGCGGTGCGCCCCGTAATTGAGCAGGTAATTATTCCTCCGTTGTACCGTATTTTTCCGTCGCATTTTTATGCGCCGCGATATTATTCAATTTAGATTATGACATTTCATGCGAAGCTTCTATTGCGGTGTAACAGTCGATTGCTTGTCACGATTGAGCGCTCCATTTATGTCTACGTAATTTCTGGCTTGAATATGGTAACTTATGATTTTCTAAATATTTCATTTGTTGGTACGAACATTTTCATTGCGAACATTATACGAAAAACCTTAACGAGAAAATTAGTGTTGTCGATCATAATATTATCGTAAGTGGTAATTTTATTAAAGGTTATTATGGAATATATGTAGAAAATCTTTATTAACAAAAAAAATTAATTATTTTCGTGATTAGTGATTACTTATACTTATAGGTTATTCAGTATCATTTATCAGGATCATGAAAACATCGCGTTCAACTTGCGCTCGTACGAGAAAGACGTGAAGAATGGTCAATTTCAGAATATTGCATGTTAGATAAGTAGTTATCGCTCGACTGACAGCGAGTGTACTAAAATAAGACTGCCTTTTATCGGCGATTTGTACCTATCCGAGCCAACCAATCATTTTACTCATCGTCCTCGACATGCCAAGTTTGCAGACATGGAAACTTTTTACCATTATCTTTATCGCGATCTGCGATGTAACACGATGTCAACATTGTCAAAGTAGAACGTACCTTGGCATACTATCGTCAGAAAAAAATGCGTCGTACGTTTACCATACGGCTTTATCGCTTGCAGACTTCTTCAGGAAAAAGACGAATGCATTGAGCAACTATGGAAATCCGCCATCTATCAGATTTTAAAACACGCCGCTAAACGCGAAGTAAAAAAAAAATTATAAATCTTTGTTTATAAAATAAAAGTGCAAATCGTAAAGAAAAGGTATAAAGTATTTTCAAATAATTTTTAAGATATAGCACCTATAACTGTCGTCCTATGTCTTTCTCACAGTTCTAAATACAGACAAATTTAAACTTTTAAAGACGCGCTCGATGAAGCGGAAGCGAAAGCGCCGCAATGAAGATTCGATAGCATGACGACATCTCAGTAAATTAGCCTAAGCACGGGGGTAAGGGCGGCTCTTCTCGCCCCCTGACAATCAGCCCCCCGTGGCTTTGGCACCGTCGATTCAACGCTGGTTTTAATCACGTCGCACAGTCATGGGGCGCAGCCGTGCTATCACCCATGGGGCCGTTTCGCCGAAACACCGGGCCGCTCGCGGATTATCCGACTGCTTTATTAGCGCCATTCGTGTCTTCCGCCTGCTCTTTTCCCCGGCTACCGAGACGAAAATTATAAAACGTTTCTTTCTCCTCTCTTTTCCTCTCTCTCTCTCTCTCTCTCTCTCTCTCTTGTTTCGGTTTCCGTAATATCCAAATCCGTCGCGTTTTCAAGCGCACACACACTTGAAGCAGTTATGTGTTTCAAAGAGATTTATATGTTTTGATTGTATACGCATATAATAAGAGATACATACGTTTACGAATTGTACTTTTATGGAAATACGCCGAAATATACGATATCTCGAAGTATATTTTTCGTAACGAGAGACGCGATACACGTATGGAAAGAAGAAATAAATGTTCGCGCGGATCAACTGTTCGAGGTAGGAAATGCATGATCAATTCACAGAAGAAATCGTTATTAATACCTCGCAGATGAGATATGTCGCCGACGGCGCCCTTGCAATCGGAGCCGCCGCTCGGCTTCTCCTGCTTCCGCGTGACGTCTCGTGGAAAACGCAATCACACTTGCATTCGCGGCGTATATCGTGGCATCTTGATAATCGACTCCAGTTGTTCTCTCTGCGTGCCACTATCCACCCTGCCTGCTTACCTACCTACGCAACAACGGAGATTGCTGGTCAGGTCGCGATACAACCGGCAGATAAAGGTGGATGGTCGATAGTTCTCTCTTTTTTTCCTTTTCTTCTTGCGCGCACGACGGGCTCTTGCGTAAGAGGAAGGCCGCGCACGCTATTGCGGCGCGGATCGGCGTTTCGCACGCTAATTACCCATCGTGCCTGGCAAATGGCTTCCGCGGATTACTCGGGAGCAGCGTGCCCGCTGATAAGGCGCAAATTTTCCGAAATTGACGCGGCAAAATCACAGGATTTCCTTCGCGCGATAACGTAACTATGTCTTCAAGATACAGCGGCTCCGTTTCAACAAACGGAGATAACAAACGGAGATATTACGTTGAGCACGGAAAACCGTGATCACTTTCATTCTGCTCGATTCAACTTTGAGCGTATAATATATGATGCATTGATGGATAGATATTATGCAGTTCTTTGTACGAAGTTATGAAGTTTTAAGTTTTATAGTTTCTTCAATGTGGCAATTGATTCCGAATTATTTTTCGACAATAATAAAATATTTGTTACTTTTTATACTTAAAATGGTTTTTTTGCGATAAAATGGCTCGGGAAAATATGCAAATTGTCACTCATATATAAGTGCTCTCTTGTATTATTTTACGCATGTCGATTTAGTCGATAGATCGTAATGTAATGCGATGCGTTCTACAACGTCGAATTAAAATACGATGCTTGTCGAAGAATGAAATGGGAGCGATACTTCACGTTTTATCTCTTCGAAAGCGCTTCAAAGACAGACATTAAAATGCGCTCGTTATCGAAGTTTAGCATAACGTTTAAAGTTCAACGTTTGATATATGTATAAAGAAAGTACCTTGTTACATAAAAGTCTATTATTATGGACGCTTATCGTAGATAAGTCTCGCAGTTACGTCTCGAGCGAAAATCGAGGCAAAGACAAAGATATGAAATTTCTACCTGGAAAAACTCTAAATTAATCTTTTCAGATACAACAACTCATATTTACAGTCCTTACAGTGAAGTATCCTTAAGACCAACAAACATTTTATTTTCTCATTTAATCTCATTAAATAAATAAAGAGTCAGATTCTCTTTTTTTTTTTACACAGTTTGAGAGGGTTATTCTTCGAGAGATTAACCAACGCAATAATTTCCTTCTCGTAAATCGACTTCTGAATTTCTCATTGACGACATTAATCCCGAAACTGCTATATTGCCTCTGAACTTAAAATCCGCGTAAACACGCGAAAGGAAGGTACAGGTTATCGAGTCAAATATCGTCCCTGAAACTCGTTTCGCAGTCCCCGAGAGGATTTCGAGGATTTACGTATTTCCTCGTACGGTTTGACGCGCGCACCATGCAGACAGAGCAGTCCCGTCGCGAACCAGCCGCGTCGGGCTTCTTTATTAAAGCCCAACCTCGGGGCCTCCCCTTGGCCCCACGTGCCCGAGCTTATCCCGGAGAGACCTTCCATCATTTTAAAGCCAGCCGTGATAAAATTAGACGGACAATTTCATCCGAAGACCTCGAATGCCGCGATCGCGCGGGACGCGCGTAGGTAGGTGACGGTTTAATTTCATGCCTAGGGGTGATTCGACGTCCCTCGACGTACGCGAGCACAATAGGCGCCATGTGCCTATTGCGTTAACAGATTGGCCGAACAGAAATTCGAAATAACTCTATTACTGTTCTCAGGTCGTTGAACGAATTTTGGAAAAAATTTTTTCCGAAGACTTCGAATGCACTGACGAAACCGATTAAAAACTTTCTCTATGAAGCGTCTCACATATCTCGTTTTCGTGAAATATAGCACTTGTTATTACAATTGATAACATTGATGAAAATACCGCAATGAATAAGAATGACTAGATTCGTTTATATTTATGACCGCCTGTCGCCTTAAGCTTTCTCGTCAGAAGCGCAGTTGCGACGGAAGTGACATTTATTGCAGCAGCGTGTGCAGCTTGAAGGTAACACGGCAGGTAAATGAGGGGACGCGTAATCATGATATAACTTAACATACATGAAGTGCGCGCCTCGCGACACGGTGTGGATTTAATGCTGCACAGCAATTCGAATAATGACTGAGTCTCTCGTGTTTACTGGGAAAACAGTAGACGAGAGATTAGCTCGATAAACGCATAAAATTTACGCGTCAAAATTACCTCCTTATAAAGTCGTGAAAGTTCAAACGCCTTACAATGACGTTGCATACGTGTACAACGATGTACAATCCGATTACAATTTAATTGAAATTGAATTAGTTCTGCGTTTCGGTGCAATTGCCATGTAAACACGTGTCAATAGCGTAATCCGAACGGATCGATTCGTCGGTAATACGCGTTATATGTTTCCTATAGTCTACACGAATCCGCCATTACAAAACCACCGAACAGCGTTTTGATGAGATCTCGTCTCTCGTCCGGCACGCGCATGAAAGACGAGTCAAGAACGAAGGAACGGAGGAACGAACGAACAGGCAAGCGCGCATGCATTCGCGCACGTGGAATAATAATTAGCCATCGCCAGTGCTGATACACGTTCCACACAAATGACGTGTCAGGTGCAGCTGTTGCGCATCGTTCCGCAATGCGGGCCGATGTGCCTCTCCTCCTCGCCCCACGGCTCTTCCTCACTCTCTCTCTCTCTCTCTCTCTCTCTCTCTCTCTCTCTCTCTCTTTCTCTTTTTCTCTCTCTCTCTTTTTCTTCCTCCCTCTCTCTTTCTCTCTTACCCACCCCAAAGCTATACCGTCTACTTAACTCCGTTCCACCCTTTGTCTCATGTGGTTTCATAATGTCTCCCCCGGCAATCTCGGGTCCCAAAGTGCGAACCTACATGCGACGCGCGATCGCGTGCTACTTGTCATTAGACTCTCGACTAAAGAACGACTATAGCTGTGTACCTATATACTATAATGTTCTTCACATCGTCCACTATGGTCCCTCTTCTACGGATGCACTTCCTGCCTTCGTGATTAAGAATCATACTCGCGACTTATATCAACTTTTCACGACGATAACATGTAATGATTAATACTTTTTAGAGTCTTGGTTAAATAATAGAGTAAATATATAAAATATTCTTTTATCTCAAAGAAGTTATTCTGCATCTGTTTAAGAAAAAAAGATTAAAATAAAACATTCTTGACAAATTTATACCATTTTTATAGAATGTTTTTGTATTTGAAACATTGAGAGAACGAATCCCACGTCCTGAAAGGATATACCTCTCGAGAAGCAGCGAGCCGAACACGAGGAATACGTACAGTTCATATACTCCAATTATGAAGCGCGGTGCTAGTTGGAGCATGTCTCGATCGTGCCGCTGTTCCGATTCGAAACAGTTAGATCTGATCGGATCTCATGGGTAGCGGACCGACAGGAATCGCCGGCCCGTTTTCGTGGCAGAACTATCTCGAGGGAGGAGATGAAGGAGCAGTCGGCAACGGGCAACGGCATTGCGGCATAGGTCGTTCATTACCCCGTTCGCTCATAATCGAGAGGAAGAGACGGAGAGCGGAGTGCGCCGGAATAGAAAAAGAGGTGGGACGGAGAAGAGGAGAGAAAGCGGAATGGAAGCTACGTGGCTTCCCACGGCGAT
The DNA here is from genome assembly GCF_048541705.1 of Temnothorax americanus. NCBI lineage: Eukaryota > Metazoa > Arthropoda > Insecta > Hymenoptera > Formicidae > Temnothorax > Temnothorax americanus. The sequence continues at coordinate 2,301,135 of NW_027509371.1, read as the reverse complement.
TCGCGGTGGCGGCCGTCACGAATCGCATGACGACGTGACGGCGACGATAGCGACCAGTCGCCGAAGACAATACGTCTCCCTACCCGGGGCTCCGTGCCGTTCCCTCGGCTCCGTTCCTCATCGGCCGCCTCATCGACGCTGCATCGCCACGAATATCGTCACTGCGAGACGGTGCACTGAGCGCCGAGGGGGAGAAGGAGAGAAGGGGAGGACGGTGGTAGTGGCGTGGCGAGAGGGGAAGGGGTCTCTGGACGCTTCTAGCCTAGATCAAAACCCGTAATCACGACGTAATAATACCCGATCACGGAAGATATTGCACATTTCCCCGGAATCACTGCTATTCCCAGGGAAGATGCCCCCGTCGGGGTTGTTTGGGAGGTCTTACTGTTCCCCGACATGCGATCCCGAATTCACTATATCTCGCGCTCTCTTCCTTCTTTACACATATAGCGCCGCTCGACTTTGCCCTGGGTCATATCGCCGTACCCTCTCCCCTTTTCTGTCCTTCGTACCTGTGCCTATAGTACCTGTAGTTTCGTCCCGTAGTTTCCTTTTTTCTGACTCTCGTGACTAGCGATTACGACTTTGCGAAAGACTAACCGATGCCTTCGCACCGTCGATTTCATTTCCCAGATAAAGCGATTTTTCGTAGAAACGGTTGCCTTAGGCAAAGATCCTAATGCGATCTATTCAGTGTAAGTTAAAAATCTGTTTCTAAAGACTTTGAAATTGCATGTAAAATTATTACATCACACATATATGGGTAAAATAGAACGTACGTTCAAGCACTATAGAAAAAAAGAGAAATAGAAGCAGGTACTCCTTGACTGTTGTATCCAGTAATAATAAAACAAAGTATGAAAATCAAGAAAAAGACAGAGTAGAAGTCATCGTATACGTCATCATTTGTTCGCGTGTTAAATTATTGAAAATTTAAACGAGAGGTGGAGGCTTTCCTGCGAACAATTTGCAAATAACGATAATTATACCCGCAAGCAACATGTCAACTAACAATAAGTATATACAAAAGCGAAAAGCCATGCTGGATCTTAATAAAGTTTACGATTGCGATACGTAAAGTAATCTAAATATTTAATCTAGATTAAATCGAGAAGACAGGATGAAGAGAAGAACAGACAGACAGACGGACGGACGGGCGGATGAGATACGGTCGGCACTACGCGGATTTAACATTGTACGCTTTTTTACACGGTAACTGAACAGTTCGTCGGCCAGCTCGTGTACAGCGAGTTTCGAAGCCCCCGGAGCTGTTAGGCCCAAGATGGGCCGGTGGCTGGTAGCACGTTTTGGTGGAGGCCGTTGCGGACGTAGGCGGTCGGTGACGGGGAAAGGAGAAAGAGGAGCGTGCAGAGGGGCAGAGGAGGATTGGAAAACAAGGTGGAAGGGTGCCTCGAGCCAGCGCCGTACCATTAATCATCGGGGTAATTCCATAGATGGCTCTTTGCTGTTCGAAGGAGCGAGCGATGCATGCCAAACCTTACCTCGTCCGCCGAACGACCTGCGAAAAGACGCATTCGTTTCTGCATTTCGTGCCACCACGAACCCGGCCATGGCGCGTTTTTCGCATCGTGCGCTGAGGTCCGGACTAATTAAAAGGGCCGGGTAGTTCCGTAAAAACCAAAGAGGAAAAACCTCGTCTCGTATAATCGTTCAATCTGACCAATGAAATGTTTGTTTTAAACCGGAAAGATAGATTGAGTTTTACATATCGAGAGAGAACTAATCTCTGCACAAGTAACTTGTTATATTTGACACTTATATGTTACCCATATAATTATTCTATCTGTGCGCGTGCTATTTTAATATATCTATACAATCATTCTTACCTCGTGTTACGGAAACACACGCCAACAAGATTGCCTGTCAATTTAATCTCGAGCCGTGTATATTACCCGCGTTCTTTTCACATCTCCCGTATATATTTATGCCGTATTACGGGAATATTAACGACACGCCAGCTATCGCTTTGCACGTCTATTAAGATAGAATCGATAGCACATATACCTATACGTGAGCGTTAATCGAATAAGAGCCAGTTAAGAGGGTATCATGGAAACACTAGATTTTTTTACATAGATATTATCTATCTTCATGAACTATATAATTTATACGATTAATTGAATATTTACACTTTAGATTATATATTTCATCTTTTCTCTCACTTTTTTTTGTCTTCATCACCTGTTTTCTGTAAACTAATGAAATCAGTTACTGTGACAAGTGTGCTATTATTTTAATATAACGAGCAGGGTATGATTGCAACGGAATTCCGCCGTCTCGCGATCGGATCGCCAGATTCCATCTTGCTAAATTCTTGACCAACACAATCCGCTCATCCCTGGTCGCCGATTGCACGAAACACCGATTGTCGAACGTGAAGTTACGAGTTACGATTCGCGGTCCGAAGTGGCGGGAAAAAAATGAAAGGGAGGACAGACGGCGCGGCAGGGCAAAAAAGGGCCAACTCTTTCGGACCTGCGGAGACACGGCGGCCACCGGGCCGTCCGAACGATGTCAGCAGTTTAATCAATGCATTTAGCCGAATTCCCGTCTGGCCCAAATAAAAGGCGAGACGGAGGAGGTTTAAACGCAAAAAACGTTGTGCGCGCGACGAGTCTCGTTCGACCCTCCCCCCCTCTTCGGCTTTTTTTCGCCGTGTGCCGCGACTTTTGGGACTTCTACGGCGGGCCACACGGTCCCTTCTAGCCGGTCCTAAAGCCCCCAAAGTCGTTAGGTATTCCGCGAGTGTACGCTGCTGTCTTCCCCCTCGTCGCTCCTCCGTCACCCCTTCGTCGCAGTCTCGCGGGAGGAAGACTCTTCTTCGAATAACATATACGTCAGCCACGAAGACGACTGCGAGACGAAAACCGGTGGCTCCACAAATCTTCGGCTTGGCCTTTTCATTCATTGTTTCTCTTTCTTCCGTCCTCCCGAAACTGTCCGCCGCAAAACGCTGTCTCGACGTTGCGCGACGTTATCTACGCTTTATTTTCTCCTTCTCGATTATAGTTTTTGGCGTTTTCAATATCAACGAAAATAATGAGATTTAATTTCGTTCTATCTTTCAATCAAACTTTAACAATAATGCTCAAATATCTCTTATTAAAGTTAGCGGTTCCTGTTTTCATCATTAATAACACTTCGTTTAACGGTGAAGATTTTACTCGAAGTTTATGTTTGGCGAAAATCTTATATATATTACGTGTTTTTTTCACATTTAATATTAAAAATGTAATATTAAATGTCTCATGCAAGTTATATCTGAGGCATAACTGCGTATTCGAGTCATTAATAGTCAACGAGTCGAGCATCCTGTCCACTATCTCGTTAAACATCTTCTAACAGTGGACCTAAAGTTGTTTCGTGAAACGTGACAAAGAAACCGACGGAGGTAAAAGAGATGTCAGCAGGCAATCTTCTCTCTTTCCTCTAAACTTACCCGTCTCGTATTAAAAACGTATGAACTCATAAATATCTACTCTATAAGGAAAACAACACACATCAACATTATTGTTTTCTCGATTCTATTTTGATTTATATATGCAGTGAAAATATTAATTTATATTGAAGACGAGACGTAAATAAATATAAGAGCCAAAGATAAAAATTTCTCAAATTACTCGTATAAATAATATTTATTTATTTTGTAAAATTCTCTTTGCTCGATCTTTTGGCACTTTATAAGTGATATAATGAATTTATAGCGTTTCGAGATGTTTTCAATTTTGGCTTGTGCAATACATATTTCGAACTGAAAATACAATTCCCATAGCATCGCGCGTGTAATTTTATTTATGTCAAGTTTTCAATTTGAGGGCGTCAACGGAAACTGAGCGCAAACTGGTGCGGGTATACCGTTTATTTGCGCGATGAGAAACAAAATACGCGATATCTTATTGATTTATCCTTTTTATTATTTCTTTTTTGTGCAGGCGATGGACGCGTGACGCCGCGGCCTGACCGCAAGCTCGTTACGCCTGTCGGAAGTATAAATCAACCGCAAAGTTATTCCGTGCTGTCGGGAACTCCCCGTAAGGCGCCTCGTTGGAAACTGCTACCACCTTCTTGTCCGCGATATCCTTCGCGCAGGTACGTAAGTCTGTCTCACGTGATCGCGTCATAAACGATTTATAAAAATCGCGACGACAGCAGCGCGGAGTTAGCGTGACGACTCTCCGTCAAATCTGTCGCTAATTTTCGATATGGAAAAAAAAACCCCGATCTGCGACTATTTTTAATAGCCTCGACTTTTCTCTCTGTGAGATACCTTATTTTATTCCAAAAGAAGTGCCTCGTCAAAATGAACGGAGTCCATGCAACGCTACCTACTCTGTTTAATGGCCATTATAATATGACTTATCGTCGCCGCGATGCCATGGGATTTTGCGGTAATTATAATTTACGGCCACTTAGGGCGCGTATACATTGATAGTTTTAACTGTATTTTTTTTCGATTATCTCTCTCGGCCTGAGCCGTGTGCGCGCACGCACGTCGGCGCAATAGCGAGACACGAGCGGCAATAGCGGTGCCCTCATAACACCCTGAGAATCTAATTGTAAGGTTGCCGCGCGAGAGAGCAGGTCGCGTTTTCTCGATAACAAAGACGTAAGTAATGATAATGTGGTAACGACCCCGGGGTCGGTACAGTTACTCGCAACGGCATGCGGGGGGAAAAGAAATGATTTCCTAACTAATACAATCACAAGAGATAAGACCGCGTGGTTGTAACAAACCCAACATTGTACCGACGTAATACATAATTACCGATCTCTGGCAAGATCTGATAATTGTTACGCTGGTAATTGGCACCGGCGAGAATAACATTTCTCCGATGGCCTCGTCGTTTCTCACGAGAAACGTTCGAGGGGGCCCTCTTACAGTTTTCGTTCGTTTGACAGAATTAACTTTTTTTTTCTTATTCAGAGTATACCGCGTATATCCGGCTGCTAATCCTAGCGGATCGACGCGAAAAGCAAGCATACACGACTGAATGTGTTGCGAGCACGCAAAAGGGCGAAAACTTAGAAAAGTCGAGTTCCGAGTAAACTCGGAATCGTAGGATAATCCGAGATGATCGCCTAATAGCTTTAGGAAAGAATCGACTGGGGATGACTACTTTAAATTACCATAAGCCCCGACTCTTCCTGGGTTAACGAGCGGAAGAGACGAGACCCCAAAAGTGTTGAAACTAGCTGTCGGAATAAAGGGAACGACGAAAATATCGATTATGATACTGGGCACCGATATTATTACGGAAGAGAAGAGTCTAATTATTAATCATGTATATAGGAAAAATGATAAAATCAAGAAAAACATTTCAGTCTACACAAATGGCTTGTAAACGTTATATCTCGGCGGTTGGGCGTTTATCGTCTCAAATTTGCTCGCAGCTAAGCGCTCACGTTAAAAGAAATAATTTGGCGGTGGCAAATTTTTATATGTTTATTACTTTTTATCGGTAATATATATAGAAATTGCTTGTTTTCTCTTAGCTACAAATTTTATATATTCCAAACCCGAGAGAAAGCGCACGGCATCTGATACACCCTATACCCGTTTTAATAAATGAGCACGCGTTGACAACGATCGTGAGATTGGCCTTATTAATTTAATACGTTAATTAATTTATGGATAAAGGGGAGAGCTCGAATAAATTCTCAAGTTGCGTTTCTAGTCGCAATCGCGGTGAACAAATATAATGCAGGATCGATACACATCGTAACGCACCGCAGACACGGCAACAAAACAACATTTTTCAGCCGGCCGTCAGTCCGGAGACTCTCTTACGATTATATCAGCTATCCTTCCGTGTGCTAATAATTATCTCCCGATTTCTTCTCTAATTTAACGGCGCATACGTTACACGCGTAGCGTTCCGGTTACGCACCGCTAAAATCTAAGAGCCGCGCCTCTTTTAATTGGCCCCGAACCAAGAGTTGATTTACAATTGTAGGAAAAGAAAAGAAAGTATCTCGTTTCTTTCACGCTTTTCCCATTGAGAGATAACAAATAACGAGTATTTAATATAATATTAACCCACACACGCGTCTTAATTACGTTTTGCCGCCTCTTTTCACAAGCGCGGCGGCGGCGCGGCAACCGTCGCGTCGCGGAAATGTACCAGACACATGAGACTGATATATTTCGTGAAACTCGTCGTCGCGCACGCAGACAAGATACCTATCGCGGAATCAAACGAGAAATTCACTGCCTGTCCTATGAAAGAGAGACATCCCTCTCTTTCCGAGTCCACCGAAAGTCGTAAAACGTCCAGCACCCACGTAGAAACTGGTATCACGTACCGCCGTACTAAAGCTGAACCTTTTGTGTGCTCGCGTGTGTATTATCACGTGTGCATACAGTCGCCACCACAAATAGTCCCGAGACTCGGGTCTCGCGTGGCCCCGCCGCTCCAACTTCCAATCTGCCTTTAAATCACGGAAATATTGGCTAAACACACTCGGCCGAAAATACAGCCTAACCGCGAAACGTCCCGTGATCTTTGCGAGCTTCAATTTTTGCGAAATTGGAGCAAGGTTGTGCTGGTGCTACTATCGCTAAATCTTTTTCAAAGGCCGCACCGGCAATTTATCACCATACATCGCTTTTGCAGTTATATCCTTATATCCCTATAGTGTAATTATTCCTTAGCCCATTATGTTTTCTCTATACATGCGTTTTTGCAATAAATTTAACGATATATGTAAAAAGATAGGTTTTATAGAAACAAATTCCTCCCTCTCTCTCTCTCTCTCTCTCTCTCTCTTCCCTTTCTCTCGTTAACTTTATAAAGACTTTTGGGCTACCGTTCTTGTAAAAAATGAAGGCTTATTCGCGGTTGGGACTGTACCATACACGTTCTGTGTGTGGTGTACGTGCTTGTCGTCCGTCCGTCCGTCATGAGTGCGTGCGCGAACGTCCGGGCTCGTCGACTCGTCGGAGGATGCTCGCTAGCTCGTTCGCTTTGCTCGATCATGGGACAAAAGTCGGGCCTACGTCTCGTGGGAACGTTGAAGTCATGCTCGCTCAAAAACCCTGCGCCGTGCTACATGTATTAAATCGAGCGCGAGCCGGCTTCTTGCGTCATGACGACTCGGCCGAAGTATTCGTTCCAAAGTACGCGAAACGCCGGAAATGTTCTTCGGGTATTATCAGTAAACATTGCAGTAACCGTAATGCTAACAGTAACTATGTCTTAAAAATATATACACAATTGTATTTAAAAGGAAAATGATGTATTGAGAAATCTTACCGCTATCAAGTTTTGAACTATTTTTTCAGTATTAATGAGAGTGAAAAACAGAGAAATTAGCTTCATTGATAAAAAGAATTACCAGAAAACAATTAAAACCATAAGAAAAATGATGATTTCAAGTCTCTATCGTGTCACGAGTCACGACACGTATACGTATTGGCACTTCTAATAGCCGTGCACTCGCCTATTAAAATCACATAAAATTAGTTGAATTCGCGGAGACACGTACCATTATCGTAAATTCATAGTATCGATAATCCCGTCAGCGCTGACGATGGTGAGAAGGATAAGGATTACGATAATCGCGGTAACGGCGGCATAATTAATGGCGTTTGCTCTTTCTCCTTGCGTGCATGCAAGAATATAATCGTCGCGGCGCAATCTCAATTTCATGCGGGTACGTACGCGGCGCGCAATAATAACGCGCGTGCACCATGCACGAAAACCTCTGATTATCTCGTAATTTGTGAAAGTATCTCGCGCTTTTACGCGAGGAGATCTCGCGCGCGCGCACTGACTGGTAATAAAGACACCGAAGTTTAAGCCGCATCGGTTATTGCCGCGTCGTCGGTCAGGTGCGTCGGTCTCACTCTCCCGGCTGGATATGTGTGCGCATCCTGGACAAGGTGTGCACCTGTCCGCCGTGGCGCGCAGGCTGCCCCGTTTTATAGAAGGCTACTTTCTATATCGCCGATCTATCAAATTGGCCCCGGCAGATAAGAAAATTAGGGGAAGCGGTCGTGCCTTAAAAGCGCCCGTGACGGGACATCCCCGGCTGTTATTTGGCCAGCGTCACCCTCGGTCTCGCTCACGGAATTTTACGGCTCTTCAGTTCGATATCACCTGCTGCACGCGCTGCCTCGAAGCGGCGCCCCTAACCGATGCTTAAGTTATCATCGCTTCCTTTTGAAAAACGTCGATTACTTCTCAACGATCTGCCTTTCGCGCTGCGCGCATGATCGAGATTTCAAAGGCTTGAATTGGAAGTGAACCGAATCCTAATTAATCCTATAATCCCGTAATTTCTAATATCCGTTTTTTCGTTGCGAGAGATATTTTATTTCACACGCTTCTGTTTCTCTTCAAACCCGTTCACTTGCTCGTGAATTCCATCGTTTCGCGCTCGAGGAAACATTTAAACGTTCGAGACATTCACGCGGGTATTTACGGAAAAGGCAGAAAAATAACTCGACGGCGACGGCGGCGGCGGCGGCGGCGGCATCTTAAAAACGGAAACGCGCGCGTTGTGGGATAATAACTTGATTACGCGGCGTGCTTTATCGAAAAATTATAAAGCAATTAATAACGTTCATTAGAGACGATACGCGCGCGCGATAATAATTCCGTTTGATAGGTAATTAGACGAGGGAGCGAGTAATTGCGTTAATTGAGACCAAGACCGAGCGCACGTTTGCGCAAAAGCTTGGCTAGATATATGGAACCGTTCCACACGCACGCCGCAGCCCCGTAATCGTTCGAATCGCGGTTCTTCTTGCTGTGGAAATACCTCGCCTCGCCTTTAGGTTCGTTCCAGAGCCCTTTCGCCCGCGTACGGCGCGCTTTTCTCTCTTCCTGCGAAAGTCACGCGAAAAAAGTTACCTGCCAACGATCCATAGAGATCGCTAACTTTTGCGCCTAGCATCGTGCAGTCGCTAACGATCTATGGCGTCCCGTAACCATGCTCTGAATTATATATTCAGAATAAAATACTGAAGCAATATTTAAACCAAAGTGCGAAAAAATTTTTGCCTTTATAAAATATCGCCGCTAAAACAAACAATCTCGATATCTAATGTTCGATTGAAGCTATCACCTGCTCTTATACAAGTGATATCTCTAATTTAACTTAATTTTTATTAGGATTTAATATAATTTTTGTCAGGAATTAAGGCGATTTTCTACTTCTTCCTACACTGAGAAAAAAATTTTCTGCATTTTAATAAATATTAGTTTGCATACAACTGTGACTTTATTTATTAAAATAAAGAAAAATTTCTTTTTTATTAGTATTTGTGTATTTACTGAGAAAAAAATATACTGATAAAAAGAAAAATTTTCTTCATTTTCTTCATTTTAGTAAATGGAATCACAGTTGTATGCAAACTAATATTTACTAAAATGCAGAAAATTTTTTTCTCATTGTACATATTTATTATTTGATAACCGCGGTGAATCCATACAATTATATCCAGCAGAACAATAAACACTCGTTAAGATTACTCTCGCGAGTTTCCGTTTCTCAGCTGCTCCTTTCAAAGGGCACAGGTCGCAGTCGCATTTCTAGGGATACCGAACTTCGTATATGTATTTATACATAATGGAGAATCGTCCCGCGTGGTGCGTAGACACTTATAACAGCGACATCCTGGACATCTGCCGACCTCGAGGCCCCTGGCCTCTTCATCTTGGCCTTCCTATGTATTCTCTTCTCTTTTTTTCTCTCCTTCCGGAGAATGTCGCGTAATAAAGCCGCTGCCGTCGGCATAATACGGCAGTAAGCCCTACCGATATTTGCCATTTTATGTAACGTGTACTTACGCGACGTGCCTCATATTAAAACAAGCACGAAAGATATTACGAGTACGTATTGCGGGAAGAAGCGCGGAGGAAGTAAAACTTGTTTCTCTATATTCGTTCGAACGAGGACGTTTGTTCACTTTTCTTCTTATTTCATTTCGAATATCGCGTGTAATAAAGCAAAACATTGTTTTGTAATCTAGAAATCGCTCTTACGATTTAATGTCCGGTTGAAAACGTTGCAGGTAAATTCCACACTGGATACTATCGCCGCGTGATCCGCACCGACCAAAATAATTGAAAAAAAAAAAAAAAACTCGCGCATTAGCATAACTAGATATCGTTTATGACTTAATCCATCCGTAAATGAACGTAACTCGTTCCGAAGCAAGATAGCATCGTGAAACTGGCGAATTTGAGTAATGGCGGTGATGCGAAATATGTTAATGTCAATTGAACGAGTTAATGAGAATACGTCAATAATTTCTATTCCGTTGTCGATACATCTCGATTGAACTTTAAAACAACTTGATCGACGTCTACCATGGAAATCCCGACAACGGAAGAATGTTATCGTGAACGTCATCACGTCATCTCTACAGCTGCTAATCACGCGTGTGCGATTAACTAATATACCTATACGCAGATAATTCCTTAGCGCCGAAACACTTGTAACACGCTCTATAAATTTTCGCTGTTCGGACGTTTATCAACGACCGTTAGTTAAACGTAATTACGGAACGTATATATACGCACAGGTATCAATTACCGGAATTATTATATCCGACTATTTACGTAGATATGCTCGGCGAGCGTATAATCCGCGCCTGTAATTTGTGCAATGCAAATTTCTATCCCGGCGAACGCGCGCACTTATTAATACTTTCGACGTAACGACGCGACGATAGCCCCCCTTCTTACGTGTAACGTTTACACGCGCATCATTCATCGGGATCATCGTTAACGAGAGCATAAATATGCATTCGATTTGCCTTCATACATGCCGCTTTCTTGTTACTGCCGAAATAAATCTACATAACGATTTAGAAAACGTCAGTTTTAGAAATTCTAAACTCGATGTAATTAAATAAATGACTCTTTTAACTCTCATAAATTATTGCATAATTCTTTTACACGAGTATACAAAATTCACGAGGCTTAATGAATCCCTCAAACAAGCGTTAAATGCATCTCGTAACATTGCCGTACATTTTTTTGCAACAAACTGTGCGACGCGATATCGATAAAATCTTTGCGTGTCAAGGTAACAACTTATCGGCGAATAAAATCGTATATAAATCCTTAGTTTATTTACATACCGTAGCTGATTTTTATCGTACACAATTATTTGTTAACAACGAACGAGAGAAACAAAATCGTGGACAGATTTTGCGACGGCGGAGATCCTCAATTCGTAATGAAACGTCGAGGCGTGGCGGAAACGTTTTACGTGGAAAAAAAGGAGTCCCCCAAGGGAAAACGATTTCAGAAAAGGGCAGCGCGTGGGCGGTCCCGTGCGCGGGCGGAAAAAGTCACCGGCGGAACGTTGCGTTGCGTTGCGCCGCGTTGCGTCGCGTCGCGTCGCGTCGCGTCGCACATCGGTCTTCGTAGGTGCGGAGTATTCCGGCGTTCATTAATTTTGTACCGTTGTCACCGGGAGGAATATGCGTATTCATGAGACACACCGAGGCTTATAAACGTCGAGGTATTAGCGATACGATTAAAATGTGCATTTCTCGAGCGTTGTTTTAAACGCAGCACCCGACCCGTGACTCCGCCCGGTCGCGGCACGGTACACGGCGCGCGCGTACCTATTTCACGTACACGATATTTTATTCTCCGCTGCGCCGCTGCCGCTGCCGCGCACGCGGTTTTATCTACCGGAAGAAATAATAATGCAGCCCCGCATCGCCTCCCGGTGGTTTTGCGCGCCACGGCCCGCGCCGCGTTGCCAATTAATTTCGGTCTTTACGTTTCGCTCGGTTATCACGCGACGGAGCGGCGCGTGCGACATCGATACGCAGAATCGCCAGCGCGATTTCGTTACACGCCTGAGAGACGAATTGCGCGGCTAGAAACAATGACATATCGAATTGCGTTTCACGGAAGTGAGAAATTTGAAAGTCGTATATACTGGTCAATGTCAATAGTTAGTCAATTGAATTTTTATATTTTTGAAACATTATTACTATAATTTCTACTATTATTTGATGATAACAGGAGAATCTTAAGATCAAACCGATGCGTTAGAAACGTTTTAATTCTTATTGAGGAAATAATATTCTTGTATCCATAAAATTAATGTACATTGCAACGATATTTACATTTTTTATTAAGGGGTCGGTGAACGATGGATAACCGATTTTTGTCGCGAAGATACTGATTTAATGATCTCAACAGCAATCCATATCAGCATCAGCCAGGAAAGATTCGCGAAAAAAATAAAGGAAACAGACAACGTATAAATCTTCTCTCAACCCTTTTCCCTTTCGCGAACGAACCAACTCGAAAAACGAGCCGCGCCGCATGGAGATCGGCGTGCGCGCACATACATAGGTATGTATATCCGCGCAACACTGCGTCGCGAACACGGAGGAATACGCGGACGGTTCGTACCGTTCCCTCCCCTACCGCGCCAGCAAAACGGATGCATTTCGGATGCAGCTGCGAGTTCGTTAGAGCGTCTAACGCGCGGGTGCACGAATTGTTTATGCGTCGTGACGTCGGCGGCGTCGGCGCCGCGGCGTCCCGGGGTGGAGCCCGCGCGCACACCACCCGGTATAGTATATATTTCGCAGGAAGCGCGCATACGCGTATCAGAGAACGATGAATATGCATACCTTAATTCGCGGGGCTAATTGAATAATTTGTAAAACGCGACGGGCCGGCCCGGGCCGCGACCTTTTTGCACTCCCCTCCTCCTGACGCAACGTGCCGGCAACGTGTCCCCGTGCTTGCCTTGCCCGCCTGACTGCCTGCCTACCGGCCGACAGGACGAACCGGCGGAATGTGATATCCTTGCTTTTATGCTGGAAGCTAAGGTATGCCGTGGATAGCTCGCCTAAAATGTGGTTTGGCACCCGCTTAGCTGTCGCGAGGAACGCCGCCGCCGCGATCCTACGCCTCGTGAATCATTCCGGCGAGCACGCCGGAGAGATGCTAACTTTATTCACGTCCGAAAGTGCCGGCGAGTAACTAGCTGTTCTATGATGTCAATGGAATATAATTATTGCAGCGATCTCGTAGCAAACAAATATTCTCGCTGAGAAATCTTTTTATGAAATCTAGGTGACGCCATTAATAAATTAACACAACAGTCATTAATCTTGGTATAAACGATTTAGCATGTTCGCAAGGCGAAACGTTTTCGTAGATTATTGAAAAGGAAGTAAAGGCCACATCGGTACAAGTTGCGCATTATGTTAAATGCTCGGGTTCTAAAAGAGCATTGGATTTGGGATTGTTTTCCGTATATGAAAACAAAGAAATCGGTCAATGATTTTTGGCAATGACAAATGTCTTTAAAAGGATCCAAGCGCGTTAAAGTGTCTGGTCGCCGAAATTCTCTATCTCGAAGAACCGAAAAGGTCGTTTTCGACGGGTAGTTTCGTAGGCCTAGTTCCCCCGTTAGCCGATGAATCGGCTCAAGGCTCTCCTTACTTATGCGATGCGTGCCTTCGTCGGCATACATCACTGCCAGCGAATGTTTTTACGGGACACGACGCGAGCAAGAATACGCTTACGCGCGTTAACATTCTCCGGAATATCATTTGTCCACTGCCCAAGGATTCCCCGTCGTCGGCGCCATACTATATTTTTTCATGACACGAATTAACAACGCGCGGGACAAGAATCGGAAGGTTCGATTAACTCATTAACAAGATAATTATATCTACGAATTCTATTAGGGTCGTCAGTAGCGTCGCGCGTGAAATCGCTAAGAGTAAAGCAAGAATGTATAAATCTTTTGTCGTTTATTTAATATTTTATTTTGTCTTTTATTTATTCACTAGTCCTAGAGTATTTTTTTGAATCATGAATACTATAGAATATCATTCTAAAAAATTTTTTTGATATGCTATATTGTATAACAAAAAATTAATCTCTTATATTATATAATTTAAGATTTTTGTAAAACTACTGTTATTAATCTAAAAATACCTCAATACTGATTTTTCTACTGAATTGCATTAATACATAAACTTCAGACAAATAGCTAGCTTGCTTAAGCAATCAAAAGCGTTCGGTGGTTTTGCTTAAAAATCTGATTGTTAACGAGTATTAAAATTCCACGAATACTCGGAAAGCGAAATCGTTGTCGACGAAAAGCAAACACGGTGCGGCAAAGTCAGTGGTGCATCTCATGAACCTACGACGACAGGAGGAGTAACAGAGTTGAAATCTCGCGGCGGGGAAGGAAATCAGCCGTACGATCGACGACTTAACGACAAAGACCGCGATATCCAAGATCTAAAGTTGGCTGTCGTATGAGAGCTTTTCTAGATGCGCGCGCCAAAGGATGGGCGGCGAATCCCTCTGCTCTATTTCGGACTGTCTCTTGGTCCTTCTCTTTCTCTCTGCCTGTTTCCCTCTCTCTTTCTCTCTCTCTCTCGGCTTCCCTCTCTGCCTTCCCATCACTCATTCCCGAAGGGAAGAGAGACGTAAGCCTGGCAGAGGGCCTTTGATCCTCCGCACTCGGTGTCGGCAAACAGGAGCTCCGCTAGTGAACGCAGCCACCGCGCTTTAATACCTCATGCAAATTTCAGGAAAAGGGCACCCCTCGCGCCTTCCCCCTTTCCGGGGGCCCCCCACGCTCGGTCCCGCGCGCTCATCCGCGCCTCCTTCGTCGCCTCGTACTCCTCCACAACGGTGATAACCCGCTATATTGCTTTTCGAACAAATCACTATCCGCCTGCCACGGGAAACGCACCGATCGAAGCGTCTGCCGGAAAAAATTTCGAAATTCCCGTCGGAATGCATCACTCGTCTGGACATCGCGCTATTGCGAAGAAATATAATATGCAACATATATAAAACGAAAAATAATTTAAACGAAGTTATTTCACTCGTATACGCGCGCACTAGTCTCCAGAAATCTTGCTTGTCCAGAATAATACATAATTAACAGCAATAATTATGTATATAAGTTCTATTAAAGTCTTTGATAATATTTTTCAAATATTTAAAAATAAAAAAAATAGGAGACACAAAAAGTTGGGATTTTTACAAAAAAATATAAGCAAAAGAAATAGTGATTAACGAGAGAAAAAGAGATGTATAGGATTAAATATATATCGGTTGCAGTATATATTATCAATCATTATCAACATTGACATAGTTATAGCAAATGGACTCAATAAAAAAGTGTATACTAAAATATCATTTCGTCACCAACGATACAAATCTCTCAACCGAATTCGAACTATAACAGATCCCTTGCTCACAGTTTCTTCGGTCCTCCCTGACTAACATTGTTTCTTCAGGTATGTGACTCTCAATCTCCCCCCCCCCGCCTTTCTTCGCCCCCTCGTCTACGCCGTCCGATATACATACAATGCAGCGTGTGCAACGCCAGATCAGAGACATACGTAGGTGCGACCGAATCTTTTTTCCTCTTTTGAGGTCCGCGAGAGGCACGCGAGAGAATTTATGCGTCGTGGATTACGGTTACCGTGGCTTGCAATTTCAATTTTGTCCGAAATGCACGACAGACATTGGAGAATCGTTCGCTAAGATTAGATGGTAGAAATTAATTTTTTATCTGCAATTATACTGTGAAAAATTATCGTCGAGAAAAATCGACGATCAGATTTTTTAATTCTAAAAAAACTGGATACTAATATATTTAAAACCCCACCGATTGAAATGGAAATGACTCTCGTTAAAAATTGTAACAAGTGTTCAATTCGAAAATACTTTGATTAATAGGAAAGTTGAAATTATTTTAGACTTAGAAAAATTACTTTTCCTTGTTGTGGCAGTTTTTTAAATAAAGATTACAAATTATTTTGTAATGCTAGCAGACAACTTAAAGTAATTTTTTTACAACGCTATTTTTAATATCCTAGAGACTATATATATTTGAACTATTTATTTAAATAATACTAAAAAGAGATATAGGACTAAAAGGAATAGAGCAACGAGAACATCACCGAATGGAGAGCAGATGATATCGCGCATTATAATAATAATGTGTTGACGATTTCATGAAATTATCAAGCAAGTTCAAAGTTATTGGTCCCGTTTGTTGAGCCATAATATTCCGTTGTAGTATATAGAAGTTGCAGACGGGTATCCCTGGGGCAATTTTCAGGCTTCGCGATTTGGGAAGCGACCACTGGCGAATCCGGATACGCCGTTATATCTATATATTTGTCTACGTATTCATGCCCCAAAACCGTCGGTCTCGACCAACGAACCGCGTAATCCTTGACGAGTGAATCTCGTCAATCACGTCCCCGACGCATCGGACGAATCGATACGAATTCACCCGCGGCTACCGCGACAGTCGCGATTCTCATCCTCGATTCTCCCGTCACGACCGCGAGGCTCACGAATCGAACCGATTTTTTTGGTCGAGTCTTCGATCGTTTGAATAATCGCTAGCTTTCTCCAAGGAAAGAGAATCCCGTAATTGTAAGTTATTGATTTAATCGTCCGAGAAACGGACGAGATGACGAATCCGTTAAATATCAATTATTGCACAATTGGAGATGAACGGATAAGTATTACAAGAAGATGACTTTGTAGGTAGGTACTCAAAATAACGATAAATAATTATTATCCAACGTCGAGAAACATCGACAGATATTTGTCGATATTTTTCCCAAGTAATAAATAGAGATGTTTTCCTTGGAATTTTATTAAGATCGGAGATTTTCATGTTCTTGGGCGTAGCTGTTACTGTGACCTCTTAGATGCATCAAAGTCAAAGGTGATCGCTCGGTATAATAATTTACGAACTCGCTGTTGGCTCGGCCGGTTTTGGGGGCACAAAGTCAAACCGCGACCGACGCTGTCAGAGTTTCACAGCATCGCGTACAAGTTCCATCGCTGCACGTGCAAAGGACAGGCAAGGAGCAAAGTGGCGAGAGAGCGGCGGGAGAAGGTTCCCCGCTGGAGGAGGTCTCTGCTGGACCAAGGTAGGTACCAGGAGGGTACCGGAGGACACCAGACCCCGGGAGGAAGCATGGAGTCCTCTTCTGGGAGCGGGTGTCTTTTTTGTCCAGCGATATGGCCCGGGGAATGTCATCCAATGAGGGTGAAGTAAAGGGAAAACAAGTAAAATAATGATAAAAGGCGGAGCCCGCGGCGTGATTTGATTGGTCGAGATATCGCCGGCGTTCGGAGTCACAACCCGAGAAAGAAGAGGGGGTTGTCCTCTCTCTCCTCTCTCTTCGTCTCTTATCTCTGTCCCGCGCTCTGACGCGCGGCCGCTCTCCGCTATCTCCGTCTACGGCCTCTCTTTCTCTCTCTCTCTCTCTCTCTCTCTCTCTCTCTCTCTCTCTCTCTCTCTCTCTCTCTCTCTCTCTCTCTCTCTCTCTCTCTCGCCTTCCTCCGTCGTTTCTCTTTACCGCACCTTCGCCGCCGCTGCCGCGCTGCGCTGCGCTTCTCGTTCCCTTTCTTGCTTACGCTTGGTACCCTCTTTGTATCCTCCTCTTCTTCCTTCGTCCCGTATGTACATACATACGCATATATACAGAGGAGGTTACTTTTATTCTCCTTTCTCCGTAGAGGTCCATGGTCCGCGATCATGTCCTGACTCTGGCAGGAGCATCGGTTTTCTCCCCCACCTTCGTGACTTTCCTCCTTCCTTTCCTCGTGCTCTCTTTCGTCGCCTTCTTCTTCTTCCTCTTCTTCGTTATCTTCTTCTTCTTTCCTTTCCTTCTCGTTCTCC
Source organism: Temnothorax americanus (assembly GCF_048541705.1). Lineage (NCBI taxonomy): Eukaryota > Metazoa > Arthropoda > Insecta > Hymenoptera > Formicidae > Temnothorax > Temnothorax americanus. Next base: position 2,283,444 of record NW_027509371.1, on the reverse strand, counting down.
TCCTCCTGTTCGTCGTCGTTTACTCGAACAAGTTCGAGTACATTGCATGTCGTATAAGTACGTGCACGGACGGTCCGTCGTATTTAAGTGAAATGTAGATTCGCAACGATCCCAGTAAACCTTGAGAAAGAAGCATCGGACATGGAATAATATCGTCTTTGTGAGAGGCGTCGTCTCGCGATACTTTCCGCGAAGTAAAGGATGACAGAGTTAATAAAATATCACGCGTCAGTTAATTGCACGTGCAACAGACATGCAGAAGCACGGTTGACGTCAGTAGCAAATAACAAATATTTTCTTTTATAATATTATGCACATCAAGAATATAGATTTAGTATCATCCAGCGCAAAAACGAAGTAACCGTTAAGATTAAAAATCATGACTAATGTACTGTTAGATAACAATCATCCCGAAACATTATTAACAATAACATTATCTATATTCTCACAATAGTCTACAAAATATATTTATCATGATATATTATTTTATAATATTTTAGGCAACATTAGCGCGTTTCTTTAACGATTTCTCTATCATCTTAAGCATAGTGAACAACCATATGCGATGGGCGCAGGTCAAAGAAATAATTAGCAGTGTGGTAACGAAAATTCAGAGAACCCGTCACGTGTTCCCGCAGTGCGAGGGTTTCGTGGCGGAAAAGTATATTGACTCGTGATACGCCATCTGTGCCGAGAGAGGAGGCACCCTCGCGGCGTTATTGGCAAAATTAATAATCCCCGCTATATCGCGGTCTGTCGAAACGGGAAGCGGTTAATTCGGCCCGCCGCTCATTGATCCGCTATGTTGGCAGATTAGAAGCGTTTCCGAACGAATGGAAACTGTTTGCCCGATGGCTTCGACGGCGGGACGGCAATTGTACTCTTTTGCGGAGGGGAACACCTCGAAACCCGACCCGACCCGGCGCGCGGCGCGGCAGCGGAAGCCGCCTCATCTCCCGAAGAAACGATCGCGATGAATGATCGCCGCTACAAGCGACGAATCAACATCCGGCAATCGCGGGATACTTATTGCAACGCATTAAGCGAGACGAGTTTTCTGTATACGCGTCGACGGTGCGGTTTGAACTAATTGTGGACGCTGATTTGTCGCGGTCTGACGTACGACTGATGTATTATTAACATCATCCTTTTTCAAGTGTTCTTTTGTACATAGTTATAAATAATTATTGATAACCGTGAGTAAGCGATTGGGAATTCAACGGCAAACCCTTTTTGCAATTCAGCAATACCCGACACGAATATAAATCGATATCAAAACATTAACAGTCAACAAAGAAATGTTGATAATACGATTTTTGCAACGACGTCCTGTATTACGAATAATAAACTTCAGATGTAGAATAAATAAGATATTAAAATAAAACTTTATAATTACACTGAAACAATAGATAATATAAATGACGCCGTAAAGATATCGAAAAGACATCTTACAATTAATACAGATCGTTCAAAAGCCTTTCACATATTCTTTGGAGTTATTTTACTCAAGTAACTAAAGTATTTAAAAATTATTTTCCTGGCTTTTCTATCACAAATAAATAATATTCCAACGTGTGTGACGGACGGGGTACTCTTTACACCCTAACGCGCTCACGCGTGAATCGTTTGAGGGCAGAACGGTTGCCGACGCGCATTGCGGCGCAGCATCGAAAATTAACGCCACCGCGAATCAAGACGACAATGTGATTCATCAGTTAAATCCGCGTGCATAATCCTTTACACAGCGTCCGATCCCCGGTCCAGCGCCGTGAATGGGGTGGATCGTGGGATACGAAGAGGGGGGCGGAAGGGACGAGGGAGGACGGCGGAGAATCAGGAGAGCGGGTGGCTCTGTCAGAGCTGCGAATTATAATCACAGTTGTGGTTGGCGAGATGAGGAGACACCGAGGGTGTGAGGGGCACCTCGATGATGGGCCAGGAGGAGCGAAGGACGATGGCGACGACGAGCGTCCGCTTCCAGGGGGATGGAAAAGGGTGTATTTACTCACCGTCGTACACACCGGCGCCCAGCACCGAGAACGGACCTAGATGGAAATCTGCGGCATTCGGAGGCACTGGCCAAGAAAATTGGCTGACAACATTTCGCACGGGCTCTGAATTGCCGAACCGATCTCCTATCCTCCCCTCCCATGTGTCACCCCCCTTCTGGACGGTACAGCGACGACGTACGGCTATAACCAAAATTTGCGGTCCGGTCCGATGCATCTACATGGATGATGATGTCTCTTCGTCACGTCTTTCAGCAGTTTAACTAAATCGAGAAAATAGTTCAAACTAAAGGTATATGTTATATCAAAAGTCTTTATGTTTTTGAAAATTATTAAGAATAATGAAAATTTAAACAAAAGAAGAGAAAAAGAAAAATCTTCCTGTTTTACTAAATTAACTAAACATATATTTACTATCTTCAAAAATAAATAATTATTACACAAATTATTAGTATAGAAATATATACATATAGATTAGCCGGCAATTCGCTACTTTAATTTTAATGACAGATTCATCGACGAATTTATAACCGATTTGCGTGTAAGAAATCGCGGTATTTTTACTGCTGTGCAAATTACGCAGGCTCTAACCGGTGGCATCGTGCGTACAAAGGCGCGGTAATGTCAAATAAACGTGCTCAGTTCGATAAAAGGCTTGGAGGCGTTTCCACAGTGGGAAGCTTTAATGAGCGCCTCGTGCCGCCGACAAGCGCCCAAATCCCGGGCAAAATAAATCCGTCTTGATTGAATCATTGTTAAGCGAAACCGCGTTAAATACCCGTGAAATTAACCTGGCCGATCCGAGGCCGGCACGCGATCGCTGCTGATTGGCTCGAGGGTATCGTTTTTAAGGCGTCATTAGAGCTGCACCTCGCACTGTCGACCGACGATTAATGATGCGTTCGCCAGAATGTGTCCGGCTCAGGTGCCGTTCCGGCGGTAACGTCTTTCGAAAAGAACGAGTCACCCATCCTACGAGAGCATGGTCTGGAAAATATGTTTCGCGTTTGACGTCGATGATGAAGTCGGGGTAATTTGCCAAGAAGGTTACACCGACGCGCGACGTAATACTTGACGTGGTACTTAAGTATCCTAGTATTACGAAATGTAATTATGCTCCGCAAAGCATAATTACTCAAACTAAACTTTCAAAAAGTTGGAAACCGCATTAGACTCTAGCGTCTGAAAGCTGTAATTTTGATAACTAGAGTCACTATTAGCATAATATAGTCACTATTTGATACAGTCACTATTAACGGTCCCAAAATTGTCAAAATATATTTCTTCTCGTTATAGCAGTATCGAGATTTAATCTCTTGTAGCTTCAGGAAATAGAGTCCTCTCTCTCGCTCAGGGTAAGGTAATACGATGACAGCTATTTATACTAACTCGCTCATTCATTTCATCAGCCCGGAATGTAACGGACCGCACCCGCGGTGAATTCTCAGCGTCAATGAACCGGTACGAATTTGCTGTAGCTGCCAATTCGCCGTGACTTAACAAGATCGGCGCACCCGCAAGCAAACATCTCTCCACTGGGATCATCGTACTTCTCGTTTTCGAGAGAGGGACGAGATCGCCCTTCGCCGATCTCTCGTAAGCCTATCCAGATTCTTCTCCCAGCTTCCGCCTCCCGCCCGCGATTCCATCTTCCAGACGTCGTCGCGTTGCACCCCGCGGATGGACAGCGGTCGAAATTAGGGTGAGCACCATCGCGGTAGCGTGGACATATGGGAACACCATGTGGTCACCACCGTATCGTTCGTTCGGCCGACGAAAGCTAAAACCAACCCCCCGTGCGCGAACGGGGAGGAGCCGTTGGGGGGAATATAGGAAGCCGCAGATTCGGCCGGACGGCTAAACGCCCGCCGCAATTTGTAGCAATTTGTTAAGTAGCCGGCCAGAACATTACCTATATTACGTTTACTCCCCCTTGGACCGGACACCAAGATATACGGCGTGCGCGCAGATTTATCGTTTCTACGGAGAGAACGGAGGTTGCGAGATTCTGGGGCGCCGTGCCTCGCTCATTTTAAGTTATCGATGTGTTTTAACCCTTTTGGCAATGCAAAATAGTTGCGGTCGATCGATCTGTTTGTTTGGCAATCTTAGCTAATTCGTTATATCGCGAATAGCAGACGATAGTCTTCGTGTCAGCCTAATGATTATTATTTGACAAAATCTTGTAAAATTTGATAGAAAAATAGAGAGTTAAAGATACTGTCGTATACAAATTTATGGTGTAAATAAATTACCGTGGTGCAGTATCCACGAATTCAAACGACTGTCTCGTCTGGACGATTGTAATTATCCATTGTGAAGCGACATTCAAGTTAAAGATACAAGTGCACTTCGAGTTCTTGATTTTCTTTCGAGAAAATTAAGCGAGTCGAGAGACGCCAAGAGAAATCGGCGAACGACGAAGCTTTTTTTTCGGCCACGTTTCTCGGTTCGCGGGAGATAATTTAAACCGAAGGTAAACGTCAAGAGCACTCGCTTTATCTCCGTCCATCTCGTCTTCGTGACAAGTGGGCCCCTGGGCTCTTCACGAATAAGAGGAGCTTCCATAACGGCGTAGATTCGAGAATAAACCGAAACGACTTCGGCCGCTTCCGCGGATGCTTTTAGTCGATGAGTTCGCTTTCCTATATATCCCGTGTCGTTTTCGTCTCGTTCCGCGTACCGCCGCGTACTGTCCTGGCCTAACCCAGCTTTCTCATCCATATGTAACAGTCGCCTGGTATTAATGACAAGGGGAGAGAACGAGTACGACACGGTGGGTTCTTTATCCTACAAGGGACTGTCCTTCTCCCGCCGTGGACTACTCCAGATTTCCCTCGCGCTTACACGCTATTGCAATTTTATCGTTGTCCTTTCATTATCTGATAAATGTAATGGAATTGTTTATTCGTCGTTTGCTCGCCCGTTATACGTCGCAACTCGCAACAAGAATCGCGGCATATAGTCAATTAATGTTAAGTGATGTATTATATGCGTTAAACCAAAAAATATATGTATATCAAAACCATGCATATTATTTCCGAACTTTTTTTGTTGCATTATTTTAAAAAATTAAATGGAGCGATTCGTTTTTAATTCAATTAAATAGATATAATACTGATGAAGCGATCGAAGAAAATGATGGTTAGTAAATATATAATACAAAAGTGTGACGAAGTACACGCCGAATTATATTTGAGCCGTCTGCCCGTCAAAAAATTGCCAACATCCGCCCGCTGATTATTTTTCGTGGAACCCAAACGACGTATACTTCCCGGATCGAACAACGATTTTACGGCTGAATGCAACGTCGATCGACATTTATGAGTACCAATGAACAACTACAATTTCCTTTTTGGAGATTAGTCGGTCAAAAACTGAACCCGATACGGAAAGCGTTAGAGGCATAATTTTCACAGATTTACATTTAAAAAAATTAGAATTTACTGACGAATTTTAGAATCACTTTGTCTTCGGTAACATTAGACCACCCAGTCGATATTATTCATCATACCAAGTTGAAATAATTTCTGAGGCATGGTGAAACCTTGAAATTTTCATGCTCACAGCTTTTTCGATTTTTCTCGCGCGCGGAATCCCGAAAAGATCCCGAAAGCAAGGCATCTGAATGCGACATGGGCGCTTTTGTGAACTGCACGCACATATGTCAGAATTAGTGACAATGAGCGGCGCGGATCGAAAGCGGAAGAGACAAACGGGGTGAAGAAAAGAGGCGACGCCAGGGATATCCAGCCCGCTCTCTGTCGCCGCGTTCGTAAGTACTTGATGAACGGCCGGCAATCGGTTAGTCTTTTTAAACGGCTCGCGATGACGGATCTCCACCTGCGAGCCGGTGGCACTCCAGCTGACCGACGACAATGGGATGAAAGGAGCAGGAAGAAGATTGGAAAAGATTCATATATATACATATGGGTGTTTGTCTGGCTCAATGGCTTGCATTTGTCGACTTTAGTTACGCTATCTCGTTGGCCGGTTTCTTTTCGGACGAGTGTCGTTCGCAATATCTCGCGTGATTTGTTTTCCTCTTCATAAATGACGACCAAAAAAAAAGTCCGAGAACATGAAGTCAGTTATTTAAGTTTTCAAAAGTAAAATTGATATTCACGTAAGAGTTAGCTATTTTAATAATATCGTCTTCAATTTTAATAATAATGTCTCAATAATAAATTCGCAGGCAATTTAACGATATTAACATTAACATTATTCATTAATTATATGGTTAATGAACATGCAGAATTTCGGTAAGAATCAAGTGCCAGGCCCTCCCCCCGCCAAACAATGGTAACTCGAGTTAAGTGTTGTTAATATCCTTCGTATTAGTCGCCATTTGTCGGGATCTTTTCGGTGCTGGCTGACATAAGGTACCATTAACAGCTAAGTAGGAACAATTCGATCCGCGACCGTCCAGAATGGTCCCAGTGCTGCAGTTAGCCCTGTGCAAATTGTCACCGTCTCTCTCCCGCTGCATTCTGTCTCTTTCCTTCTTTTTCTCCACCTCTCTTTCTCTTTCTCGGTGAATATCAACCGTACGAATTACATGTGGCGAGGGCTCCATACGTCCTCGGGCACCGAGTCGAGTGCCCCGCAGGTCCGTCGGGTGTATCGTTGAGAGAGAGAGAGAGAGAGAGAGAGTCAAGACTCGAACATGTGGCATCATTTGTTACGTGCGAAGTGGGGTTCTCGAGCCCATCACGCTATGCCTTATCTAAGCCCGTTTAAAAGCGCCTACGTATCCGGAAATCCAAAGGCGTAAAGGAGCAAGAGATCGTTCGAGCATGTAAACGATCCGTCGTCTCCTGTCAGCTATTCGAAGAAGGGTCGGGCGCAATTCGATTTAACCGAGGGAGACAACTTACGACTATGATACAGCCAATAACAATGTTTCTTGATAATAATTCACGATATACTATAAGCAGATATATTTTGATAACTACATACTTTGTACTTAATTAACTGCTGAATTTAGTTATCCAGGCGAACACAGAACCAATATTAACTATTCAATACAAAATTAATCGATGGTGAGAAAACGGAGAGATTGATTATCTTTAGGAAGTTTTCTAATCGTTCTGTTTTGTTGAAAAAATGGATTCGGCTTCGACTCCGTGTTCGCGCAACGTTCGTCTAGGACGTTATCGAAACAACGCGCGACAACTATCCTCTACATACGGGGGCGAGAATTCGCGTGGAACGCGCCCGATGGGGATCTCGGTTTCTGTGGACATATGGTCAGCCCGTGCTTCACCGCGACAAAAAAAAGCGCTACAGAAACGGCGACAGAAGTTGGGAGTGTCGGCGAGCGATATATCAGGGCTTAAACTGTCCCGTCGCAGCAAGCATGTCCTACCAGCGTGGTTCTGCGCACCCTGGTCTGACCGACTGGATGGTCGGTCGGTCGGCTCGCTGACTGGTGCGCGTATGGCATTGCGTTCAACAGGGGTGCTGGCATTAGTTAATAGCCTGGGTGCAATACTGGGGACACGTTAATGCAAGAGAGCGGAAAAAAAGAGAGAGGAAGAGAGAAGAGAGAAACAGGACAAGGGTGATCGACGTCTAACCAAATGCGGTTTCCAATCTATTGCGTTTTTACGCAGCGCGTCTAATGTGTTTCGGACATTAACGCTCGTACTCACCGATTTTGGGAAACGTCTTTTGTGAAAGGGGAGAACATGTCAAAAGAATGACGAAGGGTGCGAATACATTTGCATGGCACTAATAAGTTTAGCCTGGTTATCTTTACGATATAATCTCTCTCTCCCTTTCTCTCTCACTATCGAAAACGGGAATCACCTTTTCTATCGTCGTCAATCAATTTGAAAAATTAATATTCTAATAGATATCTCTCGACAGAGTTAACACCCTAATTAAATATCTAAGAAATTGTTATTATCCGTTTAATGTAATCGTTCTCAAAACACAAGAGCCCTGATTATGTCGAGGGACGAAAAATTGCTCGAAGAAACGAGCTAGGATGCATGGAACGATGGCGCACGATACGGGGTGGCAAAGAAGTCTACCGACACACAGACCGTAGTCATTATAAAAATAATCAAAGTTTCCCGGGGCAGAAGACTCGTCGGGATGGATGATGGGTCGCGAAACGTTCCGGCGACCGGCGTCTCATTACGTTTGACGATTATGCGTTAATTTGCGCCTAGCGATACTTCAAAAGATTTTTATTCATTGCACGAGCTTTGCCGTCGTCCTAGGCTGGAAGTCGCGCGACGTACCCTGGTAGCCTCTCGGAGCCTCTCCGTCCCGGCACGGAGACGACTCCTCAAGTTTTATATTTTTCCTGTCTTTCACGTCGAGGATCGAGTGTTCTCGTCAAAGGATCCGGGGGATATGATAATCTCGACGCCACGCTGAATGCGTAACGAAGTTTTCGCCGGCGACGAGAAGTGGACTCGCTCCTGATTAGCTTTGCCTTTACGTATTCCAAGGGATGGGAGGAGCAACGCGGTTCCTCGCGATCGGACGTCCTCGCGCGATAAGATTTTATAAATACCAACATTTTTTCGTCATAAAGAAATATCGGTTCTTTATTAATTTTTTTCCAGTACAAAGTCATTTTGTTTCTTTATCAAACAAGATTTCCTTATCAGAGCTTTGACCGATATCCTTTTTATACTTTGGAGAAAGCTGATTCAAATTCTCTCGTATTTCTGTGTCATCACCGACTTTTCCCACCTGCCATCGCGATAACGAGCTACGGCCAGATCCCAGATCATCGGTCGTGCTCGTTCGATCGAGCCGCCAATCAAAAATCAACGAAGCGCGAGGAACGTGTCGCGCGCTTTAAATGCTTTGCCGTGGCCGCGACGAGAGAAAGCGCGAGAGCAAATCGGCGGGTCGGCGGGGCTGACTCTCTGTCACCCTCGAGGCGCCGCGCCGGGCGCGGTGTACGTGGATACGCTTTTTCCACGGTGCTTACGTAACCCTTGCTCGATGCCGGATCACGATGCCGGTATCAATTAATTCCGTCCGTATATCTCGCACGTTGAGAGAGAGAAAGAGAGAAACCGTCGGCCATTGTAACGGCGGTGGCGGCTGCCGATATACTCTCGCCTGTCTCGATACTACCACGCTCGAGACCACGCTCGACTACGCTCCGGCCCGACGGCCGCTCTCTCGTTCTGTATCGCGGCGGCACGTGCCGCTCACAATGGCACCGAGTGACTCTCGCGTTCTCTCCTTCTCCCTCTTCCACCGACCGAGAGATCGGCGTCATCATCAATCGACACGGTCTCGCGCCCTTACGAGCGCACGCCCATCCGACCCTGCGAAATACCGAAGGCAAACAAGAGGAGCAATGCCAAAAAGCATTTATTCCCGATTCTTTATCTGACACTGCCCGCAGTCTCTCTCTCCCTTTCTCCATCCTTCTCGCCGCGGTCGTTTCTCTCGATGCACGCGCGTGTCCTGGGCGTGCCCGCCTCTCACGCGTGTACCCGTGGACCGGCGCGGCACGCCGTTCCACGCTTTTATTGCTGCCGGAAATTAATGAGATCGCGAGGCGATACGACAGATATGGCCGAGCGAACGGTCCAACTAACAGCACGTTCGGTTTTTGGCTTAGGTGCTCGCACACTTCGCTTTATTCATTAAAGCGATACCCTTTGGGACGCTACACTCTCAAACAAGCCCCGACTAGCTGTTTGAGAAATCGTGTGTAAATCTTGTACAACTTATGTCGTAATTAACAGAAGTACTCTACAAATCGGAGGGAGCGTATCGATGTCTGTATGTGCTACTATATGAAACGGTTAAACAATCGTAGATTGTAGATTGTAGTTCATCGATTTATCACTCGCGCGACGCCAAGCGAAATCGAATCGTTTGCCGATGACGAGATCGGGAAAAGGGGGTCGCAAATCCGAGCGACGAGTGAACGCGGTCGCGCGTGAAGGCATTTTCCACGTTCGACTTGACGCTATCGCGATGACGAATCGCAGCGTTACATCGACGTGAAAACTTTTCTCGCGATCGGCCTGCGATTGGCAACGCGGTACATCTGGCGTTCTGGCGGCGGGGAAAACCGCAGCAGAATCTTCCTCGCCCGGCGAAAACCGTAGGCGCGGTTGATGGATGAAGATCGATGCCATGTACGCAATGCAGCGTGCATCCTCGTCTATACCTCGATACCACCCTCTCTTTCCATCCTCCTTCCTCTCTCCCTCGCGCGATGTCGTTACACCTCATATCCTTCTTCTTCGGCTTAATATCCTTCAGCACGTGTGGAGATTCCGACGCGAACAGAGTAGCGCGTCAGGTGCATCCTACATCTAAAAATTCACCGGTATTTTCCGACGAGGCGCCGCTCTCTTCGAGAAACGATTATCCCTCTCTTTGAATAAACTCGAGGTATGCACCGGGATATCCAAGTAGCACCTACTTGGTAAAAAGCGTTACGAGGTCCTTTATTATTTATTTAAGATTATAAAATAATATATATATCCGTTATGATTATATCCAAATAAATTACGAGTTGTGGCCTAATTCATCTTGAAATTAATTGTATATAATCGAGCCGGTAATTATTTTTTCTATCGTTCAAAAATATGTATGAAAAATATTTAGTTCTATATACAATTGTTTATAGGAAATTCTCGGACATATCTGATGGGGTCGGATGCGTTACGTGTTTTATATGGCGTTTCAGCAAGAAGTTTCGAAGCTTTTCTGTGACCATTCGGCATATTGATATAAAAAGATATCCAGGTTGCCTATGAAAAAGTCAAATAAATTGCTAAACTTTTCGACGGCGCGCGGCGGCAGCGGGACAAATTGCCCGAGGGAATCGACGAAAACGGGCGAGTTGCTTCTTTTCGCAGAATTAAATATGTCCTTTTTTCTCGATATAGCCGCGATTATTTTTCGGCAAAACTACTTACTCGATCAACGAATATGTTTGTGACAGATGCTTTACGATAGTGCACCGCATCTATATCCGGACCATTTCTTGCCTCGTTCTATCACTCCTTTCCCCAAAACGTTATTGTTCCTCTTTTTCGACCGTATAGCGCACAAAGTATTTAAGGAGGCTCTTACCTCGATCATAAAACGACAGATCTTTATGAAATTAAATTATGTTGTAAAGTGAACCACAACGACCACAACGAACCGATGCCCAAAACTTTGGCATAGGTTGACGATAAAAATTTTTTAAATATCAGTATTGAAATTTGCATTTTTAACACAGGGCATATGGTAAACACTAAAATTTTTACCGGAAGTGATGTATTTTCTTGGCAAGTTTGCGAGCCAGATAAACAAAAAACTAAGGAATTGTAGTTAAAATAATAATCTTTCTAATGATAAGAAGAAAACTTGGTGTTGACGATGAGTTATAAAAGATAATGTAGTTTTAATATAACGTTCGACAGGTTAGGCGAATGATCTTCCGAGTGTCAAAATCGCGCGAAGTTTCAAATGTTGTATTACAAATATTGTATTAATCCTCTGCATGCAAACATTCCGGAGAATTGTTTTGTACCTATGTAAACAATAAGTTTCAATGATTTGCCAATCAAACCTTGAAAATCAAAAAGTAAACAATGTTAATTATTCTTTCTAACCTCACTTGCACATGTCTTTTCTCTGCGCTGTATGGTAGCGGCATAATTACTCTCTCGCGCATTGACAACCTTTATTTTCGACAATTTTCCTTTCATTTTTCCTCTCAGCATTCTCACGTTATATCTTTCTTTTAGCTCCATCTCTTCATCGCGTCAATCGCTACAACGCTACACGGCTACACCTCACTTAGCTGCAGACTGCTGCAGACGACGTTGTAACACGCGCATGTTATTATTCTGTTCTTTAGCACTGACGTAGTCAACTGACTTATTGTATAAATTTTAATATTTACACTAATAGAATATATAACTTACTCTTACACTATGTAAAAATCATTATTTATTTTTTTATTTAATTTTCCGATAATTTTATAACTAATTATTAATGATAATTTTTCGGTTGCTACATTGATTAGAGCAGCCCGGTAAGAGCCTCCTTAAGATATGATTAAATAAGGTATAATTATCCGAAAAAGATACAATAAAGACGTCATGCGTTGTAAAGATTAAGTATCGAAGCGATGCATGATGAGCAACCGCGATGATTATTGCGCGATAATTAATCGTCGCGAAGATCGTACGAGCTTGATTAGGAAATCGGCGAGTAACCGTTCCCAGCGTGCGATGTTTACCCGGACGATCCGGATGGATCGAAATCCTCGAAAGACTCCCGCTGGCTGGAATCGGCCGAGCTGTCAGACGAGCGATTATTGATGACGCGCATTGATGGCTATCGAGAAAGAAAGAGCTGACCGCGGTCTTCGTAGCGCTCGCTGGCAACGCGCGCTAACGCGGATATAATATGCCGGGTTCTCTGCCCTCTCTTCTAAGGGCGTTCAACAATACAATTTTCATTTTCGGTCGAAGGGTAAACGTTTTTCCCCCATGCGTCGCGCCATTCTTCTCCGTTCTTTTCTTCGTTCCTCTCCTTTCTCCCGGGATGACCTGTGTCTCTCCCTCTCTTGTCTGATCTGGTACGGAGCCCTCTCTCCCCTGCCTCGATCATTTTCCATACGAGTGGAATATTCACTATGACGAGCCACCATCGACGTCGCCGCTCCTCGTGCTCGTAGCCGTGGTAGTCTAGCTTGTCGCTCCGCAGACACGTCGGAGGTAATGGCGTGTGCCCTTTTCGAGAACCCTCCGTCACGGACGATTTTGCTACGCGACGACGTTATTTATCACTTTCCAGTAAGATTCCGCGTGCGTCTTCTCCTCCCCCTCTTTAGGTTTTCTTTCGCGCGGCTTTCTTTAGGCTAAGAAGCGAATTGTGCCTGTGCATTTATCTGCTGGTGCAGCCATAAAGATCGCATTAGCATGAAAATTTTGTTATTAACTCTCTAATCCCTTCCATTTAAATCACTATCGCGCGAGAGGGGCAAGCGCAAATCCCTCGTTAACGCCGCGTATCCACTTCGCGACATGAGCCACTTTATTTTTATTAAACACAATTCAATTTAATTACGCGTGCTAAACGGCTATTTTTTACTGCCGTATAATCGTGAAGTTTAAATCGAGCATTATTCATGAAAGAATCTACTATTACCAGAATTTCTAGCACGAATCGTTATTGCGCATAAATATTACAGTCCCAACAGTAATCACTGACTTAAAAAGTTGTTGCTTTAGTTAGCGTGTTACTTTTAAAAATTGTTTGTCTTTATTTTTGGTATGTTTATATATATCAAGAGACACGGTAGTGTCTCGCGCCAAGTACACGCGGAGCGAGACCGACCGTGACTCTTTTACGCGACGCGACGGATTGCGAGTACCCGAGATGTTGAGATCTCGATAACGAGTGAACGGATCAAGTTCTAAGTAGGCTTGATCGATAGCTTGGGGTCCAATTAGGGGGGGGTTTCTCTCATAATATTCCGCTACGTGCCCTACGAGCGGAGATATTGCGACGCAAAGTCCAAATGTGAAAATTTATTTTTAAGATACGTATACTACTTCTAACGCCGACGTCTGATATGATGACGTCATAATCAGAAACGTTACTTTCACTTTTTCGACGCTGGCGGCGCAGGTATCGCCAGTTTCGATATCGCGCGCGTATTTCGAAATTAGGTCGATAGACTTATCGGTCAGAAGGAAGATTTCTATTTAGGTAAATTAGGTATATATATAAATAATATATATTGAGTTAACGGAAAAGAAGATTCTCTACGCTTGGCAGAAAATGCCGCTAGGGAATTTTTAAGTCGATTCTTATGAATTAAGCTTGAATTCGATGTCTAGGTATCCCAGATTGCCGATGACGAGGTCCAGATAGTGCGCTTCATAGTTTTCGGTGTCCAGGTGTAATAACACGTTGAATTCGATGTCTACGTGTCCCAGGTTGCCGATGACGAAGTCCTCATAGTGCGCTCCGTAGTTTTCGGTGTCTACGTGTATTAATACCTTGAATTCGATGTCCACGTGTCCCAGGTTGCTGATGACGGGATCCAGATAGTGCGCTTCAGAGTTTTCGGTGTCCAGGTATAATCGTACGTTGAATTCGATGTCTAGGTGTCCCAGGTTGCCGATGACGAGGTCCACATAGTGCGCTTCGTAGTTTTCGGTGTCCAGGTGTAATAATACGTTGAATGCGATGTCTAAGTGTTCCAGGTTGCCGATGACGAAGTCCACATAGTGCGCTTCATAGTTTTCGGTGTCCAGGTGTAAGAATACGTTGAATTCAATGTCTACGTGTCTCAGGTTGCCGATGACGAGGTCCACATAGTGCGCTTCGTAGTTTTCGGTGTCCAGGTGTAATAATACGATGAATGCGATGTTTAAGTTTTCCAGGTTGCCGATGACGATGTCTAGATAGTGAGCTCCGTAGTTTTCGGTGTCTACGTGTATTAATACCTTGAATTCGATGTTTAGGTGTCCCAGGTTGCTGATGACGAGGTCCAGATAGCGCGCTCGGTAGTTTTTGGTGTCTAGGTGTAATAATACCTCAAATTCGATGTCTACGTGTTCCAGGTTGCCGATGACGAGGTCCACATAATGCGCTTCATAGTTTTTGGTGTCTAGGTGTATTAATAACTTTAAATCTGAATGGGTGCGTTTAGCCGATACTCCGCTAGCCTAGCAATTGTGAGCAGTCGCTCGTTTTCGCTCGTTTCCTCTCCTTTTAATCCATTAGGTCAAAAGAGAGGAAACGAGCGAAAACGAGCGTCTGCTTACGATTGCTAGGCTAGCGGAGTATCGGCTGAACGCACCCAATGTAAGACACGTAGATATCGAATTCGAGATATTAATACATGTAGACACTGAAAACTACGAAGCGCACCTTGTGGACCTCGTCATCGGCAACTTGGAACACGTGGCCATCAAATTCAAGGTATTAATACACCTGTACACCGAAAACTATAGGGCGCACTATGTGGACCTCGTCATTGGCAACCTGGGACACCTAGACATTGAATTCAAGCTTGATTCATAAGAATCGACTTAAAATTTCCCTAGCGGCAGAATTAGAATTGTCATGACATAATAAAAATTGCTAAATTAAAATTATGTCTAGACATAACAAAAATTGGACAAAAATTATGTCTAGATATAATAAAAATTGGATGAATTAAAATTATGTCTGACGTAAAAATAATTATCAAAAATATCGATACCTGAAGATATCGGTACATACATATACAGTTGCGAACAACATTCAGTAAAGACACGCAAATAAAAATAAATAAAGAATTTTACAGTTAACGACTTATTAACATTAATCATGCTTTATTGCGATTATGTTTTATATTGAAATTGAAAAATATATACAAGGTGTACAACTAAAAGGGTTACAGATTATTATTTTAAAAAAACTAAGCAAAATATTAAATTGTTGTTTTCTTTAGAAATAATAGTCCGTAACAATTTTAGCTTCATACCTTGTATTATATACTGTTTATAAGATTATAAGATATATTGTTTATAAGATTAAGATGCGTAACACTATAAAATGGCGTGATATCCGTACAAAATTACCTTTTAAAAAAAAAGGTAAAAAAGAGCGCCAAGTACACGCATATTAGTGTATATGTATTATGTTGTTACCCTGTTATGTTGTTACCTCGAAAAAAACAAAGTGGTAGTATTATACCTCCAAATAGCTTTATCCTGTACATACTGTTTATAAAATGCGTAATATACTACAAAAAGGCGTGATATCCGCACAAAATTACCTTTTTTAAAAAAAGGTAAAAAAAGGCGCCAAGTACACGTATAGTAGTGTATATGTTGTTACCTAAAAAAAAATGAAAGTGGTAGTATTATACCTCGAAAAAACTTAAGTAACAAGTGGTAGACTTTTATATCTCAAAAAATCTCGAAAAAATCTAAGCAGTAGTATCTTTATTTCCGAAAAATTATAACTCAAGTGATACACGTCACAAAATTAAGTTTCCTTATCAAAAAGAAGAGTCGCGCTTCAAGTGATCTATTACAATTACAAAAAAGAAATGATATCTCTTTAAATTAGAGCGCCAATTACAGAGAGAACATGTATATTGCCTCAAAAAATAATTGTTGCACTACTTTGAAAAATCTTTACATTGTGTCAATTAGAAAAGAATGTATGATAACAATTTTATAAGATTAAAAAATTTTATTTAAATTTAACAAGGGAATACAAGATATTTAAATACAAAGTTTACATGTGTATTTTTTAATGGTCACAAAAATTTACAGAGGTAACAGTACAAAATACAAATATTTTATTAAAATATTTAATCCAACGAGGGAATACAATTTGTATTTAAATATAAAATTTATATATGTAATTTTCAATAGAATAAAATATTTAATCACAAAGAATTACAAAGGTAACAGTACAAAATAAAAATATTTTATTAAAATACATAAATTTTTCTTGTAAAAAAACTTGGCGCTGTTAGACCTCGAAATTTTAAATAAATAAGGACAACAGTAAATAAAAATAATTCAGAGAAAAATGCGATGGGAGTAATATTAAATGATTATCAGCGTGGATGTGGGAGTGAATGATATGGGTGTGCGTGACGACGCGGACGGCGGATAATGCAGCTTATAATTAAGTATAGAATAAATTTATTTATTTATTTAAATTTCGAGGTCTAACAGCGCCAAGTTTTTTTACAAAAAAAATTTATGTATTTTAATAAAATATTTTTATTTTGTACTGTTACCTTTGTAATTCTTTGTGATTAAATATTTTATTCTATTGAAAAATACATATATAAATTTTATATTTAAATACAAATTGTATTCCCTCGTTGGATTAAATATTTTAATAAAATATTTGTATTTTGTACTGTTACCTCTGTAAATTTTTGTGACCATTAAAAAATACACATGTAAACTTTGTATTTAAATATCTTGTATTCCCTTGTTAAATTTAAATAAAATTTTTTAATCTTATAAAATTGTTATCATACATTCTTTTCTAATTGACACAATGTAAAGATTTTTCAAAGTAGTGCAACAATTATTTTTTGAGGCAATATACATGTTCTCTCTGTAATTGGCGCTCTAATTTAAAGAGATATCATTTCTTTTTTGTAATTGTAATAGATCACTTGAAGCGCGACTCTTCTTTTTGATAAGGAAACTTAATTTTGTGACGTGTATCACTTGAGTTATAATTTTTCGGAAATAAAGATACTACTGCTTAGATTTTTTCGAGATTTTTTGAGATATAAAAGTCTACCACTTGTTACTTAAGTTTTTTCGAGGTATAATACTACCACTTTCATTTTTTTATTATTATACTTGATTGAGAGATGGAAGGATAAAGAAACAGCAATTGTATAATTCTGCATCGCGTTCTTCAGCCATTTTCAATCAATTTCAATCCTATCCGACGCCGATTGGAGATCATTGCTCGTTCGAGCGAGCTACTCGCGCAAACAAAGCTGACGCAAAGAGCAGGACGCACGTGTGTTTGCTGCTACCCGCCGCGCTCTGCGAGAGGTCCAGAACGGGGAGATAGAGACAGACCCCCCTCGCCCCCCCCCCCCGCGCGAATGAAGCTCACGGTATCCGTCGAGAAGAGACTTCGCTTTTGGCTACCGAAAACCCGGGGAACGAGATAGACGGGCCGTGGCCGTTGCGTAAATCCGTAAAGGGGAGCCCGCGACTCCGCGCCGCCGCTGCGGAAGGGATCAGGGTGCCACGTGACGGCCGTGTTTGCTGGGTACACAGAACTCGGTGTTTGGTACACACGGCCTTGGAAGGCACAATGCTCGATGGGTTACCAAAACAGCGGCGCGACGTCGGCATAAGCGATATTTGTGTCAGCATAAAGGACCCCCTAAAGCCGCGTTAAAAGAACAACCGACTCCCTCTCTGCACTCCCTCCTCCGCGGCCGCATTGAGTACGGTATAAGTCAGTTATGGACCAGAAATAAGGTGGCGTGTCATTTTTTTTGCTACGGGAAGTCCGGCTCGCGTCGTAATATGGAGAATAATATATTTCGGCAGAAATATGAATTCATGAATGTCAAGATAATCTCTATTTTATTATGATTTACCTTTCTACTAGAAAATTTTGGCACTCAATATTTGACACCCAAGATATTCAGAAATCGGTAAGCTTTATTCTATGTCTAATCAGAAGAAATAAAGAAACAATTCGATTATATAATTAACTAACAATAAATTGATTGATATATAGATCTACATAGAATAATTCAACAATTTTCTCAATCTTTTTCCTATTTTCAAGTCGATGCACGTAACGCAGTTATAAACCGCCATCTTTTCCCTATCTTCGCGCAGTTTTCAAACATTCTAATTATTTTAACACAAGACAACATTCCAGAAGCGTGACTCGCAATCGTAAGAAGAGTTCTCGACTTTCGTGCGAAAGTACAGCTGAAAAAATTGCGCTCGCAACGAGGCGGTACCCGATGTACGCGCCCTGGAAGGATTTTCGAGGTAAACGACCGTTGGCTAATGTTCGTCTGCGTGGTCCTGGCTGCACCCGGTTTCAGCAGGACGACGACAGTCGCATTAGCCACAGGACGAGCTTACAATGGACCCCTCTGTTTTTCACGCATGATCGGGGCAGCAAGGGGGCCCCGCATAGCCCCCTCGATCTCTTGCCCGGAACCCCGTACTTAGCGGAGGAGATTTGTGAATCGGGGTGTCGCGCCCGAAATAAGTAAAAAATTGATCGATGATACTACAGTTCGTTTTTTTTTCATTCCTCTTACTGTCAGAAATTCTAAAAAACATTCAGCTAATTTTCTGGTAATATAAAGACGATTTATATATTTTTGTTACCCTCTCCCCCCCCCCCCGATATAAAATATAAGATCTCGCATTCAAACGCAAAGAGCTCATTTTTTCATTTCTCTTACTGCCAGAAATTCTAAAAAACGTTTAGCTAATTTTTTGGTAATGTGAAGATGATTTATATATACTTTTGTTATCCCGAACTTATGACATATAAGATCTCGCATTCCAACGCAAAGCGTGCAAGCGTGAAGTAAGAAGTTGAAATAAATTTTGATTAAAAAAATTTGTACGATAAAAATATCACAAAAATCGCGGACTGCTATATTACTTTTGACTGTTGAGTTAATATGGCTGGGAGAATGAGATAAACAATTACTAAAAGAACAGAAGCCAAAACAACTGTGGAAATTAACCAGAAGCTGTCTACATAACGATCCCGTTAGAAAATGACGAACAGTCGCGTGAATGATTTTTCTTCTCAAGCCGTTTGGTCGTTCAACGAACGCACGAACTGGTTTTACACTGTCGGTGTCACGCTAAATCTCCGGCGCATTGTTCGCGCCCCCTCTTACCGTCACGATTTTCCATCAGCACCCCTCCAAAAAGCCTGCCACAGTCAACTCCCACCCCTCTTCGTTCCACCCTCATCGTAAACCTCCACGAAACTTAGCCCCTGATCGTCGTCCTCTTCGTGATCGCCGCGTGATGCACGGATTTGCCGAAAATCGCGTATTTGATCATTTCGATAAATAATTTTGCGCAATGTTATTGCATATATAGAAACTATATTTGTGTATAGAGACAAAATATTAAAACTATAGGTACTTATATGTTAATTATACTTTTAGTTCTAAAATAAATGAAATTTTTATATCTGAGTTCAATATTGCCATTTTGAATTCTGTATAATTGTATTAATTGAAATAATTTTTTCGTATCAAACTTCTTCGCAAGATAATTTTCAATTTATAATTATTTATAAATTGACAAAAAATGTATAATTATTATAACTTAGAAATAGTGTGCACCATTTAACCAGAAAGATTTTATAAAGTCTAAAACTCTGTTCTCCGTTTCTGTGTAACAAACTTAATTTTAAGATCCAAAGCAGCTCCTAACGAGACTTTAATGCATCTTTTTTATCGCGTATCATCATCCTTATTGCGCAACTTCTTTAAATACGCATTTCCTTAAACACGCATCTCTTTCTCTCACTTTATCCATTAACCGCTGCCATAAATCACCGAGGAAGGAACGATCAAGGAAACAGAATTCCTGACGTGATTATCGTATTCGTCGGCGCGGTATTCCGCGTACTCGGCGATATTCGCTACATCTGAGATATAACGACGGATGGGCGTTGCCGATTGGCTTGATGAACGAGTGCGATTAATAATTAAGATCTCCGAAGCCGGAGGTGGGGCCCTAAAAACCCGCGGGCGTTCTCTCTCTCTTAACGGTCGGGAATAGCGGGTAATGGCAATTTACGCATCCCGCGGGACCAGATAACTTCATATCTTCGCGGTAATCATTTATTCTCTCAATGGGCATGATATTGCCAAATTGAATTAGATAAGCGCCGCACATGCATCTTCCGCGCGTACGTGCGCGCATGGAAAAGAATTCGCAATGGTGGCGTTACCTCCGCAATATTATCCGTTTCGTGCGCTTATCTAATAGGAATCGATTGCCGCGCCATTCATTAGAGAGAAACGTCGCTCTAGATTCAGCTTAACTCGTCAATAAACTCGTTTCGGACCTTATGCAACGTGTCTGGGGAAAGTTAGGGATACAATAATCGTGCTCTCTTGGGAACAGGGTCCAATATACAATAGACGATTCCACGAAACAATATTTTAAATCAAAATCATCATATTATTTTTTATATATAAATATAAATAAAAAAAATTAGATATACCCTATCAAACACACACAGAATATTCAATTACTTTCCAGCTCTCATAACTTTATATATATATATATATATATATATATATATATATATGTATATATATATATATATTAAATGTATTAAATAATATAAAAAGATATTTTCTAATATAGAAAGAAGTGTCTCTTGTGTGTTGCATAATAACTATTAAATGCTAGAATAAAACTTTTAAATCGACTAATATTAAAATAAAACTTCTCGATTTATTTTATTTCTAATTGCATCTTTTTTTATGCTGTAGTCTCTTTTATATTAAAAATAAATTTTAATATTTCTATTAGTGTATTTTGATGTTTCTGTCGTTCGTAATGCGCGCATGGACGAACAGACCGCTCGGCGGCTACAGAAAATCACACCCCGATAAATTGACCCTCCATTGCTAAATACCTCCCTTTGACATTGTCGATCGGGGTAAGAGAGTTGTATGGGGACAGTACAGGGTGCCTCACATAAAGGTCCACGCGTGGTACAAGGGAGAGAATCGCGCCGCACCGTGAACAGTCCGTGTCCCGATCCTCGTGCCACGGGAGATCTATTGATCCTGTCCATCAGTTTTTCCAGTATTCATGATTATGTTGACAGATTAGCCTGGTTCGCCGTTATTGCAAAATCCATATATCGCGCGAAACACATTTGCCGCGTTTTATAATCAAAATTTTTTGTAGAAACTAAAGAGTTCTGTATATTTTCGAATAATTAAATATCGTTTGAAAAAAATAACTTTTTTTTTTCTAGAAACTCCATCATTGATACTTGACTCGCATTTTTACGAAATAAACTCGATATGTACTCGTGAGACTCTATGTTTCCTGTTTAGAGAAGGAAGATGATAAATAGTATAAATAGTCGGACGATTTAGGCGTCATCGTGACTGTTGTCCCCCCGAAACGGCGGGTACGTCAATGCAAGCCACGTGGGACGGGGTACATGCTGTTTTGTTACCAGCGTGCGACCCGCGCCACGTGCCTGAGATTAATGTGTTTTGATTTTTAGACTTCACATTATATCCGCCCGTAAGCCTTCGCTGCATTGTGCGCACTAAAGTCGCCCCGCCCGGTTCCGCACGGTGAAAATAGTGATACGCAAAGTGGCGGAGAGACCGCAGAACTTTTGCAAGCCACGCTGCAAACAGAGTATAGAGAGAATCGCTTTCTTTTGCATATTCAAATCCTTGCGAATCACGACTAACACTTATCTTCCGTTCATTTATTGCGCTATTACATCAGACAAGAAAATAGATACAGGATATATATTGTAATTTATAATGTAATTGAAAAACAATTAATGTGGCATTGATGAATCATTGTTAGTCCTCTTTCTCAGTTCCACAATTCATTTCTTATAGCGTTTAGCATGCGGATCAACGGTAATCCATGACGGAAGATTGGCGAGAAAAATCGCGAGATGCCGGCCGGTACATTCGGGCCGTTTCGGGTTTATCTCTAGTTTTTAACATTTCAATTTAATTGACGCCACTTGGAAGCGAGGGCCCGCGAGCCTCTAAAAGGGAGGAAAAGGGGGGAGGAAGAAGAGACGGGGGGCGGACGAGACGACCCGATTAATTCCTTTGTCGCCTATCCGCCGCTGAAATAACAAACCTCTTCGGCGGACGGGAGTCGAGAGGATACAAGGACGATAAAATTACGAGGGTCTACGCGGGATAAAAAAGCTGGAAAGTGGTAGAGGAGAAGGGGGTAGAGGGCTCGACGGGTTGGAAACCGGCGAGAAGAGGAGGTGGTTTGCAGTCCTCCGGCTCTCCCTTCATTTTCCGGCATCGCCCGTTGCCCGACGACGACGACGACGAAGACGACGACGACGACGGCAGCGGCGTCGGCGTCGGCAGCGGAGGGAGGAATAGCAATTAAAAGTATCTGGCACAATCTTCGTTAAACTTCTTCCTCGCTCCATCCTACCGGAGAGAAGGCATTATTAAAACGTGCCGTCGGCTGCAACCGCTACACACCCCCGTCGGCCGCGCGGCACCCGCCAACCCACGTTTTCAACTCTTTTGCATAGAAAATGCGGCCTCCTTGCCGAATCCGGACTTGTAAGTATCGCTCCGCGCTATTCCTGAATCTCGACGTTCTCTTTCAGAAACATCTGCGCTCATTGTTAGACCACTCGCGTCATCGTCGTCGTTGGACTCGAGCTATCTTTTAACTGATAGTAATTTATCGTTTATTAAACATTTGTTAAAATGTAATTGTTTAAAAATGAAAACAAAAACAAAAACGAAAAGATTAAAAATTAGAAAATTAGAATACGCGTTAGGTGAGATAATCTTTCGATCAAAGAGATATTAAAATAATATTATTGAAATGTAGAATAATTCGCATTAGATATTGCAAGAATTTGCTGATTTTATTTTCGTTCTATTCACACATTCTTAACGCAAATTAACAGATATTGCGGCCATACAATAATGCCTCGTCGAGGCGTTCACGAAAATCCCGATTTCGATCGAGAATTTTGAGAATGGTAATGCGGGAAGGAATGGCGCCGATGTAGGAGCGTTGGAGCCGAGATGTTCGAGAAAGGTAAGAAAGGGAGAAGTTCTCGAGGTCTCTCGAAGTAATCCTACTGCCGGTACGCGCGGAGGCCGGAGAATATAGGATGAAAATACGTGGAGTTAGGAAGGTCTTACTTGGCCCACCCCTTTTCCCAGTCTGGTCTCTCATACCCACCGCGGGCGATGCCGCCCCAAATAAGACAGAAGTCATCATATAATTCCACGACTAACACTGGCGCGCGTTAAGACCCGTGCTAGAGAAGCTTACCGAGTATCCTCGATTTTTTTTCTCGAGCCAGCCGAGGAAATTAGCACGCCGTTCTGCCTCTCGCGACGCGTTCAATATGCAAATAGCGCACGTAATCGGCACGTAACCCTTCCCGGAAGCTTACGGCCCTTTAATACGATCGAAATACGTCTAACACCCCTTTTTGTAAAATATTGGACGATTCATCGAAGACCTGCGATTCCCTTACAAATTATTAATATAATTTTTGAGATACGTATTTTAATTTTTAATTTATTATTTATATTTATATTCTGACGACGCGTAACTTAAATCTTTTTGTGTAAGTTTTATTATGTGTGTGTATATAACAAACTGAAATTATATAATAAATTTTTTTCGTACATGGAACTTTTACAATTGAGAACATGATGTCTCTGTAAGTTAATTGGATTGTATGTCTGATTTCTTGGAATTTGCTGAACAGAGAACTTTATACTGATGGCATTAAAACGGCAGAATTACTCAACATTACCATCGAAAGTATTATGTCACAGTTGTCGTGAATAGCTCTAAGAACTCTTATTGTTAGATGTACGAATTGCGATAGTAAGAACTGCCAAGATACCATCCAATTATCTCATGGAAAGTTACGTTAAAAAGCAAGAAATTTTGCTCAGCGTGAATTTAAAGAAACTTTCGCTCTATTCCGGAAATTTACAATTCTGAAATATTCCATTTCACATAATCAATTTTACAAAATTAATGTAATTTTTATTATTATCGATCATTACGAAGAATTTAATATTCGGAAAGTGCATTAAGAATCGAAAAAAGGAAAACATCCATTTAAATGCCGAAAACACGTTTCCAGCAAAAATGGGAACTTATATTTTTATCATCGTCCGCATATTGAACGCCAGAGACATACGGTGTCTCGTAAATTCGCCGGTATCGGGGCGAGTCGAAAAACTCGAATATCAGTAGAGGGCTCGGCTTCGACACTCGACTTCGACGAGGGGTTGAAAACGAACGGACGAGGAATGAGGAAGAATTCCGTCACGACCTCGTCCGCGCTTACTTTGTCCCGGCTTTGATTTCTTCTCTTCGGTGCTCCGCGAGAAAGAGAGGAAACAGAGGGTGTCGGGTAGAAACGGACAAGTGCAGCGAAAACGAGAGAAAAAGACGTATCGAGAGAGAGAGAGAGAGAGAGGCTTCGCTTACTTCGGTACCGGGAGAGTGAGCGATATTTACATGCGATTTGCATACTAGTTGATCTCTATTGCTTCCATCTCCAACGACCCGGCAGGGGTGGCGTATCCGCAACCCCTCCGTCAGGATTTGCCCTCTGCCTCTCTTCCTCTCGTTGCTGCGCCCGCGATTCCCGACGAGCCTCTTTCTCTCTCTCTCTCTCTCTCTCTCTCTCTCTCTCTCTCTCTCTCTCTCTCTCTCTCTCTCTCTCTCTCTCTCTCTCTCTCTCTGTCGCTATCTCTTTGCTTCACAACGAGTAGTAGTAGCTTTCGCACGTACAGATCGGCGACGAAGGCGAATAAGCGAAATCCTTAACACTGAAACGAATCCGCGCAACGGAGGATCTTCGGCGTTCTTCGAATCCTGCCGTCGTCGCCCCGTTATCGCCCGTCTTAATGAAGTGTTCTTCCCGACAAAGAACACCACGAAATCTTTAGTATCCCATTCTGCGCTTGTGCTCATCTCGAAAAAAGATTCTCAATTATAAGCAGCAAAAAATGTTGCAGCTAAGATTGTCTTCTTTATTTGTATTAACGTTAAATACCGATTTCATATTTTTTACGCGCACCTAAAAATATGTTACTATTATGTTTTCTTGAATAAGTTCGATATTTAATTAAAGCTCATTTTAATATAATACGTTAAACCTTGGAAAAAAAAACCTTTAAAAGTAAATGTATAATAATAACTTGAATAATTATATAGGTATATGGATCTCGTAAATGTTTCTTTGGAAATATTAATAAACGATTGCATTAACGACATATAGCAAAACAAAAATGATTGGCGAAAAGATTTTGAACGAGCGCCCAAAGTTTGATTACAAATTTTCCAGAGAAAACAAAGTTTTGACAAAGCGATGTAATCAGTTTGTATCAAATGTGTGCTGGCTAACTAGTCTGAGATCGTACATATGTTAAAAAGACCGAAAAGCGATGAAGATCTCCAGTTAGATGAACAGAGAAAAAGCTTCTCAATTTTCTCTTATCTCGAGGCTATACGACAAAGACGGAATTAACTAAAATAACGAAAACGGAGAGTAGAACAAGGCAAAATTACTAAATTACTTGTTTTATCTTACTTCTTTTACCGCAGAAAATCTTACGATCTCTTTGCGCGCGATTAACAATTATACAATGAAGAATTTTTAATGGGGAACGCACTGAAATATCCAATTAGATCATTTTAGATAATTTCTGATCAGAGATGTCGTTTTCTACAACGACGAGCGATAACAAGAGGGTGAGAGATGTGTGGGAGAAGAGAGCGAAAAAGTGAACGAGAACAAGATGGGAATCTTTTAAGAAAACCGGACGCTCTGTGGTCCATTTAAGAGCGTGGCGGGGCGATTGATATCTGGGTCTCGTGCCACGTGAGCGGCCGCCGAAGCGCAGCGTCTAATTAACTCCGTGACTGTGTGGCTGACCTGTGTGACCCGTGGGCTTGTTGCATGCCTCATGTGGCGCCTGTGTGCCCTAACACGCGAACGGACGCATCTACGTGCACACGTGTTGCATCGTTCGCACACGTAACGGATCGTTGGCCGCTTCATCGAGGATAGAGACATCATCGTGCCACCGATCCTACCCGTATCCCGGCCTTACATATAGTCCTTCGCGATCCCTAAGTAAGTGGAGAGGATTCCTTTAGCCAGTTTAGTTAATAACCCTAAAACTAATAGCGCAACGTATAGCCACCAAGCGTCCACAACTATTTTGACGAAAAAAGAATTTGAGGTTTAATCGTGAAAAGTTAGATAACAAGAAAAATCATTTACTGCTAAAATTGTATAAAGGTTTTTTTTAATTAGGATACTCTTTTAATGATGTAAATAACCTTATAAATTAAAAAAAAAATTTACTCTTAACAAAAGCACATGCCAATTATAAAAATCTGAATGAGGATTAATACGTAATGAATATGGAAAGTATCCTATGTATTATAATGCGGGCGTTTTAGTAATCGCCGTCGATTTATTGTCGCGTATCGCCGGTATATAGCGGTATCGCGGATCGCGACAAAAATGATTGACAATACAAATTCCAGGCCCTCCCCCACCCCCCACCCCCCCGAGCACGGCCGAGCGGTCGCATTTGCAACCGGTGTCGGGAAGACCGACGTGCCGTGCCGATACCCTCTCTGTGTGTTTCGTTAATTAAAACGAACGAGCGAGCGAGCTGGTTAATTTTATGCAGGTGGCGCGAATCAGACCGGCGTGCATGGCTTTCCCATTACCGGCGCGTTCGCCTCCCTCTCGCGCCGATTGGTCATCGGTGCCACAAAACGATCATATCCTGGTTCCGTGGCATCACGGTATTGTTAAATATCGTCGCTTTTTTCTCCTCCTTCGGAGCGCGGCGCGGATTTGATATGTGCCACAGCGTCCATTTAACGTCCCGATGTTTAATAAGCGGGCAGGCTCTGCTCTTCTCTCTGTCTTTCTTTCTCTCTCTCTCTCTCTCTCTCTCTCTCTCTCTCTCTCTCTCTCTCTCTCTCTCTCTCTCTTCCTCTCTCTCTTTTCCCCGATTTAATAAAATTCCGGAATATAAATTATCGCGTGTAAAGCAACGACCGGAATTTATCGTGCCGAATTACAACGTGCATGACGAATTATCGACATTATATCAACGTAAATAAATTTGCGAGTCAAAAGGAGCATACAAATTCATGTTTTGCGCTGCTGGACGCAAAATATATGTTTTACTCCCGTTTTTTATTATCCACGATATCGCGATGTCGCCATTATTATTACGAAAGTACGTTTTACTGATTTGTTTTGCTTAAGTTCGCGAAAAACGCCGTCGATTGTATCCGCTTAATGTGCCGCGGGAAAACAGTGATACACCATTTATTGCCGACAGCTCGGCGGAATTTAGAATAGGAACGGCGATGCCAGGATATACATCGCCGTATCATCATCTCCCTGACATTTTTATTAAGCATGCGGAAACAAAGAATCCCGTCGGCTAAATCTTCGTAATTTTAAATTCAACTTGTCCTCATATCTGAAATAGCCCACATTTTCATTCACGCCTATCCGCCCATGATTAGAGTACTCCCGGCAATAACAAAGAATGTATAATACGAGTTACGAATACTGAAAGTTCAACATTGTGTCATTGTACCATGTTGAAACGTACTTTTCAGATCATTTAGCGGCTGAGCAATAAATTTCTCGTTAGATACTAAAATAAAAAATTTACGAATTATTTTTCTAATCTCTATGCAATTCAAAGAGCTTATTTTAACGCAATTATTACGACGCAAAATTATCTTGCGAAATCAGAATAATGTATCTCCGATGCCTTCCAGCGATATCCGAGTAAAAATATTCACCGATGGCGGTTGTTCTCGAATCGAACGCATCGAAGCTACACCAAGCTGGCGCATTTTATTCGATTCTTTTTTTTTATTTTATTTTGTATTATTATTATTATTTTTTTTTTTTTAGAAAAATTGTTTTGCGCTAGAGAGAACGATTTCAAAATTCCAATCGGTCGTAGTGAGGAAACGCGACCGACTGGGCACCGGGAATATACGTGTGTATATGTGTGTATACATGTATGTGTGCAGGTATGGGGGATGATTTCAATGCGGAAAACAGGGTGTGGCGCGTGAGAGCTGGCTCACCTGAAACAACACAACGTTTTCAGATCGCTGATCCCATAAGCGTCTACGTTTGATCCCTGTGTTGTTTTGTCGAGCTCGCGCGCTCTCCCGCCCGTTTAATTCACGAAAAACTGTGTAGCAACGTTCTTCGATTTCTGAGAGGTAGCGTCGCGTGAGGTATCCAAACCGGTCGTGGCGCGTTTTGTATCGATATCTGGTTATAAAATATTTACAGACTGTAAGTATAATCCTCAAATACCTACGTCAATTTCTCTCCAATTTGTAAGTTTTTCGGTTTATAAGTTCGCTGTTATCTGACGCGTAAGATAATTATACTTTTAACTGAACACGACATGATTAAATTTTCCACGATAATTTGAAAACACTCGATTTACTCGAAACGTGACAGTCGTCGTTAAAAAAATTATTTCTAAAATCGTCACACGTTCCCCATTGCGTCGATGAAATAAAAAAGAAATTGATTGTTAGAAGGAGAAAAGGAACGTGACGTTGGACGAGCGACTCGTCAACTCGTGTACAATGGTGGAGATATATCGTGTCGTAATATGCAAAGCGGATCGGATGTACCCAGCGGGGGGTGAAAGCGGGAGCCAAGGGGTGATTAGCGGGACAAAAGCCGGCGCCGCTACAAGTGGAACCAAATTGGTAGAAAATTGATAATCAACCGCCAATATCAACCTCCATTGGGAGCCGGCGATCTTCGTACTTGAGAAGAGGGCAGAGGGGAAGCATTATGGAAGAAATATATATATTTGTGCAATAAAAATAATATATATTTATCGTATAAAGTGTCTATCAAGGAAACTGTGTAAAAAGAAATTCTTTTTATTTCTAAATAAATTCCATAGAAACAAAATATTCACCTAAATGAAAAATTTCATGTAATGTCTTTTTTTTATGCTCTACACGTACACACACATACACAGACGCGCATCTTTTGCAGATGTATAATTAATAAAAGTTGGAAAAAATTATGAGTACCTACGCATTAATAATTCGGGGTGACGTTTAAGATTGTCAAGAAGTATGCTCTTAGGTCGCTTGATTATTAATTAGCGGTCGCGAGTTGGAGTCTTGTGCGGGCGTGTTGTGAATTTTAAACGATTCGTCGCGCATCGAGTTATTTCAGGGAGACTTAACTGACCGCGCAACATCGTCTCAAGCAAGGGAAACGTTGAAACCAGCCACAATCCGAAGGAAGAGGGGAAAAAATTTGAAAGGAAAAATAAAAAGGGGTCGAATACGTCGCGCGTAAGAGGCACTTCGTCGAAAACGAACCGTGCGGCCGTTCTGGTGTGAATGGAACACGTGTACGGTGTCACATCTATCTGAAAAGTTCATCGTTACCGAGGACCCTCTCAAAGAGTTTTCTAGAATGCGAGCTAACTCGACGGGCACACGGCGCGTCGCGAGTGTGTAATCGAAAGAATCGTAGAGCACTTTTCTCATGCAAATACCCCGACCGACGCGGGACGTAGGGCGCGAGAAGACGGCGAACTTTTTCTTTGGTCCGCTTAAAACTCCGAACTTAGATCCTTTTAAATTTAAATGCTTTCCCCGCCGTCGCCATTCGTGGGCCCGCTTGCACGTTTTACCGTCTCGAGATGGCTCGTGAAGGTGAAGCAGATAGCTAGCGCGGTAAGAGAGATGAGGGATACGAACAGATCGACTGGCGTAAGTCAAGAAAAAGTAACAGTCTTTTTTGCACCCGATGAGTATCGCGAAGAACGGTGATTCGCCTAAAAATAAAGAGGTTAGGCTAACGTTCGCGTGCGTTTCATTTTTATATAATAATATTTATAAATTAGAAAACGCGTATATATTACTTAATAAAAATGTAATTTCAGAGTGTAATATCTGTATTAATACACAGAATGACTTAAAATTAAATTTAAATGTATAATATTATTATAAATTATACGCTTAATAATATTAATATTAAAAGCATGAAATATTAGTATTAATAACAATTTAAAGATCAAAGATATGTTATGTTTAATATAAACTTTGTAAAAAGATTGAAATTATCACAAGCAACAGATGAAAGAAGAATAAGAAAACGAGCGGCGCTGGTGCCAACGCGAGCGTAACACGTACGGACGGCGAGAAAGTGGAAGAGACGAGTTATTAAAATGTAAATATGAGGAATCGACAATCTGTAACGCATCTAGTCGCGTTAAGCGCGTGTGCGCTGCTGCGTGGATAAACGTGTCGCGAATGTACGCGAGAGTACGATGACGCACCCGCAAATGGGCTCGACAGAGGACTTAATCGAACGAATTTTTCTCACGCATAATTCCCCACATCGTAGCCGCCAATATTAACGTCCTTTAGGCGTCGCATACGCGGCCTACACGCATCGTAATTTCTCGTGATAGCTTCTTTATCGTACAATTTTATATAGAAATGTTGACTTTTCAGAAACTTTATTTTTTTCTATGCTTAAGAATTGCATTGTAGTATAAAATTTGATGTTGTTTTTTATTGCAATTAATATGATATCTATAATTTTTAAATAAAATAAAGGAGATTTAGATATTTTTATATTTTGCAATTCATTATATGTTACACAGTTCTGAAGTTCTGAAGTTATGTCAATGCTTTTAGAATTATTTTCATCTGACGTTAAATATATCAATTGACCATCCATTTCCCATATCCAGGATCAGCAGGATACTGCTAATCTGACAGTCTCCTGAAATGGCACAACTGCTGGAAATAAAAATTCCACGGCCTTCTGCTTCTGTTTTTTACAGCGACCGCCATAAATTCGTGCAACCGATTCCCGCCTTCCCCTCT
The DNA here is from genome assembly GCF_048541705.1 of Temnothorax americanus. Lineage (NCBI taxonomy): Eukaryota > Metazoa > Arthropoda > Insecta > Hymenoptera > Formicidae > Temnothorax > Temnothorax americanus. Next base: position 2,252,264 of record NW_027509371.1, on the reverse strand, counting down.
CTCGGGAAGATTCTCTCTCGATCTTCCTCCGTCCCGTCTGTTCGCAGATTTATGGGCTTATAGATTCTTCTTTCTCTAAAAACCTCCCTGGAATTTCGCGGAGGTAGAGTTCCGCCCTGACCATCGGCTGTCCCGCCCCTGTTTACCTCTTTTTATTTCCTACGATTTTCTCCGCCATCATTCGCGATTCTTCACCGTATTTACTCCCGCCGCTAAACACGGCTACAAATTATACGCGAAAATAACCAAGGATTCGTCCGTTTTGAATTACCACACATTTTTCAATTCATTTTTTATTTAATCCTAAAACGTGCGTGTGGCATTCTACATATGACACTGATATTTTCTATCATTAAATGCTTCGCATCGCGCGATCAACCTGGCGTCTCTATACTCCCGTGTATTTGCATCGCACAAACCTTGATGCTCCGAACGCAATTACGTCCACTGGAATGGCGCATCTTTGACGAAGTCGAGAGCGAAAATCGTAATCCCGCGGGATGACAGCAACCGCAGCCGGTTCCTTTCCACGCTCGCCGAAATCTCATTCTTCGCCCCCTCGGCGGCGACATCCTCCGGCCCCTCCGAGCCCCCGTAGCAACGTGGCCAAAGGGTCCCTTTACTATCTCCTTCGCGCACCCACCCTCATCGCTCTCTCAGTCTCTCTCCCTTCTTTCGTTTCTCCGCGCCAGCGAGCGACCGCGATGGCTCATAAATATTCAATGGCCACGCGGCCAAGATAAACTAATTAAAACTTAGATCTCGGTAGTCACTTTAGATTTTTACTTACACAAGAAGCATTTCAGCGCGGCTGCTCGTCGCTTGGAAAAAACGTCTACACGGTCCCGTCCTTTCGAAGCCGCGAATCCGATTCGATTCCTTTCGTGAATGCGACTCAGAGGAGGGGTGGTTGGGCACGATGACAAGGCGAGGATGGGACGGACGAGGAGGCGGTTTGGCAAAAGGAGACGCAAAGAAAGCTTTACTCTGTACTTCTCATTAAGAAAACCACGCTCTTTCTTTCCTCTATCGTCGTTCAAGGGAGCGAGAGCCGCTTCTCAGTGCCCCCCCCCCTGAGCACTTTTTTTTCTCGCAAACGCGAAACCTTAACGGGTGTCGAAAGGGCGCGACAAAGGAGCGTAAAAGCCGCTGCTTCTGTTGCGAATTCACGCTTTGTGTCGTCGTAACACGTACCGCATGCAGATAGTTTCTCTCTCTTACAAACGACCGTGTACTTTCGCGCAATTTCAGATAATATTTCAACAGAAGGGAACTTCTCGGAAGAGAGAGAGAAAGAGAGAGAGATATGGTTAATTATTTACATACATACACACCCTATACACGTCAATACATTACTTTAGCACATTATCTTCTACTTACGAAAAATAATTTTTCACTTCCGATTGCCATCTGAACTCCAAACAATCTTCGGTCCCGCAATCTCTTTCTCCTGCTCGCTACTATTTTAATTCGTCGACCGTGTTTTTCGCGTAACCCTCCCTCCCCCCCCGAAATCTCTCCCTTCCGTGACTCTCGTCTGGCGCAACTTATTTTTTCCTCTTTTACCCTGAGCCAGGTTTACTTAAGATATTAAAGCGCTCACCCTCCCGCCAAAAAGCTTCTCTTCCGTTTCCCTTTCCACTTCGTCTTCTTCTTCTTTCTACCAAATAGTCACCCTTCTTCGTGGCATTCTTCCGTGAGAATTCGGAAGCCTCCGCGCTTAATTTGTAAGCAGATTTTTGCGCTAATCAACGGATTTAAGGAGCTCGGACCGTCTCGTAAGTAAAAGGGAAGACGAAGAGGGGCGGTGACACCGATGAAGACAGGGGACAAGAAAGTCATTTGAATTTATTTTAATTATCCTAACGAACGAGTCTCGAGCAAGCCTTAACGAATTATTTGCTCGAATATGATTGCGCAGAATTTCTAACGAAGGATCGACCGATCGTGGCTCCTCTTTATATAGGGTCCCTAATGTTCCTCCCGCCCCCCCCTCTTTTCTTCCCGTTCTTTCTTTCATCAATCATCGACAATGACTGTGTGATTCATAAACCGATTGTTCCGCGTCTCGATACAAAAGTTGGCCTAGATCAATATGATACAATATAAAATATTTAGACTATTGTTAATATGTAAAAACTCTGGCGAAATGCGATGAAATCTTTCCAAAATTGTAATTACACTTTTAGTATTATTTATATCATTTGCGTTATTTTCATCTCTTTTCAATAATTGTTGTCGTAAAAATATACCATGTATCAATTTGCATTTAATCAGAAATCTTGCTACAAAATAGTATATACAAATCAAAACGAAAGCACTGATCCAGGTCGCGTTTCTGCTTCCCCCTCGACATAGATAAAAACGTACATACTCGAAATAGGTTGTCGGTCGCTTTTACGAAAAGACTGCGTACGACGTATAGAAAACTGTGACGTATAATATGATAGATCGCAACGATTCTTTACGGGCCTCACCCATTGTGCTCTCTCCATTGCGATCGACTAGCGTGACCAGCGCGCGACAGGGTGACTCGGCCTTTTCTATGCTACAGAAAAATCCGAGGCCATAATCCGTCCGCGATGCACGAAGTGCAATACTAGCAACATAAAATACAACTTATCTCGCATTTAATCTTTAATTGAAACACCTCGTTTTATGTTACTTATTACCGTTATATACATTGCCGTACTTTCAAGCAGCAATTATTATCGAAATCGTGCATAAAACTTTGTATATATACTAATGCAGACATTAATATCACACGTATGTCTATACGTGCAATAATATTAATGCGATAATATTTAATGACCTGAGCTATTAAAGTAATTTTTTAAATAAATAAAAAAATCTAGAAAATCCCAAAAATTTACTTGAAAAAGAAGGGCAAAAAAATTTAGATGTTTGCGAAAGAATTTATATTCTTAAAAATGTTGAAGGTTTTACGATCGAAATTTCAACACGGTCCGCGGGGCCACTCGCTACTCGCCTGTGGGATTAATTTTCTACTGTTACATCTCATTAATGTCGAAGCAAGCTAAGACGGTCCAAAAAAGCAACGTCTGACGTAAATCCATCCATCCTACGCGGATATCGCATCGTTAGAGTTGTCTCGTGCCGTGATTCATCCGACGCGCGGGGCCTCGGATATAGCATCGGGCTCGCACACGCGGCCGATTTCAGCGTAAAACGTGCACGCTCCCAACGTCGTTCTCCAGTGTGTCTGACTGTGGGCGGAGTGGGTTGCACATTTGCAATGCAAACGATAACACGGCGTATCGCACGAAAACGTGCACACAGAGACGCAGCCGAACGGACGTCGGAAGAGAGAGAACGGAGCGGCGGAGTATCGAGGAAAGAGAATTGTCACCCTCTCTCGAGAGGATTCCGTGCGCGCGGACACGATCTCTCCGCTCTACCTCTCTTTCCCTCTTCTTCCTTTTTCTCGCATTGCAGCCTCTCCTCGCGCACTGCCGCCGCCGCGGATGGATCTGATTATCGGATGGACCACCTCGATGAAGTTATTCGCGATTTCCGTAATCTGTCCGGATTTGTCTCGGTTAAGAGATTTCACGGCTCGTTTTATCGGGATTATTTCGCGTGGTCGTGATGGCGCATATTGTATCGCGCCATTACCCGAAAGGGATGCCGTCGCGTTTTATTATTGCCGATTTACATATTTCTGTATCGTTGCGGTCCTCGAAAAATTCTCGCCTTTAATCGCCGTGATTTCGACATCCAAACGAGTACTTTAATATTAAGGTACACTTAGCTCTGTTCTAAGAAGAAGCTTTTCAGCTTCTTCAATCTTTATTGCACAAGAAAAAGTAAACAAAAAGTGGGCTCACGAGATGGCATATTATACTCTTGATTCTCGAATTTTTCCTTGCTACACACATTATTGGTTTACTAACATTTTTCTTTTTTTTTTCTCCCCCTAATATAAATGCGTAAAACCTACAAGCCCCATTTTCGCGCTCCGTTCTGTGTATATAGAATAAATTATTTTATTATCATCAAGATTTTATTTTCGCATTCCCTCACTCTCTGCAAGCAAGGGAACGATGCGTCCCTCTCCCCCCTCCGCCTCCCTCGTTTCTCAGACGCGCACGGAAACTTTGCGCTCCATCAATCAGCGGGCGAACAAAGTACAAACTTTTTTTCTGGCACATAGCACATTTCATTTACGCCGACCAGCGACGGTATCTTGCGATCTCTCTGCAAAACGGCGCTGCAGCCACGCGAGCTGAACCAAGCCGGCCCAGCTACGGACCTGGCGGGCAACCCCTTACGGCCCCGTCATCCCTCATAGCTACACTTACGCAACCCTCTTGCGCGATAGAGGCGAGCGGCAAAGTGGCAGCAACGTCGAGGTACCGAATACCGTTCCGTGGCACGCGGAACACGGAATATCCGTTTTAGAAATGAGCTTACTTTAAGGCCGCCCGACAACCCTCCTTCGCGTATACGTGTATACGTGGGATCCCTCCGCGCGATGGAGATCGGTAATTAATCATTTAGGGCGGTGGCCTCGCGAGGGGGTGGACGCTGCTGCCGAGGCTGAAATTGCGGCTAGGAAGGGCGCGAAACTTTTCGCGTGCGATTTTCAAACTCAAAAAAATTAAGCAAACTCGAATCTTCTAAATTTACTTTGAATTTACCAGTTTACTGGCAAAACTGAATAAACTAACCCTACATGTTGAATAAGATATAACTAAATCTAAACCCTTGTACACAACTAAATGAAAAAAAATATATATACATATACTTCTTGCAATATATACATCTTTCAATTTTAGATATATTATATATCCAATCTCGATCTCAATTCTAATTATAATTATATAAATTTATTGTAAAAAATGTGCCAATTTTTTCTTTTAAATATTATGTTAAAAATGGGATATAGATATATCACACAAGTGATTGATCAAATCTGGGCTAAACGTTCGGATCGAGTCCATTCCTATAGGAAGCGAGTAAAAGGCCAACCTAGCACCAGTGTGCATGAAGTAGGAAACGCCAAGTGGCTAGCGTTAAACTGAGATTGGCTTGAGCCACGCACAGGCGTATGCGGAATCAGAATTTTCTTAACGCTTTCGTGCCGATGTCGTGGTATCACGCATATGTGGAAAGTTTAGGTCCGTTTACGCGGAACTTACGTACACACGATACGCATGGCGCGGACGATCAAGGTTGTCGCGTATTGGTCATGATGGAAAACCTGCGACACATAAGTTGACAGCCGTATCGCACCTCGCGGGCAAACCAAGCTGACGTCCACATCCTTCGAAGGTGTGCCCGTAATTATAACGAAAGTTGGCATATATTCCTCTATCAGAATGTTGATAAGCTATGAATAAAACTTACTTTTTTTTATAATACAGAATATATTTTTGTTTCTCTTTTTTTAATTTTTTTTCGTAAAGGTAAAATAGAAGTCTTCTGAGAAGTTAAAAAGCAAATTAATTTCAGCAAACCCTCCCTCATTGTATGGATTCAACCATGAATATGTATATATTTATTCTGATATAAAAATAATAATTCAGAATATGTAATAAAGAGGTTTTTGTATTGTTAACAAAGAAATGTTCGAACATCAAGAATTTCAAAAATGAGCATAAATACGGCAAAACAAATTCTACGGGATCATATAATAAAGCATTCGAAATCTGCATATCGACATAGATTCCAACGTATGCGCGCTGCAGCAATGTGACCAACGCGATCTTGAGAGAAAAACGAGTACATATAAAGTGACGGTAATGTTTCTCCGAGCCCTTTCCTGCGTAATGGAAAGGTATACGTTCACGCTAAGTACCACGGCAGTGCAATGCATACGTACTGTACGTACGTAAACCGTGTATCCGACGTATGTTCCAGGTCGTTATCGCAATCTCGACCCCGTTTGATATAACAGTCACTGTGACGACTATCGTCTTCCGACACGCAAGGCCGCCGCGACCGCCGGGGTTTTGCAAACTCGCGAGGGGCCGCTATAAAATTGTTACAATGCGTGGAGTAACTATAATGGCGACGGTGATAACGCCGATCGGTAGGTAAGTAGGTATAATGGTAGAAACAGCCGTGTGCGCGATACACCGCACGGGCGGAGAAAGGAAAACGAAGAAGTAGTTATCTCGTCGTAATGTAATCCAGCCCTTCGCCGCTGCGACATTTACGCGTTGACGACGTTTCTCAAAAAATGGTTCTCGTTGCGCCGCGCCGCTGCGTGCTACGAACGGAAATATCAGTTACGAGTGCAATTAATTGAAAGCCGCGCGTGATGGGAATACATTATGCTTGAGTTAAGTGAAGAGATTCTTTAACAGATATCCTGGTATAATTGTGAGAATCAATCTTCCAGAAACGCAATATTCATCATGCGGCATTTATGATCGCTCCATATATGGCACGTAAAACACTTAACATCGATTACGTGCGTTACAACCTATATGTTAACTTGTTCTATATTGAAGTATGTTAATGATCTTTTTTTTGTGTGTAAAAAGAATATAAACGAAAATGAACGAATAACAATAAAATGCCTGAGTTGAAAATTACATTGCTAATTACTGACATTTGTGAAACTGATTTAACAAACTATTTATAAGTTGTGTAATTACAAATTACACGTTATAACTACAGAAGTGCACTGATTCGAAAATGTGCAATTTACCTATTTGCAATTAGATGGACCGAGATGCTCTCCCCGACTTATATTTAAATCATTTTCAACCTGTATTTGTAAAAGGTCTTATGCAAAACTGTCATTCTTTAAATTCCTACCACAAGAAGGGTCCCTAAATTGCTTCTTTTTATTATCTTAACTATATCTTTATCCCTCAAATCTCAGATAATTCGGTCTTTGATTATAATAAGTATCTTATTTTGCTCAGGCACGGGCCGATCGTGGAGCTCATAAATAAAGTTACTCAGCGGCAGACGGGCAGTAAATTAACGCGAAAATAGATCTAATTAGTTGCGGAGGAATCGGAAGGGTCGGCAGGGATGATATGGGGATGACGGTTAGACTTCCTGACGAAATTCATAAACGCGACCGCGACGATCCGGGACAGTTAGAAGGTCGCTAACGAGTGTTTCCTCGCGAAGACCCGATCCTTCGAATCCGGACGATGTCCCTGGGGCTGCCATTATCGTTGACTTGGTCGTCTCCGCCATTATCCACCGCGACTACAGTACCCCCTAGCTACATCCTCCCTCTGGTTCGCCCACCCTTCCGAATCACGGCCCTCCTCGTTAACCTCGAAACGATCGTTTCGAAGGCTCTCTCTCTCCCTCTAACCTTCCTAACGGAGCCCTTCTACCGGCTCTTGCGTTTTGCTCCACCCTCGCCCACTCTCCTCTCTGCAACGCACAAATACATTTAGTAACGTCAACGTTGGAGAATCCGAAAGAGGGTGGCCTCCCGAGAGTATCCTAATGAGCGCGAGCTTGTCTGATTTGTGTAAATACATGCGACTATCAGTTTCCTTAGGAAAAAATAACAATATCGCTACATTCTATTGTACTTCAATGAGCATAATTTTTTCAAGGTAAACTGTGATCTATTTAAATATAATAAAATTTGAAATCAAATGAAAAAAATAAGCTCATAAACTTTCAATGAGATAACCTTTTTAGCTTGTTATCGTTTGGATATATTATTTCTTGCGTATAAAGTCGTGGATCTTCAAGTACAAGATCTTCCGTGCGCAATTCTTTCGAAGGATCCTCTCCTTTTCCGGTGTACTCGCGCAAACAAAATAGCCGAGTATTTTTTTCGAATGTATTTTCTTTTTTGAACGCAAACTCGCATGCGGTATTCCGTGGCACGCAAACCGATCAAGTTTGCCTGCCGCGAAAACAAGCCGCTCTTGTTTTCGCGCGATGATCAGTCCACCGTGAATCGCCTCCATCTCCCACATCTCTCCCTGTTTTTGCGCGCAGAGAAACAACAGTTTCGACGTTCTCTCAACGATAACAAAGGAACGATGAACGGGCCGGATTCGTTCATTTCACCGAGTCGTGAAAAAATATACTTTCGCCGACGACGAGAGCGACGCGAAATATCTGAGGCGTGCGAAACGCGGTTTACATCAGAGTTCCATGTTTTCCCGGAAGGGACACGGTCGCGAAGTCACAAAAATTGTGATCGGGCAGCTTCGAGTCCCATTGATTCGCGTAAAATGTTAGTTTACCCCACTTAACCAGGGCACGTTTTGTTTCTTTTAAAAATGCTCACGAAATATAACGTCGATCATCACATATGCATGGAGAAATTAAAGATCCACAACTCGTGTTGCAATCGCATACTTTTTTTCTTTCCACGAAAACAGACGACGAAAAATTGGCATGATGATTTCTCCACGTTCTACATATCCTCCAATACTACGAATATGCGATTCGATAAATTTTGAAAATTCTAGAGATCAAAATTTTTAAAATTTTCTTGCAGATATCAATTTTTACTTCAGATTTAAATTTAACTATAAAATAATTTTATACTTCTCTTACTTTCTTCAGTCATAAAAACATATTCATGATTTTGGCATATATATATAAGAGGGATGATATCACGTACGCGATATTAAAACTGTGGCGTTTGATGGGAACGCATTGATTGCGGCGAGCGGCGATTAAACGCTGATTAGGACTAATTATCGAGCGGCGCGCATTTACAGAATCCGCCGTTTATAATTCCCCTCGGGAAGGAGGAGACTTCCCAGCATACGATTCGCCTCCAGGTTTCCACGTGCGGACGCGCACGTAGACACGCACTGGAAAGTCCGCGCATTCGGTAAACGCACGCCGTACGTTGAACTCGCTCTCGTCGTATCTGCCGACGACGAAGGGGGCAAAAACCCCGAAGAGCCTATATCACGGCAGAAAAAAGTTTCTCGGCAACCTTCTAACTATAAACCTCTGATTAAAAATGGAACGCGCGGGAAAAGGGACCGGGGGCAGCATCGAGGAGGAGCGGCAGATGCCACGCTAACTGATTATTGTTCAACACCAGGGGATTGCATATCTCACCACGTCGCGTTATTGCACGTTTGCACCGTCTAATAGGATAGACTGCTTTCTTCCGAAACGCACGTTTTCCTACGATTTATCAGAAATTTCGCACGGCCGTGCGCGGACAACGTGGCGCCTCCTCGTAACTAACTACTGCCAATTAATTATCCAATTAACTTCCAAGTAACGGTAATGTTGTTTGTCCTGGCACGAAACGCAGGTAAACGCGATGCACTGTAGTACCGCACGGAAAAAAAGAAGTCACGATTTTATATGCTTCGTTTAATGAAGGAGAGAAATGGGATCAGAACAGTTTTTAATGTTACAATAGTTAATTATTTTATTCGCAATTAAAAGAGCCTAGATTCTGTCTAATCTCACGTAAATAAATAATCTTTCGTGTACTTTTTTTATTTCGGCGCCGCGGGTAGCTAAAGATTAAAGTGCCACGTATGGAGTATCGAAGTTTCTTTCCACCTACGTCTCTTTCGTATTACGTGCTATGAAATTTAAGAAACTTGAAAAAAATTATAAGAAATAAATTTCGCGCTCAGAGATTATCGCAAATAATCACGAGTCGTATTATTCGAAATTGCAATTGTCGGGACACAATTGTCGTCCTCCACATAAGTCGATTTCGTCGCGATCTCGATTCCACCTCCATTCACTTCAAATCAAAGTTCCGCGCATCTTTTGCATCATCCCCGAGGAAAACCGAGAACTTTTCACAAAAGTTGGCGTGATACAACTTCGAGAGATGCACCCTCTGAGCTCGATCGCGTACAACACGTCGTCGTTGGCAGGACGGTCGCGGCAGAAGAAGTGGAAGAGGAAAAGGAAGAAGAAGTAGCGGGGCGGAGACGGAACTCCGTCGTAAATCACCGGCAGTACGAAATAACTGGCAAAAGCGCGATAAATCAGGGATCCCCGGGCACCGAATTAGGAAATTGCCTGCTTAAAAACCGCAATGACGTTAATCCCAGCGTGCCGGCGAGTGAGCGAGCGAGCCAGAGCGAGCGAGCTGCCGTTCGACGCGCGTATATATCGGCAATCCGGAAAATAAAACTGATTCGGCCAAGGAGCGATTCCTGGGTGGAATAATGCGGAATAAAATCAACGTAACTCAATCGCGCTTGTCTTTCGAGATCAGCCTCTCCGTCTTCGCCGCTGATAAATGTTCGATATACACCACGGACTACCTGTATACGGAAGTAGCTCGTTTTTCTAATTTGCCGCGTCTGTGCCGCGGGTATATTAGGATAAAGCGTTGTTTGGGAGAAGAACGTAAAGCACGGTGATATTCGATTCGACCTACGGTCTCACGAAGACGAAATCACGCCAGTTCTCATGCCGCGGCGGCGCGGCGAGATCCCAAGAGGAGATAATTGATATTTAGACAAGCAATTACGCCGGATATTTTATCCCGTACCTCTCATTTCAAATCGTGAAATTTTGTTAAAAGATACGATAAGTTTCTTTTGATAATTTTATCTATCTCATTTGTTTAACGCTCCTTATTTGTTAAACTTAATAAAAGTAAATTAAATCATGGAAACTAAATCTTTTATAAAGACATTTGTACACGTTCACTAATGATCCTAGCGGCCGCCGGTTTCGAGAATTCGAAACGCATAATGCGTATAGCTGATAGACATCTACGACGGACTGTGACATTCAATATTGTCAGATTTTCGACGGGATACCTGACAATTGACCGGAATTAATGGCTATAACCCCGGTGCGCGAGCCGATCGCCAGCCGGTCCAACTTCCCTTCCGGAACATGAAACGGCGCGTTAATGAGTTTTGCCCCGCGGCAGTGGGCCTAAACACACATAAGCGAGCCGTGCCGACGCGATGAGCGGTAAGCATAAGCGATCGGCAAGCGACATTATACGACGCGGTAATCGATTACGACGCAATCGACTGCCGGCGCAAACGCGAGTCGGCGGGCCGCGGCGGGCCGGACCTGACGAACACGAATGGACAGACGTTCCGCTTCGGCGCATTAATCAAGTTATTAATTATGTAGTCTTCATGCTAATTGAGCCTGTAATCTGCTCGCGTTGCCGTAAAATATCCACGTCGATTTACGTATGGGGCCGAATGCGACAACAATACGTTATCGTTATTATCGTCCTACCGTGACGTGCGCGTTCCGTTTCCGCCTTGAAATTACACAACGACTTGAACTCTACTTTCTACTAGAAGATGGAAAACGAGATTTAATGAGAAATGCCGCGATATTGTGATTTTTGATTTTTTAAATAAAATGTCAGAATTATATTTGACACTTGATTCCTATTTATATTCTTCATCTTTCTATACTTTTATCTTTTTTATATCAACCAATATAAGTTTGCTAGACCGGTTTGCTATTCAATTAACATAAAAAATGCTGATATATTACATTACTGACGGGTCTTTTTCAAAACTTTTACAGAATGCTTCGCATTTAACTATTAAACGTGAACGGTTAAATTTCTGTTGCAGGAGATAGCGACCAGGAAATGGAGAAAAGCCGGAAAGGCGATAATCAGCAGGCAACCGCACAAGGATAATTCTTAACTTCGAGAAACGAATTTATTCTTCGCGCAACTTCTGTTCCACGATCGAGTTTAGTAAATTATCTTGCGCTTCGCTCGAACAATAAATAAATATTCCAACTCACTGAGGGTTCTTATCTTCCAGCAAAAACCCCACGATCTTTAGGCAATAACCGCGGCGAACTCGCTAATCCGCCGATCAAATTAATCGGAATACGCACTTCCACGCGCTGATAAAAAAATGCCGCCAAAAACATGTCAGCTTTAGAACATTAATCAAGAACGGCATAAAAAGATAATATTAACGCTTAGTCGGCCGACAGTGGCCAACATCAAAGGATCTCCCCTTTCTTCCTCGTTTGCAGTGGCGTACTTAGAATATTTAGATTCTTGTGGAAACTCCATTTTATCCTTGTTAACGTCAAACATAGTAATTTCAGATTTCTATATTCTAAGGTATTATTTACTAAAGAATTAAAATTAAAGTCTAATGTTATAGTCTAATATTATTTTATATAACGCCAAAAGAACAGATTCCTGGTAAAATCCTTGAAAATAAATATGTCTTTGCACAGTGCATATCAAAATAATTTGAACTAACGGTTATTAATATACAAATAAGATCCTGATTTAATGACTCCATTCTTTTGCATACTTTCTATACCTAATTTCTTTTTTCTATGCCGAAAAAGACTCGTTGCTAAGTTGCTTATTCTTGTTCGTCACTATTTTTATTTCGCCGTATAGCTACGGGCCTGATCGGCTCGCTACCCTTCGCCAACGTGATCGTTTTAGAATCCTCGGCGGCACCTGCCGTGCAACCTGGGGCAGCGCGCTTCGCACGTAAGTATATATACGAGTAAGTATACACTTATAGTCCTCGTGTGCAGGCTGCGTGCCGCGCGGAGAGGCCGCGCGGCTACGGTTATTACACGCGTCACGCGGCATTCCGTATACGGTCACGCACCCTCCCTCCTCCCACCCTCCTACGGAACCCCCCGAAGGAGGGACCCTTATCGTCATCCTCTATCTTGTCAGCCATACGCAACCCCATTAAACCACTTGCGATGTGCCTTACACGACTCAAAGGCCGTTGTCGTTCGTTCCATAGAAACAAGACCTCTGTACACGAAAGCCAAACTATGTCTACTATACTTTACCATTTCTAATTCTCTAGTAGTCTACTTCGTGCGCGATTCGAGCTGAAAAGTGCAAAAGGACACCGATTCACCGACTATAAAATTTCAGATGTTGAAATATCCTCGTAGAAATCTGACCCGATGTAAAATGTCACCAAAGTAATTTTTAAATAAATAACATCTCTTTTACATGTAGACAATAATTTTTTTCATAAATGTAGATAAGTTCGAATGAAACGAATACAAGCGATATGAATAATTCACAGAAAGCTATGATAGTACTATAAAAAATATTTACAGACAGAGGAGTGTTTAGCGAAGATCGAACAAAACATTGCTATTTATGCTATGAAAAAAAATAACCGCGCACCTCTCCGTAAAATAGCTTTCCCTCTCTATATAGCGCTCCTCTCTTACGCACGGGTGAAAAAATTAAGATTGGCACCTGCGTCACCTCGCACACAACTTTGGCAAGATAGAAATCGAGTAAAACTTTTTTTCATACCGTTCTTACCAAACGAACTTTGCCCGTTGCTTATGAAACCTGCATAATTTCAGAACAATTGTTCGATGAAAAAGTATTTTACTTCGTGTTTTCAGTGCTCAATTTAGAATTGGTTCCAAATCTCGTCCTAATCAAATTCTTAATCGCTTTCTTTCCTCTTTTAAGTTTCTTTCGAATTTAAGGGAATAGATGTGTCTTAAAATTGAATAGAAAAATATGTCAAATATTTTAATATATAATTATATATAGCATTTTCTTTTCTTAATTATAAATTCTTCAAAGAGTCGCAAATTTAATATGATAATCTAACGCGATTGGAAAAGATTTCCATGAGCTCTCTCTTTTTCTCTGTTTACGATGAATTTTTTTCATAATCTTACGATTTTACGGCCTTTTCCTACTTCGGTGGAATTTTTGCACAAAATACGTCGATCCAAGTACGTTTTCATTATGTCAGTAGCCAGAGTCACAACCGAAACGTGTCGAAGAACCGCAATATCCCCCGAATACCATCTCTCTAAGATCTTCTTGCCCCGAATAAACTCGTTCGATTATAGGATTCCCGCGAGTTACCGCACGCGGCGTGAGCAATTCCGTCGAGCTATCGGCCGCCAATATCAAAAGCGAATGTCGGGGAAACGGACGAACGAACGATCTCTTCAGCATCCATCGAGAGGGAACAAGCCGGGGAGTGCGAGCCGGGAAATTTTCTCAGCCGAGAAAAAGAAGATGGTCGATCTCCGTGGAGGAGAGCGGTGGCGGAACGGACACGATATAGTCGCTGATGGGCATACATATATATATATATATATATATATATATATATATATATATGTGTATACATACATACGTACGCCTCTCTTTGATATAGTGCGAAATCGTAGCGTCTTGAGGAGGCAGAAGGCGGAGAGAAGAACCGCCGCCGTTATCAGCTCGCGGCGGGATTGGCCGAGCAGGGGGACGCGGGGCTCCGTCGGCAGCCAATGGCGTCCTGGTCTCGGCTTTTCAAGGATTCTGCCCCCCGAAATCCGGCGTGTCCTGTGCGCGACGTACACGCGCGCGCGAACCCGTTCTCAATGTACACGAAACCCCCGACTTTTCCAACCCCGTACACATACATCAAGGCCGCTGCCCACCGGTCGCCGGAGTTCACCATCGCCGCCGACGCGGTCGGATGTCCAGCTATTTCGTATATTCCACCCTCTGCCAACCCCACGACGACCTCGCTCGTCGCTCTCCGCCCGGTCCGTCCTTCCCCTTTCTTGCGAACATCTTTCCAGGAAGCATCTCCGATTCGCGTCACAATGATCCAGCTTTTCCTCCGCTTTCTGGGATTTCGAGAAAAGCTCGAAAGGCTGATGATGGTGGTAAGGTATTACGAAAGAAAGAAAACGCGACTTGGGTGTAGCCTCCACAACTCCACACACATTTCGGGATAATGCGAATAGAATTTATATAAGGTTTTATAGATCCCCTTATACACGTATGCATAATTGTTTGTAATCTCGTGATAAATAGTGACTTGTTATTCTCCGAGAATCAACCGATATCCTCTTAATAAATTAATAAAATATTTTTTTGCGTAGTTTATTACCGATATACTTATATAAAACAAATATTGTATTAATATTTACTTCGAATTATCTTATTTCAACAAAGATGTTATTTAATATTTTAAAATGTCGAGAGATCTGACATTAACAATTACGCACTACAAATTATTATACAAAATATTACAAAATAAAGAATATGATAATATAAAATAATAACGGAAAAATCATTTAAATTATATAAGCCAATTGCCGCTGTTGTGGAACAAAATTTATATCAAAACGTTATCTTTTCAATGTGCAATTTTCTACATAAAGTAGATAATAAAATAGACGAAATTATATACAGTCGTTTAAAAAGTTGGTAAGACGACGAGCGGAGATATATAAAAGACGAGACCGAAATCGCAGCTTCCACTTCAAGGCACTTTCCGCCAGTTGCCGCAACTGTTTCTCCACTTGCGAAAAGAATTATGAAGGCGCTGCGAGTGACATCGCGCGATGCCGACAACAATATAAGAGCACCTTTAAGGACGCCCACTCTTGTCTTCTAGAGTTCCCCGATATTTTCCTCGGCGGTTTCTTTAACTTTTTATCGGCTTTTTATCGGCAGTTACGGAGAAATGCGAAAAAAAGTGAATACAGCAGAAGTGTCCTCAATACGATGGCTGCTTGCAACGATTGAACGAAACTATTGAAGAAGATAAATGCCCCGAAATAGAAAATATTTTTAGTAACAATATCCACTGTGTAAAACGTGACGATACATTTGCTACGGAACTCAATCGTAAAAATGACGCGGCGTGCTCGTTAGAGACACACACTCAGGTTTGTGCGCTGCGTGTATCTAATAAAGCGCTCTAATGTATTCGCGTCGGCCGTCGGGGCATTGATCGACTAATTGTAATAAGTAACTCTCGCATCGGGTGCGTTTTTCTACATGGCGATCGCACCGTTACGGTGCGATCCGCGGCTTTTGTGTCCAATTAACGCCGAAGATCTCTCCAGGACGGCGCACTCTCGGCGATACAGGTGAACGATAAACGTGGGCAGTAAATAAGCGCGGCGAACCCGGGAGAAGGAGAAAAGAAACGAGTCGCACGAAGGAGAGAGAGAACAGGACTACGCTATTGATAACATTATCATAAAAGCGACGTTAAATGGTCAGTCGCGAGGTTACACCGACGCCACGCACCGCTGCCGACGAACGACTCTATAAATGCGTTTACTTTGAGCCGTAAAAGCGCCGTACTTCGTCTAGCACCGTTAAACGTATACGTACATTGGCGGGCACACGCGTACACACGCGCACGCACACACACACACACACACACACACACACGCGCGCGCGGATGCAATGTATGCTGCGATGTCTGTGTGTGTTTGTACGATGCAGGAAGGAACGGGAACGTCGACCAAGCACTCGGCGCTTTACGGTAAAAGCCCTCTTTGAGTGATCCGTTTATTGGTTGCTAAACATCGATATATTGCTTTCGGGGTTGCGCAAAGAGCCGCGCTGTGTCCTCCGTATACATATATGCATACGTATACGGTAAGCACGTATCTCTTTCTTTCCCTCTTTCGCGTTCGAATAAGTAAAAATATAAAAAAAATATTTTTTTTTTTTTAAGTATATATACATATATAAAAAGGGTGCAAATTACAAACTTGCACATTGCTTCCTCATTATTACAGAAAGCTTATTTTATTTAATGTATAAATTTAATGTATATGAGGAAGCTTTTATTTTATTTAATGTATAATATTATTAGTATTTTTATTTTTTTTGCTTCCTTATAGAGGAAGCTTTGTGAGCAAAGGGTTCTACTTGCACACTTAAAAACTATAAAAAAGCCCGATATATCTCAATATTTGCGGAAGTTAGAGCAAATTCACCGAAATTTCTATAACTCCAGAACTAATCAACCAAATCTTAACGAATTATATATGAAATATAGGGGTAGAAAAAAGACTGAAAAATATAATAAAATTAGAAATAGATCGATATCTCCAAATTTGCGGAAATTAAAGCATAAACAAACATTTCTGCAAATTCAAAATTTTATTAAAAAAGAACCCCTTGATTATTAGCAATTTTTATTAATTCTATTATATTCTTCAGTTTTTTCTACCCCTATTTCATATATAATTCGTTAAGATTTGGTTGATTAGTTCTGGAGTTATAGAGATTTCGGTAAATTTGGCTCACACATACACACACACACACATACATACATACAGACATTTTTTAAAACTGCAATTTTTCGACGTTTTAGAACATTCTGAACACATTCAGAAAAACAAAAAAAATTTTTCTCTACGAAAACAAAGCTTTTTCTATGAGGAAGCAAAAATATATATACATATATGTATACACATATATATATACACGAAACACGAGGTGCGCATATAATACCGTAGTCCCGAGCGTATCACGCTTTCTGAGCTTTTGAAAGCACCGCGACGACGTCGCGGGTCGCCGGCGCGCCGTGAGGCGAATAAATATCTACAAGCCTCCTCTTCGAGCAGATACTACCGATTTCCAGATAAATCCCGCGAAAATACCACGTTAACACCTTGAGCCGTTATTTTCACCGCGTGTCCACCGTTAAATGCCTTTCACAAACATGACTTTATTCAATTCTTTCACTACACTGTTAAATTCGAAATTATATTGGAGTCATTTTTAATCATTCCTATAAGTCGCCACTGCTTCTATTCAGTATGCTGTTAATTTAACTAAAACAATGTTCATTCAACTAAACTAATGGAGTTAATAACAATACCTTTTTGTGTTAAAATAATATATTTCGACATGCACACATGGTAATTATTTGACTCAAGGCATTAGTTTAAATTTCAGCCATTAATAATTTAACAGTATACTAGTATACGTATATACCTTAGATATTTAGAGTGTAAAAATAATCTCACGATATACTCCTCTCTCCCTCTCTTTTGCACATATTTTTAAATAAATAAATCAAAATACAATATCTCAAGATATATCTGGTTTACTTTGGGAATTACGCAACGAATTTAAATTAGGAGGTAAATGCGATGTCTATCTATTTTAATAGCCCTCGAAAGATATAAAATACGATAATATCGCTTCTTCGGCCGAAGCGCTTTAAGATATTCCGATCGTGTAACGAAACGCGTCAACGGCGATTCGCGTGTGGATTGCAACGTACGTATGGATACACACGGATTTGCTGACGTATCCACTGCACGTGCACGTGTGTACACTAAAGACGCGTCTTTAGGGAAGAGCGACGGATGATCGATCGACGATTTCTCGGGATAAAACGTGGAATCAACGTGGCTTCATCTCGCTTCATCGAGACGTCCTTAAAGCTTACCCATTCCCCATTCCCGTCATGATCTCGAGGAGTGCCATCATGAGAAATAAGTATAAAAAAAAAAAACAGATATAATATTACGAGACGGGCATAAGGATAATATGCACGATTATCGCCGTTTCACACAATGGCTATTTCTTATTATCGTCTAAAAGCGTAGACGCGTAGAAAAAAAAGAATATTCTTGATTTAAAAATGTATGTCTTTAGTTTCAACGTGAAAATTTCTAAATGAGATTATATTGCGCTAAACGAAGAAAACTTCCTTGAATAAAATATTTTATATGTAGTTCAACCAAAAAAAAATTGAAATAAAAAGTTTAAATTATTTTTATAAGAAGATTATAGATTGTTATACGTATATATACGCGTATATAAGTTTTAATTTGGCGCTTCTTCTTTTCTGTGTGTGAAAAGAAATAATTTCTTCATTCATTTATTTAAATATCGAGATTTTTTTCTCACGAATACTCATTTCGAAAACAATAGGTGACAGCATTGCCACGAAACAGACATCCTGTATTTCATACGAATTAAAATTGTACGCATCGCGATATTCGCGATATCAATATTGCGCGCGGATCTTAAAATGCCCGAAAATCTTGGCCAGAGCAGCAAGCCATTACCGTAACGACCTCAAAATTTACATGAAATTGCTTATTAAATTACTAAGTTTTTTGGGATGATTTAATGATACCAAAGGCCATTTGTCTCCTCGGTTTTTATTTTCTCCCTCCTTGTTAATAAAGCGATGCGGTTAGGCTTTACGCCCGCGCTCGGAAGTTTACCGCATAATTCTCCACTTCCGCTAATTCCGCTAAACGAATTCACGTAACTTGATCGCGCGTTTTCTCAATGGGCATTTTTTCTAAGCTTAATAAAAGCATCCATCTTATTTGTATACAAATTTTAAAATCCATATCGAATCGAGTTCTACGAAGATGTAAGATTTAAAAGCCAATTGTACAATGAGTTCTTTCAAATCTTCTTTGAGAATTTTAAAAGTAAATTAGTACAAAAATAAATGCGTACACTAATTTGAAAACGTTTCTTTTTCTTCAAGAAGAACAATTTAAGGAAAGATATTATATATTATAGCTATAGAAAATATTTTCTATATACTTTATTGTGTATTCTCTGAAAGGGTTGGTTGTGACGTGTATCTCAGTCAAAAATTAAGAAGATTAATTGCAAATTTTTGCACGCAATTTTTCCTTATTCCCGATATCGGATTCCATCATATTGCGACGCGACCCGCGATATTTTTGTTCAAATACCTAAATATCGAGATTGCGCCGCGGTTGATGGAAACCGACAACCGTCCCTATATTCGAAGAGCGCGGCATAGCCGCGGATAGTAATAATAGTAGCGGGAATATTCGGCGGTATGTTACGCGCGGGTGTGCGCGGCTTTGCGGGAAGTCAGTTGGCAACATGTGGTGTTCGACGAACGCAATCTGGCACTGACATTTCGAATTAAACTTGTTGAAGACCAACCCTCTCTCCTGTAACTTTTACCAGTAGAAAATGACAAAAAAAAGAGCGAGAGAGGAATTGGTCACCGAACGTGATGAAATTTATGTGAAACTATAGGAGCGCCGAATTTGACCGGCAAAATCCACACACAATAATCGATTGATATATAATAAAAAAAAATTCTTAGCATGGGAAATCTCGCTCGTCCTGATATAAACATTTTTAATCTTATTTAAATATAAAAAGGATATATTTATAGCAGCGGGTCTTTCAAATTGGTATAGTTATCCCGCTGCGACTTAAACCGCTGATATTGCGGTTCAAAAACGAACGTGCCCGAATATATTCAATCGACTCGTCATGAAAATAATGCAGCGTAACGTCCCGCACGCGATACGTGCAATTATCACATATAAATATATCGAGCAGTTTGCGAATAAATATATTCGCTCAGGTGCAAGACACGGTGTGTGCGCTTCGAATCAGAGAGCACCGCCGCCCGGGTGCTTCCGGTCTATCGCGAAAAATATACGCGGACTCTTCCGCTTTCCTTCCAACGGCGAGAGAGACGCTCGAGCTCGCGCGAGCGCCGAAAAAAAAGGGTTCTCAACGACCGTTTCCTCCTAGCCGCGGCTAAGCCGATATGCATTCATTATAATATAAGAGATGGAAGGCGCGCCGCGCGGAGTGAAAAGTTCGAACGCGCGCCCCTCGGCTTATCAACTTCCTCTGAATTTTATATTATTTAAGGAAGGAGTATATACTTACCCCCCCCCTCCGCCAGTCCATCCTTGCATTCACCGGCATCTGCGCGCCTCTTAGTCCAGTCACTATGTACATTTAAAAAAGACATAATTCTGACCCAGGATTTTTCTTTTTGAGGGTGTTGAGGGGATCAAGAAAAGCTTAATCTCAAGTTTTCGACCTTTGTTTCCCGCTTGCTTTTTTTACGGGAGTAAAAAATGTGAAAAATGGTTTTTCCGCGATAATTCGGTTTCTAATAAAGTTACAAGGTCGAATCGGAGCTCATTTTAAAGTTTTTTTTACGCTCTACAAATTATGTCGTATGACATTTTTACGTATGATCGATTGTTTTCGAGACATCGAACGAGAAAGGGAAATAAAAAAGTATGAGAGATATTTAGTTTTTTCTTTTTACTCATTATTGTCGTCCAAAATTGCAAAAATGCTTCAAATGAAACTTGTAGAGCGTAAAAAACCTACAATTTTTATTTGTTATTCATTTCATTTCGTTGAAAATTACGCCTTGTAGAGCGCCTCAAAGTGGAGAGTCGTCGCCATCGCGTCAGCGATAAAGTATTTCTTTTTTATAAACTTACTTCACAAATATTGTCACTTAGATATAAAACTGCACGCTTTCATGTATTCTTCAATGAAACGGTAAGTGTAATTAAGAAAACTTGACGGTTTCAAAATAGCTACAATAATTTCAGGCTTTGCAAGATTTATTTGCAACTTTGAGGCGTAGTGCGATATGGAAATTTCAACGAAATTAAAGTAATAAATAAGAACATTTTACGAATTTTATTGCTGTGCAAGTTTTATTTGAAGCGTTTATACAGATTCGTGTGCGAAAAACGATAAAATAGAAAAAAACGAACAAAAATGCTCAATTTTTCCTTTTCTCTTTCGATATCTCGAAAACTATCGATCGTACGCCAAAATATCACTGAACGTAACTTGTAGAGCGGGAAAAATCCTATAAAAAACACCTATTATGTTACTTATTTGCGTCAATGAAGTCGGAAATCTTAGCGAAAGCGTTCGGTGCCGCGTATCGACGTAACCAACGCGCCGCTAACGCGATGACGACGACTCTCCACTTTGAGGCGCTCTACAAGGCGTAATTTTCAACGAAATAAAATAAATAACAAATAAAAATTGTAGGTTTTTTTACGCTCTACAAGTTTTATTTGAAGCATTTTTGCAAATTCGGACGACAATAATGAGTAAAAAGAAAAAACTAAATATATCTCTCTCATACTTTTTTATTTCCCTTTCTCGTTCGATGTCTCGAAAACAATCGATCATACGTAAAAATGTCATACGACATAATTTGTAGAGCGTAAAAAAAGCTTTAAAATGAGCTCCGATTCGACCTTGTAACTTTATTAGAAACCGAGTTATCGCGGAAAAACCATTTTTTCACATTTTTTACTCCCGTAAAAAAAGCAAGCGGGAAACAGAGGTCGAAAACTTGAGATTAAGCTTTTCTTGAGCCCCCCAACACCCCCCAAAAGAAAAATCCTGGGTCAGAATTATGTCTTTTATAATCCGTTTTTTTGTACATAGTGACTGGACTATCTTTCCTCATCCTCCCGTGACGGCTGACGGTGCTCCCGTTGCGGCACGTAGCGGGAAAGGTTACCCCCTTAACTTTTCCCTTTCCGACACGGCGCGCAAAGGCGATTGAAGTTCGCCCGCGGGCGCTTGTTATCATATTTATCTGTCGCTCTCGAAACGCGGGAGCGGCTCGCGTTTTTTCGCGATCTCAATTCACTTTACATTGCTGCGCGATTAATATTTTTTTTCTGACTAATTGTGAGACGTTACGTTCCAAACGCGCTCCCCCGCGTCTTGCCCACACTGGCGTCATCTGCAAGCACACGTACGCACGAAATAATGAGACTTAAGTAAGGTGTCGATAACGTCACAACGATACCGACCATCGATTTGGGAAGGATATATGCATGTATATATGAAATAATAATCTAACAATAAACAAATGAATGTTTGTGTATATGTATATCTATAAGAGATATGTCTGTAAAGATATATTAAAGAAAATTATTTAATGCACGAAGTTTCGAATCGTGTATCACACATCGACTGTTTATTAATCCCGTATCTTTATCTCGGATAAACTTTATATTACATACGTAATATATTATATATCTATACGTAAATCTCTCAGAAGCTAGCAGCGATGTAAAAAAACAAATACGATTTCAAAAACAAAAGCGATGCAAATTGTGAAATAAAAACAATGCGTTTTGCAAAATTTTGTCGAATTAAGCTAAGATAAGCACATTGTTTTATCGTTATGCTAACAATAAAAACTACATGCGAGAGAGAGAAAGAGAGAGAGAGAGAGAGAGAGAGAGAGAGAGAGAGAGAGAGAGAGAGAGAGAAAATGTGTGTGTCGGCGATATCTTTGCAGCGCTTACTCATGTCAACGCAGCAAAGTGACGATACAATCTTGCAATTGAAAAAATCGTTCTTTTTTATTTAACTTTGTTTGCTCCGCGCGGCGGTCGCGACGGTAAACGCAAAGTGGCCACGGCCGTACGTGCGCGGACGCGCTCCGCGACGTTGTAAGCAGTTGTAAGTTGTAAGTATCATAAATGACGATATGAAGGCGTTTGCATGTAGGACATAGGGGTGAAACGCAGGTAACGCGAGGCATGCGAGCCGCGTGTCGAGCGCGACACGCGGGACGCTTATCACTCGCTGCGGTACAAATGACGCAAGTCGCGTCGCGCCAGAAGAGACGCCGTAATAACTCGTTCGCGGCATCGACGATCTGTCGATTTAACGAGCGCGCGGTCAAGTCAAATCTGCGCCCGAAACCTAGAGATCGATTATGTATATATCTTTTGAAACGAGGTGAAAATTACAAAAGCGAACAGATTTACTATAGATTTCAACAAGTAAAATCGTATAGACACTCTACTAAATTTCCTTATACTTTACATAATCGATCCCCTAACGCGGCTTCTCCTCGGCCGACCTTCTCGCACGAATCGTGTGTACATCCGCCTGCAGTTGCTATTTCCGATTAAATCGCCGGATTCGAACGTTTAAAGAAATCTCGCGCGCCCGAGATTCCTTTAAACGAGAAATATGTATCTCGATTATATAACAACGAAGGGAACACACGTCGATATATATTTTTTTTTTTTCAAAAATTAATTCAAATATGTTGAAAAAATATATTGCTACTATCAGATTTATATACGTATTTCTCTTAACACGCTTATTTCGTGTATTACAGAGATGCAAGTCCGGTTGCTAGTTCACAGGGTTTATACAATGTGATAATATTCAACACTGTTATAATTAAGAGAAACACTTTACCAACTACAAAGTAGATATTTCTATAGTAGAAAAAAATATATATAATATACGCAGTAAACTTTCCTCTTCTCTCTTTCTCTCTTCCTTATTGTAAAAATAATAAGTCTAATCGATGATACATATATCTTTAAATATATAATTATAAAATAACATAATATACGTGTGATAATTGATTAATAAACGGAAATAACAATGTGACATATTTTACCGTTGAAATCAGTATAATGTTGGGAAAATCAGAGAAGATATTATAGCTCTACCATATATAACGAACGAATCGATAATCAAGAATAGAGAAGAGTTTATATATACCGTATATCGTGCAAAATTACATCGTCGGCATTATACGTCCGAACTACGCCGCGAGCGCGTAGTTTCCACCGAATTTAGTTTTTGCAATTCCGCATGAGCGAACGCAACAGGCGGCACTTCCCACACGGCCGCACATCCGTGGTTTAAGCATCACCGAATTCGAAAGGCCTGAGAAAGCTCCCGTCACACCGAGAGAGACGCCATGTTTTCCCGCGCGACTCCGTAGCCACTAGCCACTAGCCACCCGCGAACTGCCACCTAGGAGCCGGCGCGGGAAGCGTATCCATAAACGACGATTTAACACGAAAGGTAAATCTAAATTTACGCAATGCTTTTTTACTGGCTGTTAGTGCACCAGTGCACGTTATAACTGTTAATAACAATAATGCGTTATGTGTTTAGAAATACTTATAGTAAACTAGTATGCTTTTTCCTGATGTAGACATAAATAGAATTACCTATCTCCCCCTATAGAAAAACCTAACACGATCGATGAGATACTATATACAATTATAAAAATAACCAGGCAAATTTTTGTTACTATTGAAATTAATGGGCCCAATGGCTATATTATTATTATGGAGAGGTAAAATTCCCAGTGGTGTGTCAAATTTTTAAAAATATTTTCTCGTGTGCATAGATGCAATCTGTACAATATATAAATTGCATCTATATATGCACACGAGAAAATATTTTTTTAAATTTGACTTACATCACTGTGGTTTTCACCCCTCCTTATGTAGATGCATAATAAATAAGCACACACATTTATGACAATAATATTATCGTATATTGTTGCAAAATCGACAG
Organism: Temnothorax americanus; assembly: GCF_048541705.1. NCBI lineage: Eukaryota > Metazoa > Arthropoda > Insecta > Hymenoptera > Formicidae > Temnothorax > Temnothorax americanus. The sequence goes on along the minus strand of NW_027509371.1, from coordinate 2,227,450 downwards.
TGGAATTTTTTCCATTGTCATCGCCCGCATTAGAATGAAGCAAATATAATAATCATAAAAGTGCAATTTTTAATATAAATCAAATATTACTGTATACATATATGTATGTATATCCACGAAACATATCTGGATCATAATAAATTATAAAATTAATATTATATTATAACATTATAAGCTGGTCATCCAAATTTTAGTAAAGCGACTTTCATTCCGTCTTGAATAGTACTTTAATAATATTTTCTAACTGAAAACTGAACCTTTATAAAACTGTTAAATCGGTAATGCCAACAAATATTAAATTCATGACAGTAGGCTCGAGAAAAGAAAGGAAGTAAGAAATAAGATTTTGTAAAAAAAAATGTACATTAGTCTAGATCGAACTTTTCGAAGATTGCACGTTATAAAATTCGTATATCTTTTCGGCGCATTTTAAGGGCTTAGATATTTGCTTTGCGCTTTACGTTCGATGTCTGTGCATTTCCTTCTCTTAATTTCAACCTATTAAAAAAAAATTATAGGGCAAAGGAAAAGGGCATACCCCCTTCACCCTCTCCCACATCGTAATAATCGACATGGCCAGAGAGAGAAAAGCGCGCGCGCGCCCTTCTTCAATATAAACCGTACCCGTAATGTAATGATTCCCACCCTCCATCAACGTTATATAAAAAAAAAACACCTTTCATCGCCCGATATACGGTCCTCGATATACGACCTCGATGTACGGTCAAACGGACAGAGAGCATTGGGTCAGTCGATGCATAATGCATGCGCCATGAGATTAGAAACAGGGATCGCGGAGCTACATATATGATAGAGCTATTTTATATATGAGAGCTTGCTAAACGCATATACTCATTTTACGCACATATAGTGCTTTCGCCCTTCACTCCACTTTCACTCACGGCCCTTTTGCCGCCGTAAAGGCAGAGTCCTTTTTTTTGGAAAGAAAGCGACTTGGAGTTAAGAAGTCAGTATTAATACAAACAAAATATTATTAAACACGACTAATTTTAAATGAATTTTCGTGATTATGTGGACTGGAGATAAATGAAAAGTATGGACATTATCGATTTTTGATATAAATTTTTCAAACTGTCAATGAAAATTTGAACAGATCATAATATATATATATATATTTTTTTTTATATCTATATTTATATATATATTTTTTATATATTATAATTTAATACTATATATATATATATATATATATATATATATATAGTATTAAATTTATAATTTATTATTATACAATAATACTTCAATAAGTGGTAAATAAGTATACATATTTACTATGCAGTTACAACATATGCATATCAATATAATAACAATTTACGAAACTGTATTTTTTTCTATAATTATTATTTATGTGTTAATCAAACACGAGTGATAACAACGGAAATGTAATTTTAAATAAAAACCATATATCAACGTACCAATAGTCGATAGTAAAATGACCACGTCGTGAATTGGCTGATTTAAAATAAAAATATCAGATTGGCTAGTCCAGTGGAAAAACTCCAGCCACCGGGGACTGTAAGTGGCTGGTGGCAGAGAGAAGGATGAGAGGCGCAATGACGGCGATTTTCTTGGGACGCTTTTGCAGGCCGTACAGTAGCGCCACACATCCACTTTCAGAAATTGGAACTACGAGTCACATCCACTTTTCGATGCTGTCGATGAGAATTTGGTTCATGTCCGTGCTATGTATACATCCATTTTTCGATACCTTCTCTCTGCCATGATGTTCTTATTACATCATGACCTCGCCCACTTCCGCAAAACAGAAGCGCTTTTGATTGGTCGGCTACGCGCGACAGTTGCCCAGCTTGTTTCACTTGGAAAAAATCTACCAAGGAATAATTCTATAAAATTAATTTATAAATAATTTATAAATTATATTTTTATAATAAAATATATAATAACTTAAATAATACCTATAAGTTTATTTTTTATTTAAAAATAATATATAAAAATATTAAATTAAATAATATATTAATTGATACTAATATATATAAATTAAAATTTATATTAGTATCAATTAATATTAATTTACAAAAATTGCCTCTTTAATCAAGAAAGAGGAATTTTCATGCGTACTCCAATGTGCGTGTGTATTTTAATATAGATATATATATTTGAAGTTTATATAAATTTCTCTCGCAATATACGGTACACAAAATTATAAACAGAACTCTATCCCAAATTCCGCCACGAAATTCTATACATATCTGTACTAAAATTTAAGCAACTTTAACGAAAGATTTTGTACGAAATATACTTATATATCGCGGCAAAAAATGATGGTTAGAATTGTACGTTCCATTCCTCGATTCCCGCGCAAATATGCACGTATATGAAATATATATTAAAATTTATACATATATTGGAAATACGTATGTAAAATTATAGATAAAACTCTTTTATATTTGTACAATTACAATATTATATTTCTTAAATATAGATAAATCGCGCAAAAATATCTGTTCCGATTAAACAGCCACCGTCGCGTCGCACCGAGACAGAACGTAGAATACAGCCAGTTAAACCTGTGAAAGTTAACGAAAAATTCGGCATACGTTGATCTCTTATCGTTCGTTGAAAGTTTTCGGTATTTTTTAACCGGCCGCGGCCGCGCGCGTCGTGCCCGTGCCGCGTCGTGCCGCGTAGGAGGGGAGGCCGTGACGTCATACGCCGGCGCGAGGCGCGGCGGATCGATACGGCGTAGGCACCGCGCGCGCAGTCCGTACCAAACTGTACTAGCGGCGCGACCGTTGAACTCGAAAGCTCCGTACCTCGAAGATCGGCGCGTTTTGGACGTTGTTTTTGACGACGAGCGGACTCGTCACTTGTTTTCGTCAACGCTCGGAGTAGCGTTACCTGCGCGAGTGACTCGGTTATTATCATTCTCCCGAGGACGTTCGCACAGGTAGGAAATGTTTGTGCTCCCTCCGCGCGCGCTCGTCACCGACGTCACTGTGCTTATTCGTGCTGTTTTCTGAACGCGCTCGTTTCGGTGATTGGCATTCCTGCTTCCTCGTTCCGCGGGCCGCGAGTACGCGCTGTGCGTGTTCAACAATTTACAAGTGTGCATATCAAGTGTTTGTCGAAATGAACGTGTCGCGCGACGTGCTCGCTCGAGACGTCGAGGCGAAGGTATGTACGGCAATTGTGAACGACGCAGTTCCGCTGTGATATTCGCGGGTGATAATCGCTCGTCCCGCCATATCTGGGACTCGCGAATCGCGAATGTGTATCTCGTGTCGCGCTTTGAACGCTGTGCCGGAAATTGTCGCGTCGACCGTCGTGTGATTTGTCTCCGATATGATTCTCTTCGTAGGGAAAAAGAGAGCTGAGTGTAGTGAGCGATAGTGTCCGTATCGAGTGATTCGAGCAACGGAACGCCGTGATACATCGCGCCCGTCCGTGAGTGCCCGTTCATAATCTCCGTATATCTCGCGTCGCGTTTAACGCTCGGCAGTCACGATTCTTCGTCGTCATACATATCGATAACGCAGTTTTGCTTTCGCGAGATTTTGTGCGTGCAATATTTAATTTCAATAGCGTATGTATCTTCGATTAACCAAGTGCGCGTCTTTATTAACCGTCCGCTCGACGTAGTATCGCGTCAAGTTGCCGACACCTCGGAACATTTCGTGTCGCATTAACGTAACGCGCCGCGCGGCGATGAATACGCGGTCACAGTATATACAGTAGCGCAACTCCTCTGATTTCGTGTTGGCCAAAACAGATTGCGCATGCGCGAAATAAAGCACTATTTCTGTCTCTTTTCTTCTTACTGTCTTTCCTTTTCTAACGGATTTAGAGGCACATTTAAATGCCTAAGGCGTTAAAGTGCTATAGACAGCTATAGAGTGACTTGATAAAAGTCGGAAAAAAATTGTGTAAATTGTGTGATTGTAAAGTGTGTGATTGTGAAGAGATTTGTGAAGTGATTGTGAAGTGATTTGTGTATTGGAAGTATAGAAAGGAAAGTTAACCTGTATAAATTTTATACAGGTTTCCTTTTCTTTGAAAGCACTTTGATCTTAGCTTTGTTTCAGATTTTTTGCTACGAGAAGGAATTAGAAAATGGAAAAAACTATTAAAGGCGTTAAAAAAGAAAGTCATTGGTGTGCAGTGACAGGATGTATGAGCACCATAAATGTGGAAAAACGACACTTCTTCCTTTTTCCAAAAGAACATGATAGGTACAATACTATTTTAATAATTGTTTACATCATTATTTCATTATTTGCGTAGTTTAATTAATTATTCTGACATACACAGGTGGTTGGCATGGGTTCAAGCATGCAGAAGATTGGATTTAATACCAAAAGGCCCCGAGTATGCTCACCGCAATTGTGGATTGTGTCATGTACATTTTGAAGAAAATCAGTATAAAATTGTCAAAAGTCGAGCTCGCCTTCATCCAGATGCTGTACCAACAAGATGTTTAGAGTTTACCAATAATAAGTAAGTTTTCATTTATATTAGTTTTAATTACTCTTTATTTGGAAAAATCAAGTTTTGATACTTAAAAATATTTTTGATAGTAATATAAAATAATAAAAAATATAATATTTTACAGCAGTGTACTACAGCTTCTACAGTATCAACAGATGTAATATCAATGGAAAATGAAAATAATAATATGTAAGCTATTTTTGCATTTATTATAAAAATATTAGAAAAATTAAATTTAAATTAACACATAACTCAAAAAACTGAAGAAGTTTATGTATTTTATTAGTATTACAATGCGCGAATTATACATATATTTAGTTTTTAATATTAATAAGTTTTTAATATTATTAATGCAATTTCTTTTGCGCAATAGCTTAGCATTATCAGTAAAGTTTTCAATAATATATATTCATTATTTGTAAAAATTTATCTACATATATGTTATAAAATAAAATGTAAAAATTTTATCAATATATATTGACCACATACTATTGTATCATTAAAAAATTGAGTTTATATTACTACACACACACACACAAAATGTATAATATATTTAATAAATAATATATTGTAAAATGTGACATATTTTATAAAAATATATAAATGTATACATTTAAACTAAAAAGTGTTATATTAATTTAAAATGTTTACATAATTTCTTTGTGTGTATACTTTTATGCGAGAAAATTATTTTATATATTATATATGTTATATACTTATATTTTACATTTATTCCTGACTTATCATATAATATATATATATATATATATATATATATATATATTTATTTATTTATTTATATAACATACTGTTATTATTTTAATTATTAGTATATAATATTTCATATATTAATATTTTATATATCATTATTTTGCATCATTAACGGATTCATCTATTATATATGTAATATTTTTTAATATTTTAATTTCTTTCATTTTTTTACGCGCGCATTGCATGACATTGTACATTGTTAACAATAATTTTGCATAATTTTTATTGAAACTAACAGACACGGTTGTATCTCGCGCCAACTGCGTTAAATTAACCTCAATATGGACTGAACGAGTAGGAAGGAGAGAGATGATGAAGAAAGAAGTGAGACAGAATACTGCTTTATTTCGCGCATGCGCACTCCATTTTGGCCAACACTAACATCAAAGGTGCCGACAGAGAGTTGCGCTACTGTATATACTGTGACGCGGTACGACGCGGGGCACGCGGCCGCGGCGTCGCGAATCCTTCAAATTTGCACGAAAAATTGTTACCTAGCCTGCTTTCATATTGCAAAGTAAAGTATACTTCCTTCCCATGGGTACGACCTTGGCGAGGTGGGAATGCTCAGTACCCAGTACGAGGATTTTACCCAAGCAAAACACTTGTTCCGCTTGGATAAAAATCTAAAGACGGGGAAGCTAACGTACCCTCGCGTCCGCCGATTTGATTGAATAAACGAACCGCAGCCGGTTCGTCGAGTTTGCTTCGGGAGTGCCGAACGGTACGCGGACTAAAGGACTTTTCTAAACGGGAGTGCCGTAAAAGTATCGCGCGAGAAAGGCTTTTATTGATACGTAGTCCGCGCGCGCGTGTAGTTTATTATCCGCGAGTGTTTCTCGCGAGTGTCCTGTGCGTTGAGAGGAGAAGGAGGAAAGGAAAGAGAAAGCCTGACGTCCTGAGAGGAGGAGGAAGCCTGAGAGAGGCATCGGGCACCGGCGGAGCAACCTTGGGGTAAGTATCATCTTTTAGCTACATAAAATTAATAATGTGTTTCCATTTAATCGACGTGTTTAAGTAATTAAAGAAAAAGAATTTGTTATCTAAAATTTTATTCCCGTAAAGATCTGTTTCGATAAACAGATAATTGTATTGTTAAATATTTTATTGAAAGACGAATTTAGAGACGCGTAAAAATTAACTTTTCAAATGTTAATAATTTTGAGCGGTTTTTTAATTTAAATCTTTTGTTTGTATGTTATAGTATTGCCGTAGCTACGTGGCTGCATAACTTCGCCCGTTGCGCATCGAATCGGTGAGTCAATGAGACATTTTTTTTATTGAGGTAACGAATCTACAAATAATTAAATATAGAGCAAAAATATATCTCGGTACGTGTCAACGTACATACAATAATTTATAGTGTGAAAATATTACATTTCGTAGATTCATTGCCTTAAAATGGACGGGCTAAAACTGATTATGGCATATATTTAATCTTGGTATCATTTTTGTTTATCGCTGTATTTACTGATTGTTATTGATTTATTGTGCCAGTGTGCTTGCGGAAATACTCGCACACTTCGCACGCACCGAGCTCGCGAAGAGCTCGTCAAATTATGTTAACAAAACTGTCTTCTATATAAATGACTTTTAAATAAAATTGTTTAAATAAAATTTACATAATAAATTAAATTTTGGAAATTTTAGTATATTGATATCAATTTTACTTAAAACTAGAGTTAGTAATATTTTAGACACAAAAGAAAAAGTAAAATAATATTCTAATAATATATAAAAGTAATGATTTTTTAAATACAAAATTTTTTTTAGATTTTTTTAAAGAATTATTTTCGTAACACTTTTTCATATTTCTACTCCAAGAAATTTAGAGAGTAGAAAATGTGACAATTATTTATTACTAAAATTTACTTGAACATAACATCGATTATACCCTAATTTTTTGTAGCCTATCCATCTATTTTTTATTGAAAAATTTATGCTAGATAAAGTCAAGTAGCATGACGTGAGATTCTAAATATTCTGTCGAGAAACGTTAAAAATTTTTAAATTATTTTAGAATTGATATGATATAGTACACTTATTCAGTTTTGCAATAATATATGACTACATTATATATTATTAATATATATAATGTATCAAAATAATTTTGATAGAAAGTGAAAAATATAACGAGATACATTTATATCGATAATCGTAAAATAAAGATTTGCATATATTATTTAATTATAACAATGCGGTTATTGATTAATTATAATATTTAATTATAATATTAATTGTACGGGAAGTTTCTTTTTCTCGGATCTCACGTCATTTTATTCTGTATCTTACTTGATATATTTTCGAGATGCGTACCGCATGAACAACATGCATAATAACGCATCTTTGTGTTTTCGCGGTCGGTTTTTTGAGAAATTTGTCATTATTCATTTTTTAATTTCGTCTACATTATAAATTTTAATTTTTCGCGAGATATCATTGAGATATTTATATGTATAACGCAATATTCATAGAACGCAAAATAAAATTTTTTTACAAACTTTTTACACGCTTGTCGTATTAAATATCGCGCGGAAATTGTCTTTCCGTAGCGATGTATAATTTTCGAACAATAATTGTCTTATAACAGCGGCGCCTCATGTACGTGCATTCGGTAATCATTTCTTGATTACCGAAAAATACACGGCCTTTGCCATGATATAAAATCCTCTCCCACTGGGTACGACCTTGCCGATGGTGGAAAGGTTCAGTACCTCGAGGTGTTAAGGGTACATATTATGGAACTTTTCAAAATGAATTCCGATCGGAATTCATTCCGAAAAGTTTCATAATAAGAACTCTGCACTCTGACGACGGGGAAGCCAAAGGGAACCCATTGCACTTCGCTGCCGATCGTATAAAAACGGCTTGTCGCGTCGCGCTTTCGAAAGTGCCGTTCAAAATCGTAGTGTTTTCGGGAATACCTTCTTTTTTTTTTAAATAAAAAAGTTAGGCGTTTAAAAAATCGCGTCGCGTTGTCTCTTCGGAACGGGACACACCGCACCGCGATAGAAAAAAAGTTAGGCGTTAAAGAAATCGCGTCGCGTTGTCCCATCGGAACGGGGCACACCGCAACGCGATAGAAAAGAAGTTAGGCGTTAAAGAAATCGCGTCTGCCTGTCATTTGTCAGACATCACGCTTGGTGGGGGCCAAGCGTGTAATAAATCTACCTGTCACTCGTCAGACATCACGCTTAGTGGGGGCTAAGCGTGTAATAAATCGACTTGTCATTCGTCAGACACCACGCTTAGTGGGGGCTAAGCGTGTAATAAATCTACCTGTCACTCGTCAGACATCACGCTTGGTGGGGGCCAAGCGTGTAATAAATCTACCTGTCACTCGTCAGACATCACGCTTAGTGGGGGCTAAGCGTGTAATAAATCGACTTGTCATTTGTCAGACACCACGCTTGATGGGGGTCAAGCGTGTAATAAATCTGCCTGTCATTTGTCAGACATCACGCTTGGTGAGGGCCAAGCGTGTAATAAATCCGGTTACACGACAGTTTCCCGAAAAGTAAAGGGGATAATGTTGGTACCAACGAAAATCCCTAAGGGCGTCGTAATAATTTCTTCGGGTTAGCAACACTGTTGAAGTAGTATAGCTGTCAGTTTGCGTAACTTTTTTGACATTTTGACATATAATGTGCACGCGTGTATAATAAATATGTTACGACTGTAATAGTTTATAAATGTAAATGTAAAATACATTGTGGCACTTAAATAAAATAAAATTAAATAAAAATAACAAAAAACAAAGTGCATAGAGGATAAACGAGGTAAAAAATTATAAATAAATTATTATTATTATTATTATTATTATTAGTAATTAATATTTTTTAATTTTTTCAATGTTTTTCGATAAATATATCACTCATATAGTTGTAGCATCGTTCTTCGCACTCTGGAATCAGTTTGCCATTATCTTCAACTGCCGAATGGCCAAGCGTGTAATAAATCTACCTGTCACTCGTCAGACATCACGCTTGGTGGGGGCCAAGCGTGTAATAAATCTACCTGTCACTCGTCAGACATCACGCTTAGTGGGGGCTAAACGTGTAATAAATCGACTTGTCATTCGTCAGACACCACGCTTGATGGGGGTCAAGCGTGTAATAAATCTACCTGTCACTCGTCAGACATCACGCTTAGTGGGGGCTAAACGTGTAATAAATCGACTTGTCATTCGTCAGACACCACGCTTGATGGGGGTCAAGCGTGTAATAAATTTGCCTGTCATTTGTCAGACATCACGCTTAGTGGGGGCTGATTCGGCAGTTGAAGATAATGGCAAACTGATTCCAGAGTGCGAAGAACGATGCTACAACTATATGAGTGATATATTTATCGAAAAACATTGAAAAAATTAAAAATATTAATTACTAATAATAATAATAATAATAATAATAATAATAATTTATTTATAATTTTTTACCTCGTTTTTATCCTCTGTGCACTTTGTTTTTTGTTATTTTTACTTAATTTTATTTTATTTAAGTGCCACAATGTATTTTACATTTACATTTATAAACTATTACAGTCGTAACATATTTATTATACACGCGTGCACATTATATGTCAAAATGTCAAAAAAGTTACGCAAACTGACAGCTATACTACTTCAACAGTGTTGCTAACCCGTAGAAATTATTACGACGCCCTTAGAGATTTTCGTTGGTACCAACATTATCCCCTCTACTTTTCGGGAAACTGTCGTGTAACCCTGGGGGGCGGCGGTACTCATGATGAGTTTTTCCTACAATAAAAAAAAAAAAAAAAAAAGACCACGTTTAGAGGGAGGGCTAAGCGTGTAAGAAATCCTGTTGTCACTCGTTAGACAACTCTTCTGTCTTTACTTAATCGAATCGTTCATTTGAAGTACGCAGGTGACAAAAAAACAGATTTTCAAGTCATAGTATAAGTTTCAATTTTTATCGGATATTGATAATAATTAATTGGTCACTCAGGATATTTTACAAAATCACTTGGCCAAAAGTGTCGTCAGCTCTTCGACTAAATAATTAGTTTACTTCACTAAAAGTTCATTTCACTTCAATATTTATTATTCATTTATTTATTTATTTTTTATGTGGCTTGCAATGATGTATAGAACAGCGAGTGACAAATTTTTGCCGTAAGACTTTATGTACTGTCTCTGGTCAAATTTCACATTTGAGAATCTATTATAGATTCTCCGAACCCGAAAATAATTAAACATTTACTTTAACGTTTCTCGAGTGGACATTTGAAACGCATAAGTGCTACCTAAATATTTATATATTTTATCCTTACAAATTTTAAATTTTATATTTATTAATATTTATTTAATTATATTTGCAATTTATATATATATATATATATATATATATATATTCATCCTCGCTCGAAGCTTGCCGAGCGCCGGGCTGGCCGAGCGCGGCCGCGGCGGCCAGAATATCTCCTCCAGCAGAGAGAAGGATGAGAGGCGCAATGACGGCGATTTTCTTGGGACGCTTTTGCAGGCCGTACAGTAGCGCCACACATCCACTTTCAGGAATTCGTGTTGTCATAAATCACCAAAGACTGACAATGGCGACAATATCGTGTTGACACAAACCACCAAAGACCGACAATATCGAAAAATGGATGTATACATAGCACGGACATGAACCAAATTCTCATCGACAGCATCGAAAAGTGGATGTGACTCGTAGTTCCAATTTCTGAAAGTGGATGTGTGGCGCTACTGTACGGCCTGCAAAAGCGTCCCAAGAAAATCGCCGTCATTGCGCCTCTCATCCTTCTCTCTGCTGGTGGTCAATCGCAACTTGGTCAAACGGGACGCTCCCCACTATAGTTCAGAATTTATCTTCTTTCTCCCAATGTGGAGTAAAAAAGATAAACTCTGAACTAGTGCAGCCAGTGCGGTCCATGGTGGAAGGAAAACACCTTAGTGCTGGTCTACAACCTTGCCTTAAAGGATATTTAAGCTCTAAGCCGTAAGAAATTGACCAATCACAGTGGAATGTGAGGAGAATACTCGATTGTGATTGGTCAATTTCTTACGCTTTAGAGCTTGAATATCCTTTAAAGTAAAGTTGTAGACCAGCACTAATCGACCCTTTGGATTCGAAATTGAAAATCCATGACGTCAGAAACAGCTGGGCTAGGCCGGAGCGATAGCCAATCGTAGTACTTCTTTAAAATAAGCCGAATGCCAATTGGTTAAGCCATCGTTGACGTTATTCTTCATTCGCGCTCGTCATGCGAACGGTGTGAGCGGTATTTTAGGACGCTGTCCCAACTCCCAACAACCGGCACTGACCTGACCGGCAGTCGTACCATCATTCCGGCAGTCGCCATACTCGCCACGTTCGTGCTCGTTTTCACACTGCATGTGACCGCCGGGGCATGAACACGCGCGTCTCGTAATCGGCCCGAATCGTTTTTTTTTTTATTTTATTTTAATTGCCCGCGAGAGACTAAGCGCGATCGACAGCAGTTTTGTTATTTTCGTACAGCCTGTTGTGCTAGGCGACCGCGCGAAATAGTGCCGCGCCGCCATAACGAAAACGGCGAAGAATATCGTCTGGCGTCGACGAACCCGTGCTCGTCGGCCTCGTCGCCGAATACCGATCTAACCGGAGCTCCAAGCCCCACGATCCGTGCTATTTTTAATGTTTTGTACCAATTGTGGAAGTGAGGATGGACACTCGAAACGAGGTAAGACCCCATTGCCAACTCGGTAAGCGCGACGAGACGCGAAAGTGCACGCTTTTCGCGCGGCCGAGCGCGCCGTTGAGGTTAGGTCGCCGCGTCGCCCGGGTTGAATTCGGCGTGCGTTTCCCGTTAATACATCCGCGTTTTAACGCATCCCCCGCGTCGTTTCGCGAAGTAATCCACAGGCGGAGACTCGTCTCGCGCCCGGGCACAACTGGACTCCCAAAAATTTAGTTTCTTAAGCGCTCATCCCACGTGCGCCGCTTAACGACGCCTTCGTAAAATTCGTTTTCGAGAACGTTCAGTGTTCAGTTTAGAAGTAATCCGGAAGTTACCCCTTGACTCGCTGCGACAGCCAGCCGTTCGCAACTGTACAGCGCGGGATTAATGAAAAATCGTTTTATTTCAAGTATTACCTGACTTACAACCCGTTTCTAGGTCGCTACTTACATAAAATGGCTGCATAGTGCATTTGGAACAATTCGCTACGGTTTTACACTCTTGCTTGCGCTTTGTAACGCGCCGCGCTTCGTCGAGCGTGCTTTTAGCATATTGGGAAAAAAATAATAATAATTTTTTTTTTTAGCCAATCTATTCTGAGAGATATTTAGCGGGAAATTTTATATTATTACAAAATTATATTATTTGCCGAGCGTAAGCAGTGTAATCTTCGTAAATAAACTATCGTCGTTTGTTATTTGTTTATTGAAACGTGCTTTTATCGCCGACTGAAAAATGAGATTTTTCTTAGTATTGTTTGTTACGAGAAATATCAGCGTGAGCGTCGGTGAATTGATAACTTTGCTCGTCCCGGAGCAGGAAAGTTCAGATTTGAATCCTGACTGGAATATTTTTCGATGAATAAATTTCTTGCAGGTTTATAAGTATCTCGTGTGTATTTTTAATTCTCGTCGATCTTAATATCAAATTGTATGTCAACTTGACTAATTATGAGATTATATTTCTAGCTCTGAAAAATTAAAACTACGTTTCAATCATAAATATAATCAGTGGCCTGGATCTATAAGCATAAAAGCAAACTTAATAAGTTAAATAAAGGATGGGCTTTGGGAGTCAAACATGGTTAACAGCGTGTAAGTTAACGTTGTAATAATCTTTAATTACTAATATATTGTAAATTGAATGCTTGATGGACTCCACTTTGAGTCATCATCAGGGATGCGATAAGTTAAATCAATAATCCTTTGACGATGACTCAGAGAGCCGAAACGTTCGATTTATAATTATATACCTTATTAGTAATAAGATTAGCAAAGATTGTAATAACATTAACTTTTTTATGCATTGTTAACTGCGTTGACTCTCAAAGCCTACCTTTTACTTGTTAAGGTTTATTATCGAGAGTCCTCAGTTATTTGATCTCTTATAAAAGCAAAATTTGAAAAAAATTATTATTACGCATAAGATCCCGCTCGACGACTGAAAAAGTTTATGATTATTTATTCCATGTTAAACTCTCAATATATATATATTTTTAGTTAAACTCACATATTCTATTTTTATTAGTCACAGTATGGAGACATATTTCTTAAGTATAACAAAGAAAGATATTGAACGATAAAAATAAATGTTCAGTTTGTACATACAGTTGTCGAGACAAAAATATAATGAAAATTGAAAGATGATAATTTTGAACTTAACCCTCTTAAGTGCGTAGTATATGCAAATTGCTGTATGCAAAGCAACTTGTCGATGCTCCGTGTACTCTCTCATGAAATTCGAACCGAAAAAACGCACGTCTATAAAAAGCCCCTTCTCTCTCTGACTCTTCTATCCCCTCTCTCTCTCTTCTGAATGGGAAGGCCCAAACAGGTCGTATTTATTTAAGACGGTTCATACTCAGAATGCTACGAAAAATTCCGCATTTAAGGGTTAAGAAGAGACGAGACTTTTTAACGCGAGAAAAGATAGGTGCAAAAAATCGCTTGCCACAAATTACTACAAATGTTAACAAATTGACTTTTTAATTCGGGAACGGTTACCTCATTTTTTTTTTTTTTTTTTTTTTTTTTTTATATAAAAACGGTTACCCGGGGTGATTTTTATACACCAATTAAATAAGTCACTGTTATTAATTACATATTGCATATTTTTTATTGTTCCATTCTAATTTATTTAGTATATTTCAGAATATATATGTGTGTGTGTGTGTGTGTGTGTGTGTGTGTATTTACTCAATATTTTTTGAGAGAGAAAAAGAGAAACCAAAAAATATTTAAAAGAATCATATTAAAGTTATATGGCGTCATCTTTTCAACACTAAGGTGTAAAAATCACCCCAGGCGACTGTTCCCGAGTTAATAATAGTTTCTCCTGCATTTAGGATGAAATTGCGACGCGGAATATTGCAAAATTTGTTTATTAAGAAATATAAGCTGGTAAAGAGATTTTTTTGCTACGGTTTTGCGACTTATGAAATTTGAGATGTGGCACAAACAGCACTTTTTTTCTTAATAAATGCTAAATCACTTATTACTCGATTGAACCTATAAAACAGACAAAAGAAGTTTATTTATAAAATAGTTCCAAAAACTAATTATTTGAAAATTTTCAATCCTTTAACTTTTTTTTTTTTTTAGAGGAAATGTTTTTCTAACGATATTCATTTTTAGCTTATAGAGAATTTGATTACAAAAGTTGAAAGAAAAATAATTATCCTGATATCAATTATCGTTCTTGAGAAATTGTAGTAAATTTGCAGAAAAATTCGGTTTTAAGAAAAACACTTTTAAAATTTCAGTAGATTTTCAATATAATGAAATATGTTTATATCTGACTTAAAACAGTAATTCTAGATTGTGAACCGTACTGTCGGGTCCTTCAATATAATGGACAGTTATTTATTATCAGTAAAAACGTAAGAAAAGATACGGCCTTCTATGTTTTGTAAGAGATCGAACATTTAAAATGGTTATCAAATTACTGTTTCGATAACTGCGCTGAATTGCAAATTACATTTTTTAAAAAACATTGCAAGATGATATAAGTTACAATTTATTGCGAGGATAGTCGCAAGCATTGTAGGAAATCGCATTATACGATTACGCGTTATATATATATATATATATATATATATAGGTGTTTCTCTAAGTCCAGCTATTTCTAATAACACATTTATCATGCATATCTAATTTTTTTGTATTATATATATTTATATATCTTTCCTTTTTTAGATGAATCTGCAGTTTTTAGATTTACATGATTTAACTGACAATGATAAGCGTCAGATATTTACCATTCTTAAATCTGACGCCTTGAAATTACCATGGGACGCTAAAGATATAGAAGGTAACAACAATAATGTTAATTCTGTCGCGACAGAAGTACCCGAACTTCAGCAACAGCATTGGTACAATGGTGAATATCTTGTTTATTTCTATAAATTTTATTAGATAAATTTTGTCCTAGATAAATGACTAAGTATAATATATACTGGCCAATCGATAGTTTAGATAATATAATACATAAGTAACTATATTTTAACAAAAGTTCCCTAAAATGTAAAAATTGTCTCATTCTAGCCATGCCAGCGCCCACTTATCCGCAACAGATGATGACGCAAATGTGTAATGACTGGCAAGCACCAATGTATAATGTTTCCGCAAACGGCCACATGCCGTTTATGTCTGGGATGGCGTATGCCCATCCTGGATACAATCTCGGCGAGATTCAAGACATGAATTACGGTAGAGAAAATGGACGCCGCAACAGTCGAGGCAGAGGTATGAGGAGAGATAATTATAATCGAACACTTAATCCCGCCAACGAAATGCAGTCGGGATATATGGGGGATCAGGCGCAATATCACCCGCAGATACCGATCATGTACATTTATCCTGATCATTCCGTCTCCACGCAACAAGTAGCTACCGGACAGATCTATTACACCCAGCCAATGTACACATCGATCCCTCATCCGCATCCAAGTGCCCAATCAGTCTCATCCAATACGCATGCACAGCCGACTTATCCCCAACCGAATCATCAAGCGCCGCAGATGAACAGATGCGTGCGACAATCACAATCTGTGCCATCCCAACAATCGAATCAAGAACCTACAAAGCAACAACCGATCGTTAAATCACACGACAAAAATATACAAAGCACTTCTGATAAATCAGCACATCAAGTAAACGAGAATAACTCCTTGCAAAGTAATGTTGTTAGCACCGTTATTGTAAATACTCCTACATCAGAACCCTCTGTGAAAAACGAAAACACTGCCAATAATAAAAATGCGACTAGCAGTGAAAAGGTCGATGCGAAGCTCCAACCGAATATTGTATGGACTGTAAATGAGAATTGTAATGGCACGGAAAAAGTTGATTTGTCATATGTAAATACTACCAATGACGTCAAGGTGAACCAAAATAATGAGACGGACGAGAAGTTGAAAGATGAAACTGTACCCAGTGTCACAACGAATGTTGTAAAAACTCCACCTAAATCTATCTCTGTCAAGACAGACAAAAATGAAGCACAAGTTGAGGAAAATATTGCGTTAAAAGACGCCCAAGATAAGACTATTACTAAAACGCCAAACGGTCCCTCAGCCATGCCAAATGACTCTTTAACCACACCAAATACTCCACCGTCATCTATATCTGAAACGCCGTCTGTGACTACAGTCGTCAGATCCTATGCTAGTCTTTTTAGGAAAGATACCACGCCAGAGACACATACGCCGTGCAAACCCATAGCACATACAGAGGAACAGAATGAATCACCAAAAACGCCGGTCCAGAAGGAATCAACTAGTCCTGTTCGCACGCCAGAGAATCAAAACGATTCATCTGACGCACCACCTACAGAACCAACTCTGCAGAATGGCATATTACAGAATTGTTACGATGATCCTAATACGTACAGGATAGGTGGTAAGTACAAAAGGCGATTCAGTCCTTTAGAATGATAAATTATTGATCCAAATATACAAATATTGATACGAATTTTTTAATGAATATTACTTTTTTTTCCAGAATTTTTGTCAAGTTATCAAATGGATAAGCAAACAGTAAGCTTATTACCGAGGGGATTGACAAATCGCAGCAATTATTGTTATATCAATAGTATCCTACAAGCTTTATTAGCTTGTCCACCATTCTATAATCTTCTCACGGCTTTGCCACTTCCTAAAAACCGAGGCAGAAATTCTGCTACGCCCTTGATTGATAACATGTAAGTAATTATGATATTTAAATATTTATACTGATATAATGTTTTTTTTATAGATCTTATAAAAATTACGTTAATATGTAAAATTATTTTTTCTTACTAAAAGGATCAAGTTTGTTCGTGAATTTTCACCCTTGACGGAGGCTGCCCGTATGCCCAGGAAAGATAGAGTTCACAAACGAGGAGACGATACTGTCATGGACATATATAGCGGCATTGCATTTGAGCCAGCATACGTATATACAATGTTAAAGCATACCTCGGCTGCTGGTGGCTTTTCTGTGGAAGGACGGCAAGAAGATGCAGAGGAATTCTTGTCATGTTTTTTAAATGGAATCAATGACGAAATGTTGGAAGTACGGATATATATATTCTATTCATTATAAAAATATAAAACTCAGTATTCATTACTCGAAAAATTCATGATAATTATTTTGTTTTAGTTGATGAAATTGGTCAGCAACGATCAAAGTGCAGTCGGTAACACGAAAAATATTAGCAATGACCATGATGAAGAAGAGTGGCAGGTAAGATATTTAATAAAGAATACATCTAAAAAGTTGATTGTCGATATTTATTGCACAAAATACTTCAGATCTATTTATCGTAATACTTCAATCAAACTTTATTGAGAGCAACATTATTTGCTCCATTGTATTTTTTAAATTAGAATTACATTATAATTCATTCATTACATTTGTTTACATTTCCTTACGTTTATTTATTACATTATTTGTGTTCTATTTTAATACAGGTAATGGGACCAAAAAATAAAGGCGCTGTCACACGGTGTACAGAATTCGGGAAAACACCGATATCCGATATCTTCCGCGGACAGTTACGATCTAGGGTGTCAAGAGCAGGAGAACAGCCAACGGATAATGTACAGCCGTTTTTCACACTGCAACTTGATGTTCAAGTTAGTACTAAAACTTTTGAATGAATTGTTTTACAATAATGAGAAATTTTATAACATATTTAATATACAATATAATGCTGTTACAGAAAGCTGAATCTGTAAAACACGCTCTTGAGATTCTCGTCGGTAAGGATCAAGTAGAAGGAATGACCTGCAGTAAGACGAGACAACAGATAGAGGCTTGGAAACAAGTCACTTTAGAGGAACTGCCTGTCATCCTCATATTACACCTAAAATGGTTCGTGTACAAGTTCGATAAATATTCCAATGGCTGCTCCAAAATATTGAAGACCATGGAATTCCCCATCGACTTGAAAATTGATGGCAGTAAGTATAAGTATACTGAATATGGTTTCAAGTTTCAATCTTACCCTACTTTCTAATCTCAATGAATTAATGAGACAAGTATAACGTATAACGTGGAAATTTTTACTTGCAGAATTTTTATCACCGAACACCGCAAAGAAATTAGGTCCCAAACAAAAACAATACAAATTATTCGCGGTGACGTATCACGACGGGAAGGAAGCCACCAAGGGACATTACTTCACCGACGCCTTCCACGTGGGATATGGATCCTGGGTCAGGTATGACGACAGCACGGTGAAGAGTGTGCCAGAGAGTAACGTATTGAGGCCCACGTCACCTAGGGTACCTTACTTACTCTATTATCGAAGGTGTGACACGATTGGTAATAACCAATCAAATAGTGCGAAAGCACATTGAAAAAAAGTTGTATAAAAATTTATATAGAAAAAAAAGCTATGTTTCATTGAAATGGAACGGAAAAAAATTCTTTTTACAATTTCAAAGTTCTTGTTGATATTTATAATTAAATAGAAATCTAAATAGAGAGAGAGAGGAGAGAGAGAGAGAGAGAGAGAGAGAGAGAGAGAGAGAGAGAGAGAGAGAGAGCTTTTATATTATCTACAATATAGCGTGGAAAGTAGACATATATTAAGCCCGCTGTACTTCCATGAAATATTTCTATTAAGATTGTTATTACACGTTGTATACATAGTTCTCCCCTCAAAATCATGAAGTAAAATGTAGGTAATGTTAAGGCTCGTCGAGTGTTCCAATCTGGGTTCACGTTTTCTAGTGAATCTAAAAAGCGTTATACATATTAAAAGCTTTATACGTTGCAGTTTTTGAGATATTAGAGCGTCTTGTGTGTGTATATAATTCTTCTTTCTGAGTAAGATTATTGTAAATGTTACTGGTTTTCCAATTTCTTTAAGAAGACAAACAAAAGTGTGAAAAAGATTTTGAAGTTTGTGACAATGTGTGTATAAAGTATAGAAATAGACATTATACGTAGGTTATTTTTTTATATAATCCTCCTGTACAGTAGAAATCAATTCCAACTTGCCAGTCGGTCTTCAATGTTGTACTTTTTATATTTAAAAACATGTATGTTTAATATATATATGAATGTATATATGTTTCATATAAATATATATATACATATATGCTCATACATATATATATATATGTTTTCAAATCATGTAGGAACAGATCATACGCATGCATTCTACCTGACAAAATCTCCATAGATTTCTTTCTCATGAAACATTTAAATCATTTTAACAATTGAGAAGAACTGGCAAGATAAAGAACTGAAAGACTTATCAGGAAGATTGTTTGTACAATTATTGAACATTTTGTATTTAATCTTTCCTAGATATGCAATAATGTCACATAATTTTTAAAACTGAAGTGTTCAATAAGGTTTGTTTATCAATTGCGTTTAAATTGTGTTATGTGGTATTTTGTTACTTTATAGTCTGATTAACTGTTTGCTTCGTACGCAAATAAAATGCCATTTATTTGCGGCATAAGTTTTATTGTTAAATAACATTTCGAAAAATCAGAAATATACAGGTTTTAGTTTTCTTACATACACATCTATTATATCTATTATATCTAGTATGTATGTTTTTATAATATAGATAAGAAGTAAGAAATATCCTAAGTTTTCGATCTAATTGTAACTTACGCATTAAACATAATACCTCTCATTTATTTCCGGTTTTGTAAATAAATATTTGAAGTTTACAACAAAAAGTAAAACTGTACATATGTTAAAATTTAATTATGATTAAGAAATATACATGCATATATACATATATATATATATTTCAAATATGTATTGAGTTTCATTCCAATTTTCCCCCGCGTGTTTATTTGAAAGTTAACTTCTTACGATCTTATCTACTAACATATTATTGTATATATCGTTAGAGAAAATTATAGACTGTTAAATTTCAATACACATCGCTCATAGACTATTCACACATCCTTTAGTTAAAAAAAAGGACAGGTATTAATATTATATTATAATAACTTAATTGATTCTTTTTATCTGTACAGCTATCATTTTATAGAAGATTTATTAAATATTAGAAACTAATGGCTATAACTGATCCTTATTCTATCTTAATCTGCTCAATATAAAGCAGAATTTAGTGCAATCCCTATTAAAGTTTTATAAAATTGTTATTGCAAGATCAAAATAATTTTATATCGTATAAACAGTACCACCGACGGGATATTGTTGAAGACCGACAGGTCCTGAACAGAAACTTGTCGGTGACAAAACTAACTGATATAAAAAAGACTGTCAATAGAGCGTAATTAAGAAATATGAATGCTACGGCGGAATGCTAAAAATGTGGTAGACAAACTTTGCCTGCAAAGAGTTCAGAGATTACTGTGATCCATAGAGCTAGGACAAACAAGATGTAAGCGATCCCAACTTGGTGCGAGTTAGGCAACTGATACGGTTGCCCACCAATCTCGTCAATGTGGAATCCCATTGGAAATATGACAGCCGCGTGACAAAATAGCACCACTGCAATTAATTACATTGATTAATGTACAACGTAATAATAGTAATGACATGTAAGTTTTGCGCATTAGCGTTGGTCATTCAAATTTGTTTCAAATGTAACATCAACAATGTTAGAAAGTGACATTTTATAATATAGTTGTCTTGTAATTTTGTATTACATAAATACTACATTGCTTCATACATGTATTACTTGCATTTTTTAATGCTAAATATCGTATATTCTTGTGATACATACTGGCGCCGAATCCTACCCAGCGAGCGAAGGGAATGACGGTACGGTCCCAGTGTGAAATTACCAGTAATATTATGGTCGCCGTTATCAGAATGCAGCCAATAAATATGCAGACCAGTGCCATCATCCATTCCGACTCCAGCTGCGATTTGAAACAAACCTGCGGTCTGTTGTATAGGGTCATGCATGACCACATGAGACCCAGTCTCGTGTCGCCTATTAGAGAGGAGAAAAAATAGAGAGAGACGTAGGATTAAAACAAGTGTCTTCGAGCGCTCGAACGGTTTTTCGCAATTCGCAACTTTTTCAAAAATCGATTCAAATTAACTTAGGCTGCGGTCCACTTGGCGCTACAAATGCTTTGGAGCGTTCTTCTTCTCCTTCTTCCTTCATTGAAAGAAAAGAGAAGAGGAATGCTTCGAAGCATTTGTAGCGTCAAGTGGACCGCAGCTTTAATCTTCATCTCGCCGGCGTAAAGAAAAATAACGTGCAAGGCCACGGCAAGTGAAGGAAGTAAGGGGAAAAAAAAACAGATTGCAATTACCGCCGATGTCGGTAATGATCCAGTCCGGCATGGCGATGCTGATTATGGCGGAGATGTCCGCGAGCAGGAACAGTATCCCCGAGATAATAGTCAGCTTGTCCATTTTCCGCGCTCAGGATAGTCGACAGTGGAGATTGAGGTGACGGAGATTTGGCACGTCGTTCGGAGCAAAGCTATCTACCACCACCATATTTACGCGTCGTGACACTACGCTCAGTCAATTTGTCCGTGCGACGCGGGTATCCTCCGGTGATCCCGGAATCGTCGTCCGCGGACGCACGAGTGCCATCCCTCACTGACAGTGAAACACGCATAAATCAGAATTAAACAAGTCAACAATCGGAGTCGGAGCATCCAGCGTGCTCCCTCTTCGAGAGAGACGATTGCGCTGGAGCCGCTGGAGGCAGGGACGGGTGACGTTCAATCGATTAGTCAAAGTCGAGAACTCGATTCCTCGTATCGTTTGAAGATCGATTGTGTTTTCGAATTTAATTTCCGTACACACCAATGTTCTCGAGCTCTTTGCGACGTTGAATTTACACATGATATATATATATAATATATATATTATATTTTATTCCACGTATTATATATAACTGTCTGTAAAATTGGCACATTCTACACATTTCAAAAAATACTAAGAGTTCTAATAATAATTTCCACAATTCTACAGTTTCTGATAAACTTTAAAAAAAGTTCCGCATTCCTTATATTAAAAATAAAAATTGAAAAAATGTGTTAAATTTGCGAATCTAGCACGATAAAAGACACATTCCTTCTCTCTAAAGAAATGCGGAACTCTTTAAGGTTTAGAACTATGGAAAGTGCTGTTAGAACTCTTAGTATTGTTTTGAAATTCTGAATAAAGATGGAAATGTGTGTATTGAACCATGTTGTTTAAAAAGTTACAAAAAAATAGTACCGAGAAAACCAATTACATAACTGTCGCATATCTATCACAGAATTGCGAACGAAAGTTTCGAAGCGCGATAAAACTGATAAATTTAACGCAATATTCATAGGAAAGCAAAGGTGCTCTGTATTTGTGATCGGTAGGAATGCATAAGTATGATGAATTAAAGGATTATTTTGGAAACTTTTAAGATATATATATATATATATATATATATATATTATATATATATAATTGATTATATATAAATCTCTTGTGTGCTATTTACAAAGTAGGTATAATACAGAAAGATTCCATATGGAAACAACATAAATATAAACCCAAATACCTAATAGGGGAAACACTATCACAGTTAAAACGTGCTAGAATACATAGAATAATTCCGGCGTTTAAACTTTTTGCGGTTCGGCTCGGTTTGGATACTGCCAGTTTGTTCGGTACCTGCAACACACGTTTATCGTTAATCATCACAAAATTACTACGTTTACGCGAGCTTTACTTCTGTAGTAACTTACGATAATTTACTCCGCGTAAACGAGTGATACATCGTGTTACTACAGAAGTAACGCTCACGTAAACGTAATAAATGTCTCGTTAACAGTTCATTATTCTACTCAGCGTTTAATTAAATTACTCGCTATTTTGTAATAACGCTACTTACTGTCCTCCATCGAAGTAGAGTCTGTAAACGTGGTCGAGTTATTAAGAGTTCCATCCAAGGTGCTTTGACTCGTGTTCCCGTTATTCGAATCATCGCCATTGCTCTTAGGGGACAAGTTCGTTGCAAGAGACAAGTTCGTCGTAGGGGACAAGATCGTCGGCGAGCTGTCGATAAAATACTTATTTGACGAATTTTCCTCGAAGGTGGAGTTAAACACGCTTTCTTCCTCAAACGATATCTCCATGGAGTCCGACACATTTCTGACATATTCCGATATACTTTCGATGGATGTCTCCACCCACTTTTCGTCCGATATACTGTTATCTTTCGAAGTGTTCGTGATAATCTGCAGTAGGGTGGAAGGATCGTCGATGCCCAACATCTCACAGAATCGAGTAGTCTGATCGTTTATCAGCAATCGCGGCCGCTCGATCCGAGTATTCGTGTCACACGGATCGTACGGTTTAACCGTTCGGGTGAAATTGAAAGGAATCTGTAAATTGGAACCGAATTTCTCGTACACAGTCTGTTTCTCCTTCGCCGTAGGTGTGTACGTCCATCTGCCGGCGCCGTATTGACCGGGCATGTAATGGATACTGCTCTTGACGCTCAACAGGTGATTCGTCAAGTAGAGTATCGTTAACCATTCTAGATCGTAGTTCAATTGTATCGGACCGTCTTCCTGCGAACGCACCTCCAGCACCTGAAGGAATTTCCGTTTCGGCAGGCATTTATCCAGCGCTAAAAACTTCGTCACTCGTGCACCTCCCTTCTCGGGAATGAGCGCCGCGAACTTGCAATGCAAATGCGCGGAAAACGAGTAGGACGGATACAAATGTTCTAACAGTTCCATACACGGAGGACTGCCAAGCGTATTACTTTTTATGTCATCCCTAAAACGCCAAATTGTAACGTAACGGTTTAATATCGAATCTTAATATACCGTTAAAATATCATTTTAACGTAATAGACTTTTGCATTAAACGTTGCGTTAAGTCTAGTCATCGACAACTTACTTAAAAAATGGTTTTTGCTTCAGCAACGTGTCTACATCTCCATATTTTGTTACCCCTGCCGGCCAGTCATGTGATAAAAATATATCAATTTTACCGGAAAGCTAAAAAAAAAAACTATATTTCTCAACTGTCTAAAACATTTACTATTTTATCTGAAATTGTATTATCAATTGTAAAAATATGGAAACATTCCATCAATTTATATGTATGGTAGTCAATAATACCTGTTTTAATCTGAACACTTCTAGATTCCTAATATGATAGACACTTCGTATAGTACTATCAGTATAGGGAGGCTTCTCATAACGTCCCTGCATCCAATGCTGACTCTTGTATATGCCCGAAAGTCCTGCAATTCTGATTCCAGCCACCTGCACCACACCTGCGTATCCAAGATAATAGATGTTAGGTGCGACCCATCCTCCATATGGAAGTTCCTGCAGATAATTCGACGCTTCGTGATTGCCTCCGATGAAGATAGTTAACACAGGAGCTTCTTTTTCGCCAGAATAATATCTACAACATATCAATCGGTATTAAAAATATATTGCTCTCTTATTAAATGAATAACACATCTATTCAAACAGCCAAATTATAAATCTACCGCAAAAATATATTTTGTAAAGCGTCTGTTACAAACTTTATTAGCAGAATGCCAAGAAAAATACAACACTCTGCTAACAGGTACAGAGATTGACTACAGATACCAAGTAGAGAGAGAATCTGCCATTTTGTAACCATTTAAATAATACATTTCATTGAATAATGGCTGATTCTGCTGAATTTCTATTGGCAATATTATTTTAGCAAATTCTGAATATGAATTTAATGCAGACGCAGTTTATACCCATCTGAAGGAATATTTTTGTTCAAAATTGCTGACAAATTGCTAGCCATCGTCTATACTATCAACTTACTTACTGGGTAAATGCTATATGCAACGTAAGAGCTATATATTCAACATTTTTAACAACTTTTTTTGCCGAGACAACAGTACTCACTTGTAAAATGTACGCATATCCTTGTACTTATCCGATACTGCCATACATTTTAGGTCACTTAAGTTTCTGGTAGCTTGAAAATCGCCGCAGCAAATAAGCAGATCTACCTTCCTCCCATCGACCTTCTCGATTTCCTGAATAGTCTCATAAATAACGTCCAATTCGCCATGAGCGCAACCCTCTACGGCGATCCTCATTTTCGAAACTCAATCGTAAGATCAAGATCCACGATCTTGCAATTAATATCATGTACTCCTCGAATGTAGCTTGATAGTGAAAATCACCTGTAACGCCTGTAAAATCTCGTTATATGTATGTACACATTGGTATATAATATTTAACCTCCCGCAAAAATACATTCGCAGTGAATCGCAAACAATCCTACGACCAACGACCAATACAACATAGATTGGAAACAGTAGCGACGCTATCGCATCATCGCATCTCGCACAGCGTTACGGTCTGTTCTTTTTCGCTGCACTTCTGAACTATACTACGTTTACGCGAGCTTTACTTCTACTTCTGTAGTAACTTACGATAATTTCTTCGCGTAAACGGAATTTTGTAGTAAAGGCCATTGCACGTAACAAAGTTTTAAGTCATAATCGTAAGGCCGTAAGAAAATAGACCAATCACAGTCGATTATTCTTATAATAATAATTCTTATAATAATAATAATTAATCTTATAATAATAATTTTTATAATAATCGACTGTGATTGGTCTATTTTCTTACGGCTTTACGATTATGACTAAAAACTTGTTACGTGCAATGGTCTTTAAGGCCGTTAAGGCTATTCTACAATTGCGTAAGCGTGGTCGTAAGTGGTTGTAAGAGTGTTGTACGGCGTGGTTGTAGAGCGGTACTGCGGTTGTAAAGCGTGTTGTGGAAGATGGTTGAACTTCATCTTTCACGACTACGCCAGATGTGAACGTAAGAACCAACCAATCAGAGTGCTGTTACGCGTCATCACGCCGCGCGCTGCCATAATTGTTTTTGTCGAAACAGTAAATACACGTGATCCCGAACCGAAGACCGCTATAAAGATCTCAAGAGTCAAGTTATAACATTCTTTCTCGGCATCCGAAAATATTCTTTTTTTCTATTGTAATGTTTTTGGTACGTGTTCATCATGGAATACGAGGAAAGTGCTCAGTACGAGGAAGATGAAACTTTTTTAAACTTATTATCGTGTAGAGAATTGATTGGGCTGGTGAGAAGCAACGAATTATTATGGAAAAAACGATGCATTTCACACAAAGATCAACAAATGAAAAGTTTGTGCTGGACGAGTATCGGAAGTGCCTTGACCTCTGTACTTTCCACTGCACTCTGATTGGTTGCTGTAATCAAGTTTACAACGTATCGTTACTTTATTGTAGACTGAACCGTTGTACAACATTCACGACTACTGCTACTCCTACTCCTACAACCTTACGCTTACGCAATTGTAGAATAGCCTTTAAAAAATAGACCAATCACACTCGATTATTCTTCGAGCTCAAGGAGAATAATCGACTGTGATTGGTCTATTTTCTTATGACTTTACGATTATGACTAAAACTTTGTTACGTGCAATGGCCTTTAGGTACTTATCTAATACTTGTTCTCACGAAAGAACCACCTTAATGGTCGGCAGGAGACCCAGGCAAACTTCAGGTACATACACTCAGGTGCATTTTATGCACTAAGTGCAGGTTAAACTGCACTTTATTCCGTATTTTATTTATTATAAATTTTGCCGGCGTCAATTGTGGTCATGCGACCTTCTTGCCGTTGAAAATGAGCATCGAGCGTCAGCATGAAAAGGCACCTTTACTCGTACTGTCATGCCTGACCTAATGGAGGATTCACACTGCGTCCGATGTTCGACGTACGACGATCCGACATCCAATAACAGAATTTATTATTAAGGCCGGTTTTCACACGCAATGATTGGTGGCGCCAACTGACTGGCATTCATTGGCGCCAGAACCAACTGGCAAACTCACAAGTGTTTACACAGTGATTGGCGTATAATATGGAAAATATTTAACATTTATTAAACACACAGTAAATGACAACAACCATATAACCTCAAATTTTGAGGTTATATGCTTTGGCCAATAACCGCCAGTAAACGCCACATTACTAGCGTCAGTTTGCATCAAGTGTTTACACTTGCATTTTTACTGGCATTAGTCGACTGGCGCGGCCTGGCGCCACCAATCATTGCGTGTGAAAACCGGCCTTTAGAGACAAAAATTTCCTATTGGATGTCGGATCGTCGTACGTCGAACATCGGACGTGATCGGACGCAATGTGAATACTCCATAACCTAAATCGAGTCCAACCGCACTACTATTGTGATATATTTTTTTAATTAGTAAATAATTAAATACGATTAAATCGTGCGTGTAAAATCATGTTATATTATTATAATTAGGGATGTTGTGTAATGTTTGTCACTATGTTTGTTTTCAATTACCTCATGACGGACTGCTTGACTAGCTGGGTCCGCGAAAGGACCACCTTTTGCTATACCTTTCGCTTCGAAGTAGTTCGAAGCAGAGGCAGAAATTCGGCTGAACGCAGCCAATCAATATATTTCGGCTCAATTTGTCTTTTTTTTAATGCTTTTTTAAAATGCCTTCGTGTAGTGTAACTGGATGCAAGAATAGAAGCGATAATTCAAAAGAGAGAAAGATTAAATTTTTCACTTTTCCAAAGGACGAAGAAACTGTATTAAAATGGATGCAAGCTGCCAACAAAAATAAAGTTAACCTAAAAAACGGTACATTATTTTGAATACATATAAATTATAATATTGAGACATTTTTAATATTTTATTGAAATTCATTTTTGTAGCTCGCATATGCTCTATCCACTTCACACCAAGCTGTTACAGACCAAAGCCAGTTCATTTAGCAAACTGCGAAAATTACAGGCCTAACAGATTACGTATACTTCATGATCATGCAATTCCAACAGAAAATTTACCACCAACCACCAAAATTTACGAGGTGAAGGAAAAAGTAGTACTGAAGAAAGAGCGCAATCGACAGAATATAATAAGTGAAAACAGCAGGTGCGTATTATTATATTATATAAAATGTTTCCTTATTGTAATATGTGAAGATTGCAATAAATTATATTTACAAGTAATTTCTTTTTTAACAGCTTCAGCGAGTTTGAGACCAATTTGATCGACGCTTCAATGGAAATTAAAGCAGAACCATATTTTATGCAATCTCTACAAGAAAATGCTAGGTATGATTTTATGCGTGTTAACAACTTCATTACCGCACAAGAGATTATCGCATGTTTTATATTTCCATCTATTTATATATTTTAGTTTTATAAGTGCAAAAGTGACAAAACAATAGTAAATACACAAAGTAATTCACAGACTGTTAAGTCTGAGCAGCTAAGGTAAACAAAATTAATTGTCTGATTGTAAAATATTAAACTCAAAAATTATATATATCCTAGTAAACATCAAGTAATTTTCTGGCATGAAAATATTTTATTGCACATTGCAAAATTTTTCAAATAAATATTTTTTTAGCTTTTTCAGTGAGTTTGAGACCAATTTGATCGACACTTCAATGGAAATTAAAACAGAACCATATTTTATGCAATCTCCACAAGAAAATGCTAGGTATGATTTTATTGATTTCATGCGTGTTAACAACTTCATTTCTGTACGAGAGATTATTGCATGTTGTTTTATATTTTTATTTTTTAATATTTTTTAGTTTTACAAGTGCAAGTGACGAAACAATGATAAACGCACAAAGTAATTCACAGACTGTTATGTATGAGGAGCTAAGGTAAACAAAATTAATTGTCTGATTATAAAATATTAAACTCAAAAATTATATATATATCCTAGTAAACATCAAGTAATTTTCTGGCATGAAAATATAATATTTTATTGCACATATTGCAAAATTTTTTAAATGAATAATATTTTTTTAGATATCAAGAAATTCGAAATTTAAAAGAAAAACTAAAAGAAGCAAATAAAGAAATCGGTTTACTTAAAAAAAAAGTAGAACGGTTAGAAAGAGAAAAAATGACAGTTACGAAACGTGTAATAAAAGAAAATGTCCATAATGTGCTTAAAAAGATATTCACTCCGAAACAAATTGACGTTCTAATAAGTAATGAAAAAAAAGTAAATTGGGATCCTGAAGACATATCTGCTGCAATAACTTTAAAAAACATGAGCCGAGAAGCATATCGCTTTTTAAAAGAAAAAAACTACCCACTACCAGGATTATCCACACTTAGTAAGTGGGAAAGAAGGAGTTTTATCTCAGATTGAAATTAATAAGAAATTAGTGTCTATTATGTAAAAGACAAACGTTTGTACAAAAAAGTTTCATTTATGTATTGAAACCTGTAATACTAGGAGTGCGATGTTTATTTTTACATATTAATTTGTTGTATTACTATTCAATAATAAGTTTCTTACTGAGCACTTCTCGTGTTATTAAAATAAAATGTTTATTATGTATTGACATTGCTGTATTTAAATAAACCTATCTTATATCCATAATATTTTTAAAGTTTCAGAAAGTTTACTTTTTTGTCATACATCTATATATTGTTCAATTCATACTTCTTTTACATTTATTTTAATATTTTTTTATACATAATTTTACCATTTTTTTACTTAAAATAGATTAATTATATGAAACAAAATTGCATTATATATAGAACAGAAAAAGAATTTGAATCTGATTTAAAAAAAATGCGGTCTTAATTCTATTTAATTCTATTTCCACTTCTTGACTATGTAGCTGAAGTTAACAATAAATATATTTAATTCTATTTGTCTTCTGCTTGTTCGAATACACTCATTGGTTATTGGTTTTGAAAAGAATGTGCAAGAGCACATAATACATAACACCTCCTTCCACCATCATTATTATTTCCGGAAGAGCAGAAGGTTGATTGGCTGCAGAAAGATTGGGGTAGTTTCGAGGGTTTCGAGTAAGTTTCGGAACGCACCGATATTTCAAAAGTGTGAATCACACACATTCAAATCCAAAGCTAGCGCTATAAATACTTTAAAGTGTTCGATAAACCAACCAGAATAAAGGAAAATCTACGCTTCTCAAAAAATCATCAGAGATATCAAGAGAAATATGGATAAAGTTACTCGATTAAAATTCCGACAATCAAAAATTTGCTACTCCTAATCCTAATCCTCAATTCATTCAAGACATCTTTAATTTCAACTTTTTTCTCTCGCAACTTTTTATTCTCGAGGAAAAAAGAGTAGATAAAAGAAATAAAAAAATAGGAAAAGAGGAAAAAATTTTAAATGAAATAATGAGGTAGTCTGAAACTATATGCGAAGCAATTGTATGTATGTATATTACATACCTTTTTTTTTAACTGTATCTCAAATATATTTTGTTTGAACAATCAGATGGATATTTATCAACCAGAACATTATTAGAGAATAAACCTTGCTTTTATTTCCTCTGTGACGTTTACATAAACATTACATTTGTATTATACTTTTAGGGTTGTTAACGTTCTTATACCTATAAGACTGCACATTCTTTTGTAACATTTATATTGATTAAAGTGTAACAGTTTTCTTTCAATAATGTGTATCTTGATTGTGTACAAAAATTTAGAATTTATTTATTTTACATTATCTTATTAATTTTTATTATGTATATTATTGCAAAATAAATACAACATGAAACGAATGTTTTCAAATTATGAAATAAATTTGAAAATGCGATATATGCGACTATGACTATTAGTCGCATAAGTTTGTAGGAATAAATATTTACTGTTATGTTTAAAATATAAGTATTAAAATATATGTTATATTTCATAAAATGTATGTTATACAACTTTATAGTTAATTCTTTGCACCCTTAAAAGAACATTGAAGTCGAAAATCTATGTCACAGCTACTTTACAAAAATTCTTCGCACCAATCGGTGAGACATTGGTAACAATCTGTTGACTGTTTCGAGTTCGCCGAGCACGCCTCTTTCATCCAGTCTTGAAATAACTCCTTATTCTTTTTTAACACTAAGTACTGCCCTAGAACTACGTACGCCTATATAACAAAAGTCATAATCATTAACTCATGTTCAATAAAGAGGCTCATAAGAAATTGTATAATAATTAATCATACAAAATTGGGTATTATTCTCTTTTGGTTTAATTTAAATTTAAGGGGCTTCCCTAGTGTGACAGGGCCTAAAAATGAATGATTTTTAAAAGGAAAACGACAAAGCCAATTGATGAACAACTTTTCCCACATATTTTACTATATTTCAAGAGTGCATACAAATTTTTTCAAAATTTTATATCTGTTATTAAAGCCCGTGCCAGCCATTTTTTTTGGAGCGCCGCGAAAAAACAGTGACCACGATTGCAGCCGTTGTAGTTATCTGAAACAAAAAACCAAAAGGATTCTTAATCTACTTGAGTGTGGCTATCGTCTGAAGCAGAGAATCATGAAAAAATATTGAAAATTTAAAAAATTATAGCTAAAAAACGTCTGCTAAAAAAGACGAAAATAATTATACTTAATTGCTATAATTTTTTAAATTTTCAATATTTTTTCACGATTCTCTCTGCTTCAGACGATAGCCACACTCAAGTAGATTAAGAATCCTTTTGGTTTTTTGTTTCAGATAACTACAACGGCTGCAATCGTGGTCACCGTTTTTTTCGTGGCGCTCCAAAAAATGGCTGGCACAAGCTTTAATAACAGATATAAAATTTTGAAAAAATTGATATGCACTCTTGAAATATAGTAAAATATGTGGGAAAGGTTGTTCATCAATTGGCTTTGTCGTTTTCCTTTTAAAAATCATTCATTTTAAGCCCTGTCACACTAGGGAAGTCCCTTAAAAGTAAATCAGAATAATTTTCTAATAATTTTAGAGCGCAATAATTTTATGTCCCTAAATAAAAATTGTTATAAATATTGGACCAACTCTTTTGATTAAAATATAAAGTACTAAGAGCAACTTTGATCAAATTTCTATTAAATTAATTGGTGATCAGTTCAATTGCTTATATCAGTAGAATTGTTTATAGCAAGATTTCTCACCATGTAATTAATAACTTATCAAAACACCGCAGATAAGACACTACCGGATAAGATAATTAGATCAATCGGAGTTTGTTTGTAAAAGTCATTCTAAGCATGATAAAAAGATCTGTATTTTTGTATCATGATTCTAAGAATGACTTCTCACGAATACGAAATATTTTAAGTAGAATTATAAATATACGCACAAGTGTATACAAATATATATTCACCTTATCAAAGCCTGCGCCTTCTAATCTCTTTCCAAGAACTTCCCCGACACCAGCGAGCTCAGTCACAGGCTTATCCCCCATCGGCTCGGCCACGAAGTTCCTGTGCTTCTGCGATGTACTCATTTTGATCTGTAAAAACGAAAACTTTTATTTTCCAATCCGTCATTTAAGCGAAGCGTTTAGTCTGCGTTAAGCAAGAAACCACTCTACCAATTCATCACTAATTGCACTGTTGCTTCACAACCTTAACGCCAACGAAGTATCTGTTGTTTAACGTAATTTACGAAAACATTTCGCACAAAACTCACCGGGAACAAACGAAATAGGTTGGAAAAGTGGGCAACAAACAATGGGACAATGGGCAAGCTCAACAATCAGAAAAAAAAAACAAATAAGACACGAATGACCCATTACCTGTGAGATTCTTTCTCGATTGTATATATCGCGACCGTCGCGGGGCGAGCCAAGTTTTCAGAATTCTTCGAACGCCGCTTCGTGCAGATAAGACGCAATCTAATCTACCGGAAATTATTCACAAATTTCTAATGTAATCGAAAACCGCTTCCTCGCACTTCCACAGTATATAGATAAGACCAAGCGTCTCTCTGCTTACGCTGTGTCAACAGATTTGTCGTGTTACTTACTCGTTGGTTAAAATTCCTAA
This sequence comes from Temnothorax americanus, assembly GCF_048541705.1. NCBI lineage: Eukaryota > Metazoa > Arthropoda > Insecta > Hymenoptera > Formicidae > Temnothorax > Temnothorax americanus. Next base: position 2,194,223 of record NW_027509371.1, on the reverse strand, counting down.
ATTCCTAAAATTTCCTGCACTTGAAACGAGATAACAATACATTGCACGTTGGAGAAAGAGAAAGCGAAGATTCTATAAGTGCAAAAAGTGCAGGAAACACGAACAGATCCTTAATGCCTTCATCGAACGTGGAATAGATATATCGAGTAGAGCGGAATATCAAAATTTTTTTTACTCGTCACGTGAGTCACGAATGGACGTGTCGCGCGACGCTATTGAAAAAGCCAAAACTCGACCGTAATTTTTATTCTACATTTTTAGCGTCTCCACAGTCAAAATTATATCTGTAAAGATGAAACCTGTGCTCACATTCTTGCAGATAGAAATTGTACACGCCAGATACACGTATAAACTTCATTTATTACCGCAGAAAAAAAAAAGAAAAAACGAGAAGTTAACCAGGATGCGATATTTGAAAAAAAATTTTCCTCCGATCTGAAATTTTTCAAAGCAACTTATTGTTAGACAGAGGCAGGATCATAAATGAATAAAACACGCATTAAACGATATCTCAAACTTTAATCACTAAGGGCGACTTCAATCAAACTCCCATTAACTTAATTAATTGGCAATTATAATTTCAATCGGCACAATTGCTTAAAACAATTTCTAACTGTGTATAGTTGGTTGTCACCAATCCAATCTTTTGTTTCATTTTAAAAAACAAAAATTTAATAACTCTATGTTAATAAAATAGTGCGAGTATTCTATAATTCTTAACAGGGATAGAATAAAATGAAACTTCTTTGTTGTTTAATGAAAAGAAAGATTAAATTAAGGACAACGAAAATTGTACAGTTAGAAATCTTGCAGCAATTCTGCAATCAATCATTTAATCAAATTAATCGGAGTTTGGTCAAAGTCACCCTAAGACCATATTTTTCTCCACAGTAACTGTAACGGGAGAATGCCGTTTCTTTTCTGTAGCGTCGGATGGAAAACGTCGAAATCTGCTTTCCTTAGTTTCTCTAAATAATTCTCCACGCAGACTGTCGGTAGAAATATCACGTTGAGATCTTTCCCTGCCTTCTTTTTAAGCGACGTCGCCTAAAACGAAAGAAAGGTAATGTCGTGTAAGTCGAGAACTTTCCCAACTTTTTCAGATGGATGCGAAAAGTATAAAACGCGCAGACTGCAAGCCGAGGATGCAGATTGACTTGTTACTAGTCAAACCCCAGACAAAAAAGAATGCTGTTATCTATTATAACAGTATAGGTACCACTTTCAGATGCTGCCTGGCACAAGACGCGACTTCGAGTACAGCGTCTTGAAATCCAGCGCTCGACTGTCCCTGAAAGATGGACTCGGAGGAGACGCCGTTTTTCAGCAGAATATCCTGCGACAATACCATTACTCGTTTCCGGGCATTATACGGCACGGAACGTATCAAGGTGACCAGGCCGTACGCCCTGCCGAAGTGGCTGGCCGCGTGATCGGCGTTGACGCTCGCCGTGCCCTGTGCCTCTAGTAACAAATAATAGATCGACGATGTGGTATAGTCGCAATACCTCTCGAGCGACTCCAGATCCACGAATATCGAGCCGCTTAGTTTGTTCAAGCGAGCGTCAATCAAGCGCTTGAAATAGCGTTTAGATAGCTTGTGCCGTTGAAGGATCTGCAAGATGCGGAAGACATCTCTGATATCCAGCAACAGTCATGCAAATGCATATCGCAATGCGTTCTGTTCATCTACCCTGTGTAACTCCAACGCCACGGGACTCCTCGGCGGACTATCGTTATAAATTCCGTTCAGGGCGTCTGTCCAAAACTGTAATCGCATAGCGCCTATCCTACTGTCCCTCACTTGGTCCTCCACTTGTGCCACTTCGACATTGAATGCTCGTACAGCAAACGCCGCTGATTTAATACCACGTGGAAGCAATAGCGTGCACAGAAAGTTCTCATAATCGTTGTTCCTAGAAAGACAATATGTATGAGCACAACTTTGAGTGAATCCTGTTGGAGTACCTTTCCCTATAATAATGTTCCACAAATTTTTAGCACGATTACTTTGACGTATTCTGCAAGAAATTTTTGTGTTATTCCACAGAAATGTAGAAGGTGCATTTAATTCCATCTCCACTCCTCAGGAAATTTTGAAAAACCTAAATTTATTTGGATATGTCAAGTCAACACAACGTTATAATATCTGGGATATACTGACAATATTATATTACATCCTGGTTGTGAGAATATTGTAATATGTACTTATATGATATAAATATGATTGTATAATTCTTGTTTATATTTGTGCAGCTCCGATTTAACATAAGCGAAGGCAAGTACCTAACCAGCTGCAAACAATACTCGGTCGGAGTTTGTTTTTGCCTCGCACCACTCGTGTTCATACGTCGCAACTGCGATCGCACATTTCGCTCGATAATCGACAGTTTATTCATCCTTTTTAGTCTAAAAATTTGTGCTGAATCTAGCGATGCAAATAATCGCACGACGGGAATGACATTGAATAATAAAATTGCCTGTCGTGACGTAATATTTCGTTGCAATTCGCTACAATTTTGAATAAAAACATTCGAGGTAACCTATAAACCATGTGTTCAAAATAATCAGGATTGCTAGAGAGCACGCTTGACAACAAAATTACTGCAATATATTTTCTTGAAGTTCCTAGATTTAAATATTGGCGACACTACCGGATTGACCTTTGCCTAACTTCACGCTTTACTCCACTTTTACTCGCAGAAGTAAACATGGCAAAGTTATTAGGGTTGGATAAAGTCGCGACGTTATTCCGCACGGTACGCGACCACGGTGGTATTATCGGCTCCATCAAGACATTGTTCAGGTTGTTATGCAGTCATACGTTTATATTAACGATACAGCGAATGTTTCAAAAGATTACGGCTTTTCACTACTGCCAGCATTGTGTAACTCGGCTCTGCATTTGCTCCTTGAGCTCGTAACTTGTTCAAACTTTTACTGTCATCGTGCTTTTGCATAAAGTATTTTGCAGCGTGTCAATTTGATCTCGCAAGTAACAATTGTCAATACAAACTGATTTGACAGGGTGGACGAGCTGAAGAGCGGTACCCTGATTGGAGAAGACAAATATGGAAATCGATATTACGAAAATAATATGTACTTCGTAGGTGAGTTATTAAGTACACTAGTATGGCATTGTAAAAGTAACTCTAGATCACATGTATATAGACATTCATATTCATATTAGAGTTTATTCATACTCTATTACGAGTATAAAAATGTCTATATATATATATATATATATATATATATATATATATATATGCATATATGTGTATATGTATGATATTAAATTGCTTTTACAAACTTTGAATACCTGAAAGCGTATGACAGCAAAAGATACAAAGGATTAACATTGTGCTCATTCAATAATCTTTACAGGACGTAATAGATGGGTGATATACGCAGAGAGAGTTGGACTTAATTATGACGGCTCGCAAGTCCCACCTGAATGGTTTGGTTGGTTGCACCACAAGACAGATTTGCCGCCGCACAAAGATCCGTCTCGTCCGAAGTACAAATGGATGTTGGATCATCAACAAAATATGAGTGGCACCAATCAAGCTTACATGCCCTACAGCACCACGAGACCAAAGATCGAACCTTGGCGGCCACCGCAGTAATAAGCTTGGAACAGCAGTGAAACATAAAGAGTAAAGTAGTTAATTCATAAGTGATAGTGAAATAAAATATTCAATGTAAATAAAGTGACTAGTGACTATCAAGATAAAAAAGATTGTAGGTATTTAAAAGGATGGTTTTTTGTCCTTTTTTTTCCCGCTGGTTTGTGGCATGATAATGCGGTAATAAAATGAAATCTGATTTAGTAACTAAGCAATAACATTTAATTAATTTCCCAATTTGGAATATATAAGGAACAATGAAAGCGTCTATTTATACATTCTTTTTAAATATTTATTTGGATTTTATTGGACTGAGCCAACACTGCACTATATTGAATTTGTTTGTTTTACTGACGTCACTTCCTGTACACTGTTCATGCATTGCTTCAAGTAATTGACCCTTTTTTTTATATGGTCCTGTACACTGAAGTTTTCATAAGAAAGTTGTATGAGGTTGTATCCTCTGGCTTTTAATAATTGTGTGTATAAATACGTCGATCCTACGAGATCGTTCTGTCCTATGCAATAATCACGGTAATCGTGCACCATTATACCTATCCTGAAATGGTTATACATGATTATAAATTTTGCATTTATATTTCAGTGTTGAAACTATTAATTTTCTATTATTTGGAAATAAATAAAATTACATCTTAACTAAGTTTTACTGAATTACAGAATAATTTTTACTAATACCCTAACTTTTACTAATATACTCTCTTAAAAACAAAATTAATGCACTACACTTTTTATTGGACGATTTAATAACATGTGGACGTACCTTCGTACATTATTCGACTGTTCATTCCAATCTTCCACTTTTACAAGCCTATGTTGATCATTTATGCGATATTCCGCATCTAAAAATACAGAATCAAGTATTTTTTTTACTCAATAAGATTAATGCAATATCTATATTTTACTTACTCTAAATTTTATTTTGTGAAAAAAAAAAAAAATGGATTAATACCAGTATATAACTTCGCCGAGTTTATTTAGATATCAATGCAATAATGATCCTCGTGTTTATTTACGAATAAATTAAACATTTAACATAATATTCATAACATTTAATATTTAACATAATATTTACATTTAATATAATATTCGTTTTCGTGCATTTGCAATTTCAAAATCAAATTCTACGAGATTATACTGGTATTATTTTATTTAAATAACTTACCTAACGAGAAGCCCATGCCTGTATCAAAATTTGTTTTAAAATAGGATGAAGACAGTAATGTTTCCGTTAGTGTTTCCAACAACGCATTTATATACATTTGTTTTTCCTTTGATCTAACTATAGATACATTATTAAATTCTGAGTCTTCCTTTAAAAGAGGTCCTGTAATTTAAAACAATAATAATGCCTAGAGAATTGTTAAAAGTATACTAATAAATATAAAAGTATAATAATAAATGTCTCCTAATGTATACCTTTATAATTCGTCAGTACAAATTGTGCAACGGCGTTGATATTTAATAATTTTAATACCTTTGATATATTTAGCTGGTTAGAGGCTGTATGAATCATATATAATACGAAATTAATATTATTAATACAATAAGATGACAATAAACCTTAGGTAAATTATTTACATTAATTAGATTAATTAATTATATTAATTAGGTACGTTAACAACAGATACGAACCGGTTAAATTTTCTATAAATGCAGGCTCCAGCACGAATTTTACGTGTTGCGGTGTCACTGCATCTAAAACTGCTAAGGACCAAACAATATCCAACCATTCGGTCCAAGACACTTGAAAGGGGTTTGCGTGGTCTGCAAATTTCTGGTCGCAAAAATAATTAGTAAACATGTATATATATCTATATCAAAGAAAATATAATTTTCTTACGGTGTCAAAGAGAAACTTCAAAAATGTTTAAAATAAAGATGGAAACATCGTGAAATTCTCTCGCTATACCTCGATAAATGAATTTGCTTTCTGCGATTTATATTGTAGAGCCGCAAACGTTTGTAGTATTGATGAATAATCCAGCAATGTGTAATTCATTGATTTCTTAAAGAACGTGTCGCAGAATGCATCGAGTACGTTCACATTCTTGTAACGCAGAAATCCCAGTGACGTTATTATGGATTTGTTTATAGCGGCGTTTTGGCTGTTTGGTATACACGCTAGTAAGTCAGATGTGATTTTTTCCAACAAGACCTGTTCGAGACGCGTCATGTTACAAAATAGAACTTTCTTTCAGATCAATATAATGCAATGGTGTTGCGTACCTTGTCTCGAAAATTAAGTACGGCCATGCTGTATAACAAAGTCGCGCATTGCTTCAAATCCAGCTCTATGTTGTATTTGACAATATTGTACGACAACATCTTTAACAGCGGAGTATTTCTCTTTCCTTGTTCTCTTAACGACGCTATCACCTTTATTACATAAAAATACGTGAATGCATATATGTATATATTCAATACACAAACATCATACTTAGTGCAATTATAGCAGGTGTGGATAACTGCAAACATTGCAGGCATGAACACTCATATAAAAATACGTCAATGTTTACACATATTAATACTGCGCGGACACAATGTTTTTGGAGCATTCACCTGGACACCCTGGGACTTTTAAGTCTAAAGTGTTTTTGAAAGCGTTTCTATGTTACAAAAAAATCTATAAAAATTCATGTATTATCTTTAAGTTGCAGAAAGTGATTTCTATACTTACATAGACCGGAACTGTTGCAATTTTTTTCCCCCATTCCCATGGGAATCACAAATAAAAAATTGACCATGTCTTAAAAGGCCCACGGTGTCCGCGCAGGGTGTTAAAAAGATACAATATCATACTCACTGCAATCATCGAAGGTGTAGATAACTGGGAGTATTTCGACAGATTGTTCGATGTCTCACGAGTTTTCTCACCACTGTTCTTAACTAGCTTCCTGAGGTGAATAAATCTCTCGTCAGTCTCGATGTCTACCATCTGCGATTTCCCACTGTTTATCTGATTAGTTATGCTTGATATCAGCTTCAGGGCATTAGTTATAGACAGAGTTGGTAATACTGCCAAGTCCAGCAAGTCGTTCACAGACTTGGCCGCTTGAAATTGTTTGAAAAATATTGTATCGTTTTCATTCGACCATTTCTCCCTACTGCTCCTTCCCTCTGTATGAGGTTTCGTCTGTATACCGGTCTCTTCAGGCTTCTGCTCCTCTTCCTTCTGCGAGACGGCTTGCGTTTTTGCGAACTTAACACTGTTGTCCTCCTACAAAATGCACAGCTGATAATCTTTCTTGTCGAAATATTGCGAGCCAAACATTAAAAAGTACACATAGAACAAGAAAGATTTTGTTATCGGAGCTTAAGTTTAACGTAGAAAAGGAGCGATTAGGTCGCTGTCAATTGCACTCACGTTTATCGGCGCATCAGCAGCGGGTTGCTCGCCGGTAACCGCCGTGCTGGAGTTGCAGGCCACGAGAGCGGTGAAACGCCAGGACGAGCGAGGCGCGAGCCTGGCGGTCGCTGTGCACAGCATCGCGCTGAACTGCAGCATTGTCATTAAGTCTGTAAAACGGGTTATTTATGTAATTGGCCGCGATCGGGGACACGTCGCGACGACGGGTTCGCGCCCGTCGATCTCGCGACACTCGTGTAAAAACGACGTGTGGCACGATCTGCGTTACCCGTGGACGACTTACGTTACGAGCGGGTGCGAGGAAAAATAGCGTTACCGCGAAAATAGACGGTTATCGTGAATTATCTCGGGTGCATGAGGTGCGCATTTTAGGTTAGACGATCACCATGCACCTGATCATAGATGCAGAGAAGTTTAGACGTGTGGCAACAGTGGCAACGCGCGAACGTGCAGCTCGAAATAATGGAGGATTCACACTGCGTCCGATGTTCGACGTACGACGGTCTGACATCCAATAAGAAATTTTTGTCTCTAATAATATAATAATAATAATAAATTCTGTTATTGGATGTCGGATCGTCGTAAGTCGAACATCGGACCACATCGGACGCAGTGTGAATCCTCCATAAAAATCGTAAGTACAGACGCGCCATCGTTTTTCAGCGGAATCTTTCAGTTTATTTTGAAAATGTTAAAGAAAATACATTTTCAGTCGATAAGCTAATAATAATAATAAAATCTTGTAAATCTTGTAATAATAAGATCTTGATTTTACAAAATAATTCGAAAACATATGTTATATAATCTTTAAATTTGAAAAGCAAAATTAATTAAAATAATATTAAAAAAAAGGTATAAAGATTTTAAAGATTTTAGATTAAAAGAAGATATACATATATACCTCAAATATTTATTTTCTTTCTTTAAGAAATTTCCTTATTAATTCATTATATATCTTTATTTATAATTATGTATCTTCATTATATTATTATATATGTTTCTTTGCGAGAGGAAGCTTATTGACAAGAAAATTTTCCATGAAGTTTATTTCTGCTGTAATTTTTTATATTTGCAAAATGAAACAAATATAACACATATAATTATATATATATATATATATATATATATATATTACATAATATTTAATAAATACAATATAAATAATTTCATAATAATTTATTTAATAGTAATTAAATTAAGTTTAATAGTAATGTTTTTTGAAGAAATAAATGAGAAAGAAAAATAGATGTTACACATAAGGAAATATATCTACGATTTTTTTTATTGTTCTTTGCAGCTGAACTTTTCCAACTTTTTCTCTCTAATATGTGTTATACATGTACAATGTATATAGTGTGTGTGTGCAGTCATAAAGAGCTTATTTTAGAATAACTTATTTTAGAAATCTGAGTATTTGGGGCCCGTTATCGTCAGGTCACTGCACTGTTCGGTAAACCAGAGGTTGCATAAGTGCCAACACCGCCAACTTCAAGCACTTGCCGGCACTTGCAAGCGCACTTTTGGAGTTTGGAGTCATTCGCCCATTCGATTCGGTAGCGGCGGTAGCGCGCAGCAGCATCGGTCGCACAGGTTGCACAAAAGTTAACCAGCTGACGTGGATCGTGCCGGATCGTGGCAGACGTGGCCTAGTGGCGTGGCAAGTGTGTCAACGAGGGAAGTGTATCCGGAGGCGTCTTAAATCAACTGATCTGCAATCATGTGCTCCGCGAAGACACCGCGCATCCTCTCGATCCAGAGCCACGTAGTATCAGGATACGTCGGCAATAAGAGCGCTACTTTTCCGTTGCAGGTGAATTCTACGTAGAGATCTCGTGACTATCCTTGAATTCCTCTCGACGTCGATCATTGCCTCTCCCACCCCAATCATGATTGATCATCGCGAAGGCATATAGAACATTAGAGATAAGATTCCAGTCCATGCAACGACGGACTTATATTAGTCATTAACTTATCTCATTATGAGATATTTTTTTATTTAAATATAATTCTTGCCGATGCTGGTTCGTTTTCGATATAATCTGCTGCCTCTAGAACAGCTTGAATTTAGCTTCAATTTTTAGTACAAGTAACAATTGACTAAAACATCTCACATACTTGACGAAACACCAAGTGAATTAAGAGATCAATTTTTCATTAGCTATTAGGCTTTGAGGTTGATGCGATTAACTCTGTACAATTGTCCAATCATACTGGTTATAAAGTATTTAAAGGCCAAGTACTCAATGATAAAGATTTAGGTAAGACCTTAATGGGAAATAGATGATGCACTAATGCTCGTGTAGCAATGGGATATCTCTCAATTACAATCACTTCCTTAGAGGACCTAGTTGATGGCCTAGCGCAAAATGGCTTGGACAATTATACGCACTTACTAACTGGATACATCGGTTCGGCATCGTTCCTGAAAAGAGTGGCGTCACTAGTCACGACTCTGAAAGCCAAAAATCCAAATCTTACATACGGTACGTATATCTTTTGGATTAGGAGTCCCCAATCTACGGCCCACTGGCAGTTTTATCCGGTCCGCCAAGAAATTTTGACGTTACAGTATTAAAAAATTTTTAAATGAAGGTAGTCTGTTTTTTATATGATTTTCAAAGATAACACTTATCCTCCGGCCCTCTGGTTATTACAAAAATTTCAATATGGCTATCTTGATAAAAAAAGCTTGGGAACTCCTACTTTTGATCAACAGTAATTTTCGTGCGATTAAATTCTTTTTTATATGAATCATATTTATTATACTTGTTCAATATTAGTTTGCGATCCTGTTATGGGCGACAATGGCAAGATGTATGTCCCAGAAGCATTGAAAGAAATTTACAAACAGGAGGTAGTGCCATTGGCGGATGTAGTAACTCCAAACCAGTTTGAATTAGAGTACGTATGATATTATTGATTTTAACATATGTTCCAATACATTGATCATTATTGGAATTATATAAATTGTCCATAATTTTTAGAAATGAATCATTCTCCTTGTGATCACTTATAAATTGCTTTTTTGTTTTCAGATTACTTACGGATGAAAAAGTCACTAATATGAACGAACTGCAAAATGCGATTAAAAAGTTACATCGGAAGGGACCAAAAACTGTAGCTGTATCGTCGACTGAGCTCGGTGACAAACTGACAGCAGTAGTGAGCACCGCGAAAGGTTGACCCATGCATTGCAAGATAAGACAAGCTTTGAAATATAATCATGGATTTACATTACATTTTTTTTCTCAGATAACACGTTGATGAAAGTAGACATTCCTAAAATACCAACAACATTCACGGGTTCCGGAGATCTCTTTGCCGCACTATTTCTTGCTCATGTGTACTTGCAAAGTGACATGAAAGCCACCATGGAAAAAACTATAAATTCTCTGTATAGCGTGCTGCTTAATACGTATGAATATTCTAAAGGTGATTTATGACATTTAACGCGGAAAAATACCTTAGTATTATTGTTAACACAAACAATTATTTGCAGTGTATACGGATACCGAAGCACAACGGGCTAGAAGAATTGAATTACGACTCGTACAAAGTAAAAACAGTATTGAAAATCCAGAAATTCGTTTGTTTGCGGAATCTTTATAATATACATAAAGTATGTTGTGGGGAGTTACGAGAAGTAGTTAAGAGAAATGCTTAAGTGTTGCTTACCAAAAGAAAAATATATAATATTTTTTAATTTTCTTAAATATACGTACAGTTACATAAAACTATATATGCATATATAGTTTATGTAAAGTTATCTTAGTAAAAACACTTGTTAAGATGTGTGACGCGTGGCATGGTACAGAATCGGCCAACTCGCAATCGGCGGGTTTCAGGTTCGGTTCCAATTTACGCATGTCTCAGTTTATAGGAGCTTAATTAAAGAGTTGAGAGTTGTGAACGAAAGAGATTAAATGGTAAATGGTTTTGAGAATCCATTTACTTACTGTATAACTATATAAGTACTTAGTACTTGTTAAATAGCATTTACAATAATGTGGAGGTTTCTCCAATGATCAAACCCCAAAGACCAACGTGTACGTCTTCCAAAATGTATAAAACTAGTTTATTTATATATATATATAACCTGACTAACCTGCAATAGGTTCGTGGCAAATATTGTTTCTACTCTGTATTTAAATAAATCTGAAATCTCTTGAACACTGTGTCTATGCAGTGAACCAAACTTAAACTGTTAATATATATCTGAAATCCTTTTAAAATTATTGAAATATGTTTATTTTCATTTTTATTACATTTCTATTTCTATTATAATATACAATCAGTCACAATAGTCTTTCAGGGACAAACGAGGTACTACATTCATGGATTGCAGTTCTTGGAATAATAATTTACAAGCATAAGGCATTATTATCGTAGAGACAGAAGAGCTTGATTTGCATCTCTGACACCAACCGTTGTACCCTATTAGGCCGCATTTGTTACAAACGTCGACTTTAAAAGCATCACTCGATATCATGAGTCTCTCTACTAATAACATGCTAGCTCCATAACCGATCAGACAGTCACGCTCCATTTCACCCAATCGTAGGCCACCTTCCCTAGATCGTCCTTCTGTTGGTTGACGTGTTAGGACTACTCTTGGTCCTCTGGCACGAGCGTGCATCTTATCTTGCACCATATGTTTTAATTTTTGGTAATAAACCTACAAATCACACATTTTAAATGTCATACGAGAAACATCAAATATATTCATTTAGTTATCTATAATTGTTAAACGTTATAAATTGTATCAGTTATCTGGAAAAAGGCATAAATCCTTACTTTATTAGGAAATAAAAGAATTTTAAAATTTTAATATAACTAAAAAGTATTCTGTTATCATTTTAATTAAGATGAGTAAAATTTTTAAAACATAATTACGCTTTTCAACAATGTATCTGCTCTTTATATATATATATATATATATATATATATATATATATATATATATATAATTGTATATTTACTTTTCTTTTTTAAAATAAATTTCTTAACACTAATTTTTTTTATTCTAGAGAAAAAACTTACTGGTCCAGAGTAAATGTATCCCATCAACGGTCTTCCAGACATGCCGTTATAAAAGAAATCTTTACCTAAATAGTTGTAGCCATTCTTCGCCAATTCTTCGCAGAGGTCTTCCACTTTAGCACCACCGAACGCTAAAAGTAGACGAAAATAGATAGTAAGATTAAATTGATCAAATGGATCGATCGTTATCTTTTAAGATGTACCTGTTGCATCCTGGAATTTTCCATTCACGACACCAGCTTTGCCTGCAAGTACCTCTATTAATTTACCAACAGTCATTCTTGAAGGAAATCCATGTGGGTTCATAATTATGTCGGGACACATGCCTTGATCATTAAACGGCATATCTTCTTGCTCTACGATTAAACCTGAATAAACATTATCGAAGATTAATACGTCTCTCTTACATCGTGTATAACGCGAAAATATCGGAATTATACCTATAACCCCCTTTTGTCCGTGGCGACTACTGAATTTATCACCGATCTCCGGTCTCCGAGTTTGCCTCAGTAACAGCTTTACTAAAAAGGCATCTTCTGCGTTACTAGATATCATAACTTTTTCCACATATGCTGGGACCAAGCCTTTGAATTGGATTTCCGCGTTCCGATATTCCGTTTGCGCTTGTACATTGCCAGAACTCACCGGGCCGATATTCTCACTCGGCACCGGTACTGACTTGTTTACCATTATCTGCATATGAATAATATTAAATAAAATGAAATATTTAACATCATTCACAAACAAGAGATACTTACAGTCTTATTTTCCACCATTTCACCAGGCGCTACAATCCCATCGCTGTCAAGAATTTCATGCTTCGGTATAGGTTTCTTAGTATTAGCATCAATCGATGGCCCCATGATTCTGTCGTACGTTTGATTAGGATATTTCTTCAATGTACATTTCGCGTTTCGATACACTATACATCTCCCGTATCCTCTATCAATGGAAGCTTTGTTGAAAACCAATGCATCCTCGATATCATATCCGCTATATGACATCACTGCGACAATCGCATTTTCGCCGGCTGGCAATTTATCATAATTGATTAAGTCGATCGCACGAGTTTTCACTATAGGTTTCTGCGGAAATACCAGATTGTACATCACTGTGTCAATGCGGTTACGTTGATTGTATCCTATGACCCCCATGGCCTGTTTACCCATGGCACATTGATAAGTATTTCTCGGGCTTTGATTGTGATGAGGGTATGGTATCAATCCTGCGCACACTCCCAATATTGTGAACTCTGCGATTTCCAGATGCGTTGTGTCGTTGTTGATTTCAGATTCCGTACATGCGATTAAACTATCATTTTCTTCGTTTACATCTAAATATTCAATCAATCCTAAAAGCAGTAAATGACAGAAAAATTATACGACTGAAAATATGTATGTATATGTGCAATAAAACAAATGTAAATTATTTACCGTAATAAATAAAATCGTCAAATGTTATAATATTTCGATCAAGATCCTCTATGTGTTTCTGTTTAACAAGAGATTTTCCATTCTTAACGATGATGCACGGTCTGCACAATCGCCCGCCGTCGGAACTGACTTGAATGCAGTTATGTCGATTTTGGACATGTATCGATACGAAACTGTTAATATATCCCTTCCTGCGTAATAATCTGAACTGACGCACCAGTCTCTGATAATTCTGCACGATGCCTACCATGATACCATTCACAAAAACTGTGTATATATTTGGCATAGTTAGCTCTTCCCCAGCGAGAGTGTGAATGTTCTCCACACCAAGATTAAGCATCAGTTTTATTATCGGCTCCTCCGGCACTTCCGTAGTGATGTGAGCCATCAAAGCCAGATTCTTCACCAAACCACAAGATTCTCCCTCCGGTGTATCGTTCGGGCACAACATGCCCCATTGCGAGCCCTGCAACGATCGCGGACCAGAGACCTTTCTGGTTTTCTCGAATTGGGAATGGACTCGCGTCATCATACCAAGCGCCGAGATGTATGAAAGTCTCGATAACACCTGCGTCACACCGTGTCTCTCCATTCTAAATCTCTTGATTGTCCAATTACCCGATGAGATAGCGAAAGCCAGTCCATTGGTAATCAGATCCTGTCTCATATGTTTAGCTATATCAAACGGTGCTGCTTTTATCTTGGGAATATTCTTATTGGCAATCTGCCTGAGTTCCCAATTGAATCTTTTAAACAGATCCTCAAACATGAGAGCAAGAAGGGAACCAGCCAGTTCCAGACGTTTATTACCATAATAATCCTTGTCGTCGATCAGACTGCGATCAGACTGCGCATTTATAACTCTTCTGATCATCAAGGCGAGATACAGCGCCTTCGGCCTAAAACTGAAATCGACAACAGGTACGTGAGACAATATGTTTGTCGCTAATAAATCTTTCACCTCGTCAGTGACACGGACTTTTGTAATGGAATGAAATCTCGTCTGTCGCCGTTTGCTATTGAGATATTTCAATGCTTGGTTCTGCGAAAAGATGCCCAGTTCTTGACAATCCTCCAGGCTAGCCGCAAATTTGTTCAAATATATTTCTTGCGTTCCGACCATTTGCATGATCTCCAAGTCGCTTATTATGCCCATAGCTTTGAAAATGACGGTAATCAGTAAATCGTCTTGGAACATATTGTGCCTTAAGTAATATCTTCCAGCTTTACCCACAACATTTGTCTTGGTCTTTTTGTCGTGGGTAAAACTGTTGCACGACGCAACAACGCAGTCTTTGCTGTCTTCTTCTAAAATAATTCTGTTCCTAATCATTTGTTCCTGTATCAATATAACTTTTTCCTGGCCGTTTATGATAAAATAACCACCAGGATCAAGCGGGCATTCATTCATTTTGGCTAATTCAGCCTCGGATTTGTTAGTTAACACACAGTTAGAACTGCGCAACATTATTGGCATCCTGTGAACATTTAGAATTGTATGTATAAGTATATATCTTAATAATTTTGATATATCTATTTCTGTGTTCTATTCTCATTGTTCTTACTTTCCAATGACCACCTTGTTCCTTATTACTCGCTCGTTATTTCTTACGTATTCAATATCCACTGAAATTGGGGCAGAATAATTTAAATCCCTTAAACGGCATTCGTGTGGCGTGGTTGGCCGCATAATTGTAGGAGTTTCTGGAACTTCAGGCAAGCCTACTTCTATGTTTAAATATCTGGAATATGAGAAAACAAAAATTGTTTAGTCTACGATACAATTGCATCTGGCATCTTGTATATGGCATTGCTCTTACTTCAGATAAAAATGTGGATCTTCGTCGCTCTGAATCTTTTCATTTGCCTTAACAATGTTTTTTATCTCTTCATTGATGAAATAGTTAAAGGAATCTATGTGCTGCTTTACTAAACCTTTTTTCCGAAGAAATGCCGCCACTAATTTCTCTTTATCCTGATAAGAATATTTAATAATTAACAAAAATTATTTGCTGATCCGTAGCACGTGAGAAAAAAAGACTCATAGAAGTAAACATATAGTAATTATATCATCAATCTTTCTAGAATTCATACATTTTGTATATTTTGAGGCGTAGAAGCCTCAAATGGCGTAGGAGCCAAATTTATCCAATAGCAATTATTAAAAGAAAAAAAAGGGAAAAAGAGAATAGAAAAAGGATGTAATATATATATTTGTAATATATATATATATATATAAATGGATATTTATATATATATATATATATATATATATATATATATATCCATTCGAATGGATTAAAATCCTATGCTTCGGAATGTATGTATATGTACAGTATACGAGTTAATAACGAAACGCTATATATTTACCTCCATTTCTCTCGTTCGTTCCGTTCCTTACGATTACGGAAGTCACATTTAATAAATATATTATTTCTCTTCTACAAGTTCAGTTCTACTCGGCAAAGTCGTCCACGTGCTCCGAGCTCCGAGAGAAGCTCAAAACAACTCCAACAGCGTGCGCCGTGCAACAACGTGCAACCGGTACAACAAATTTCGGCAATTCGGCACTGCTAGCAACGTTAATTTAGTTCGATCGCTAAAGTCACTAGATAGACAATCCAGTAACTTTATCGACCGCTAGGCGCGAAAACGCCTCCACAGCTACAAAACGTGGACATTGAACATTGAACTACGCAGCCATATATCCGTGAAACTTTCCAGTGGGTTAAGTATATCGTTCTTATATGAATTTCTATTTTTCTTTCTATTTCGCGTTATCTACAATATGGAAGCTTTCCAGCAAGCGACACAAGTCGACACAAACGTCGTTCTATCTTTTTTTTTTTTTGGCAATGAGTAACAAAGACAAAACGACATGCACTTGTGTCGACTTGTGTCGCTTGCTGGAAAGCTCCCAATACACAATCGTCGATAATAATAAAATCTTTAATACAACAGTTATCATGTTGTTATGTATATTTAAAATATGTCTGATATAAAAAAACATGCACGATGAATTATTTATTTTTCTCTTTAAAACTTGAATTACATAAAACTTTATCTTTCCAATTGTTTATAATTTAAAAAACATTGCAATAACATTGCTAAATTTATTACAGTCCTAAATTAATCAAAATATAAGCTGTCTAATTTTTTAGCTCTACAATATTTTTACATTTTTATATTATATACAATTAAAGTAGAATTAAACATTATGCAATTTATTTCGATCGATATTATTTACCTCTTTATTGCATCAACAATGAAATTTAAACATTATTTTGATAAGAAAAATAAATATATATAAATTACAAATATAAATTAAATTTAAATATTGATAGAACTTATATTAACTATTAAATTTTTTTAACATTTATTTACACGTGCACATAAAAAATATCAGATAATATATATATATATATATATATATATATATAGTATGAGAAATATATTTAATATATATGATATATACTTTTCATAACTTAAAAGTTGTGAAGTATATATATTTAATATATTTCTTTTTTTTTTAGAGAGAGAATTTGCGCTTAAAATAAAAAAATTAAATTATATTAATTACTTTTTAATGCGTTCATAAAGAAAAAGTACGTATATATCTTTTGCACACAAAAAATCGAGAAGAGAGATCGATATGAAATGAAAGATTATAAAAAATTATCTTAGTAAGATTTATGAATTTATAAAGCGCGTGTAAAAGAATATTTCGAGCAATCGTAAACGTTACGCAAATATTGTATCGTTATCCGTTTACACACACTAATATCGATCGTACGTACAGCAATATGTGTATGATACACAGTCGAGATTACAAGTCTTCGTATAATTTCGTTAACAATAAGTTCAGGATTGAATGTTGTTGGCGCGCGATCTTTATGTCTATTCGTGAATAGATAAATAACGACAATAAAATCTTTTTTCGCGTGCACAAGTCATCGATTAATAGTGATCTGCGGAAATATTAAATTGTGTTAATTAACAATCATAACACCTCTGAATATTTAAATTATTAATTTTATATATGTACAAAAATTGAATCCTTATTTCGTTATCATAATATGTAACTATAACTGCACTATATATTAATGCAATTTGATATAGGAAAAAGAAAGTCTTGAGCCCCTCGAGATTCTATTGATGACGTCGAGCAAGCAATGCAGAAAAATAATAAAATGGCGCGAGCGTTATCATAATGATAATTAATACATCATTGGTTGGTTCGGTTGGTTGTCTTCAAGTCCCCACTCAGTTCGAGTGTCATAAATATGTATACATGTCGTCAGCATTTCCACGTAGTTTTCTCAACGGTGAGATCTCCCTCCACACGCGCGCGAGTTCATCTTCTTCGATTTTTTCGATAATCGAGATTATTTTCCGCATATAATAAACGCAAATTCCATTAATTTTCTTACAAATAATATAAAATTTTCATGTCCAGTGTTATCCTTTCGGCAGTGAGCGGAGTGTAAATCGCCGTTCCTCGGAAATATTCTCAATATCAATTGATAAGAAGATTAAGAAGCAGAATGTTCCTGGCGCGCTGCACATTTGTTTCGCGGTCGCTCGCGAATTGCGCCGGCAAAATCGGCGCGTGCCGCGCATCGAGCTATTACAAGATCGACGAGAACGTCTTCGGGCTGAGCGACGAACAGCGAGAGGTTAGTAACCAGTCGCGTGATGACGTTGGATCGTGCCAACGCGAGTCGATGGCTTTTATCGCCGATAGTGGAATCTCGACCGGTCGCATTGGCTTCTGTCCACAGGACGCGGAAACGCTTGCCGCGCGGCAAGAAGCGACGCGGTAGCCAATCAACGTGTTGCTTTTCCGTAAGAACCAATAGTTTATTGGCTACCGCGTCGCTTCTTGCCGCGCGGCAAGCGTTTCCGCGTCCTGTGTACGGAAGCCATTTAGACGCGGCAGGATCCGATGTCGCGGGGGCTCTCGCGCCAGTAGCTAATCGATTTATCGCTTTTCCATAAGATTTTAAAGAAGAATAATAAATTGATTAGCTATAACACACTATATGTCTCTCTGACAAAGGGTTTGTTTTCTATTGCTGAACTGGCTGCACTAGTTTAGCAAATAGACAACTAACAGACCTAAGATACTATTAACTTAACTGTACGTAAGTACATTATTCGCGTGGGGTATAAAAGCTAATAGTTATTTTGCTCTAATTTCAGAAGTTTATAATAAGATACTAAATTCGCCGAATAAAGTTTTTTTATCGATTAAATGCTGCACAAATGTATAAAAGATATATACGAACATTATCGATCTTTATTTAATTGTAAAATCGATCATTGAAGAGAACAGTGAAAATTGAGATATAACTCGTAGTGTAGTCTAGAGTATGACTTTGTGTGTATAATAGTCTTTTAAACGATTCCGAATGCGATTCCGTTAACCAATAAATTGCTCTATCACGTCACAATTTTAAAGTTGTGATTAAAGTTGCAGAAAAATGACAATTTTAGAGTAGGTACTCTGCAGTTTTTCTGATGGGATGTAGAGGTTCCGTAAGGCACCCTGCGCGACGTTAAGATAAGAGAAATTGAGATAATGTGTAACACCCGGTGTCATGTGTGTTTGAAAGAATTTTTTTTAAAATAATTTCTTTTTAAATTTTTTTAAATATGTAAATAATTTCAACGGCACTTTTTATTTATATCAATTGATTTAACAATGTTCCAAGTACATCTGGAAATTTTTTCAAGCTGATCGCACTCGTCAATTTAAAATGGTGGACGATCAAAGTGTGTGTGGGGTCAGATTGACCCAGAGTGTTCTCCGTGAATGAAAAAATAGGTGTGTTCTCGGAGGGTTAAAGTACAAAAAAGAAAATAGAATTTTAACGTTTCTAGCATCGTTTTGATTATTATTTGTTACAAATTTAACAATAATTATTGGTATTATTTTGGGAGTTCTATATATTTTTGCAGACCACGCGCCGGAAGAGCTTTATCTATGTTCTGTTCGTTAAAATCGTCTTCAGATTGTTCTTCGTTAATAAATACATTACTTTTTCTCTACCATAAACCTTTCAACCTATTCTTACAACTGGACCTACAATTTTTTTCATCATTGTTCCTTTCTTTATCTTTATCTGCATCTGAGTGATTGAAGCGAATTAATAGATTTCTTTTTACGTTGCCCCTTACTTACAGTTCTTAATGTTCTCTATCTCGACTACCTTATACTTCAAACTTTGGATACTGCACTTTCGATGAGTTATTTAATTTCAATAACTGTCGGTTCTCGCTGTAGGTTTTATATATTAGGACTATTGATCTCAACAGGAAACAGTTGTGAATGTTGCACTCGATCTCTGTCACTGGATATGACGATTTCCGTAAAACCTTGACAATGATTGACGCTGCAAAAACTATCCGTATTATAAATACGATGATGATAATGACTAGAACTCGGATTTTTTATATGTAGATTGATGGAAAAGAGCAATTAATCATTAAGATTATATGTTATTTATAATGTGCAACATATAATTTATATTTATATGTTGCATACGGTTCGATCTCTATCGCCGGATATGACAATTTTCGCAAAACCTTGACAATGGCTCTGCTGCAAGAACTATCATGATAATGATGACGACATTGATGACATTGAGTGTTGCACACTACCACAGTTTCTTTTATCACACGATGCGACGTCGCAGAATACCCCACGAAACCCCTCCGCTTCTGAAAAGCCGCAGAGATTTTCCTCTCACCCCCCCAAGCTTACTAGAAATATCGGCTTCTCTCGCTTTCCTCCCTATGCCCACCACTTTTTCGCCGGAAGAAAGGCACTCCCTCGAACTCTGCATCCACCACTTGTAAGATTCCCCCTTTTATCCCTCTCGCCGAACACTTCTGAATTACGGAAAACATTTTATTACTCTCGCGTCCTTGTGCTTGAAAACTCTTTTTTTGTTGAACAGTGTAAATATCGATGCGTTTCATTTATTTCTTATATAATATATAGTTACAATTAAAAAATAGAAAAACGTGCGGAATACTATCAATTATAGCTCTGTGATAATGATGATTGTAACTTACTATGATTATATATATATACTGCAAAATATTATTATTTTATATATTATATTAATTTAATTGTTAATTATCATTATACACTACGTGTTCTTAAACCATAAATAGCCATATTAACAGTTAACTAAAAATTGATAAATATTAACGCAATTGTAATTTAAACCAGTTAAAAAATAAATGGATGGCGGTTCAATCGATGGTTTTTGTTAGTCGTTTTACGAAGACGATTTCAAGCATTTTGACGCATGTTCGTGACTTTATCGCCACGGTCCGTCATAGTATTTTGAATATGTAGTGAACAGCTAATAATAGGCACGTGCACTATCTTTTGACATTGTACTGACATTGTATTTGCGTATTGTATTGATATGGCTCGATTATTTTTGATACATTATATGACATGCATTAATATCAATCTCCCACTCTTCATGTCGATTTTGTTTTTACGGGAAACCACTATATATGTTAGTACTGTTCGAGCTGTCGAGGCAACAAACTCTATGTAGATCAACAATCCAAATTATTTTATCATTCTTAATTTACCCGCGAATCGCATATTCAAAGAAAATGTCCCACGACTCTCACGTCGAAGATTCTCAAAGATGGCTCGACCAGGTGATGGCGAGTATCATCGAGAATCTTGGATTGGACGTTGACAAAGCTCGATACGAAATCTCCAAATCTATCAACTTTATAATGACAATCGTGTATTACGTACGCCTGCAGTTTAAGAATAAAGCAAACGATCAGAACGAGGAATTGTCTATGGTGCTAAAGAGATCAATGAAGATGAAGAACTTCATCCACATAAGTCGCATCGATCTTCAATTTGACAACGAGATTCTGTTCTATCGAACGTACGTCCAACCGAACGAGAGGCATTTTTACGCAAGATGTTACTACGCCGAAAAACGGTCGCCCACCGATTTTGTGATCGCCCTGGAGAACGTTAACGAACGAGGATATCATCCTTGCTCATACCCGCATAACGCTCCTTTCGAGTACACGTTGGCGGGGATGCGCGAGTTAGGACGATTTCACGGTAAAGGGTACGTCGTGAAGGAACTGCAGCGGGAAAAGTTCTTCGACGTCGTGGCGCGACTGCAAGAGTCTAGATACGTGAAAAGAAGCGTGTTTGAAGTTACTTTCAATGTTAAGGCGACGCGATCACTGGAATATCTCCGCAGACAAGGCCACGATGCAGCTTTCTGCGACAGGATGGAAGCCTTCCTCACGAACGCGTTTGACGAAATGATGAAGATAATAAAACCGCTTGAACCTCTGGCCACGTTGTGCCACGGCGACTTTCTATTGAACAACATTCTCTTTAAGGCGGATGAGGGTGGACGATATCGCGCGATGCTGATCGATTTCGCGCTTATTAGATATTCGACGCCCGTCGTCGATCTGTCCACGTATCTCTGCAACTGTTGCTCGAATGAAGAGATACGAGAGAAATTTTTCGACATCATGCGAGCTTATCACGACGCGCTGATGGAGTATTTGCTGGACGCTGGCGTTCAAGACATTGAGAAATATTCATATAACGCTCTGTTGGACGATTTTAGGAGGGGCGCTCTCTTCGGTTTTATAGTTGCATCCCATTTTTTACCGGCAATATTAGGATATCTCAAATCAGAAACGATAGTACAAGATACAATTAGTCTAGGCTTTTTGAAAGGTGCAAAGAAGCAAAAATATGTCGGCGGAGACGAAGTGTGTAAAATACTTGCTGATATATTGTTGCATCTGAGAGATCTTGGCTGCTTGAAACATATTTTATAATGTGAGATAATTCACATAAAATGCATATATAAGATACAATTTATATCGATTTTAGTAACTATGAAGTATATATGTCGAAAGATTTTTAAGTGATAATTAAGGTGATCAGGTAATATAGATTCGTAATTATAAAGCAAATAATTTATTTTATAAATATTGTTGTCTCTCTCTCTCTCTCTCTCTCGTTGTCATGTCTATACGAGAAATAGTAGTTACATTATAATACAAAGACCGAATTGCAGGTGTAATTAGAGGCGAAATATAATGAATCACGTTCGACTTTATAGTGTCTCGTGCGAAATATTACGGATAAAATTGTCTATCATAGTTTAAAACTTCGATATTGCAATAATATTCAATTCAAAGGAAGTAATGCAAACTCGTATAACCAACAAAAACATAAACAATAAATGTACATCTTATTTTAATAATAATTATAATTCACATGAAAATATCTTGAAACATAGTATCCGCTTATATAAACTTCCCTTCGCCCCATTCGCCTCAACGTCTTTGTAAAATTTTAAAGTTTAAGCTAGACACCTGGACAGTCTCATTTACACATATATATTGTCTAAAAAAAAGTCTTAAAGCATCTTTACGTCGTCTTTTAGACATGTGTGCTATCTACACTGTTAAATTCGTAGTGTCAAATTATACTCAATTTGAATCATTTTTAACAATTCCCATAGGTCGCCACTGCTCAATATGTCGTTAATTTAACTAAATTAACCAAGCGAGTGTCAAAGTAATACTGTTTTGTGTTAAAGTAATAAATCTCGACATACATGGTGGTTAAAAATAACAAAATGTTATTTAACACACAAGGTATTGGTTTAAATTTCATCTTTTTAACAGTGTAGACAGTATTTTACAAGCGACTTAAATATTCTTATGTACGCGCTAACAATGGTTAATAAATATTTTACTTTTAAAATTTGCCTTTTCTACATGTTGTACTTTTAATACTTATCAGTGCTCGTTTGAGAATAATTTATACTGTTGATGCAAGAATGTGATATTTACAGTAGATTTTACAGCAGAATTTTACATTACTTTTGCATTAGAAATGTACTTTATACATAATCGATCATGATAATAGTTGTAAAGTCACAATAGTAAAGTAGACTTATAATTTGTTACCTACAGCTAATGATCTTGCGTTCGATAAAACTATAATTTTTTGCAAGTTTCTTTGATAACAAAACTGGACTTGTGTAACGATCATTTCTTTCTTACAGAAGAAACAAAAAATATTTTACGAAAAATATCAAGCAACATGAAACCTAATACTATTATGTATAAATAGTATGTCAATTATAGGACATTAATGTGTCATAGAAGATTTTATCAATAGTTCCCAAAGTAGATTAATAAGTATTGGAAATTATCAAAAATGAATAAAAAATTATTCAAAAACGATATTAACCCTTAGCTGGCACTGTGGGGTATTAAACGCCCCAGTCTAGTTCAGCTTTAATTTAAGCCCCCCCTACAGTACGAAAATGATACTAAAAAATGGAAGAGTTAAAATATAAGAGTTATGAATTTTTGAGTGAAAACAGTCATTTTTTCGTTTTCTTTTACGTTTTCTCCAATTTTTTTTATACTTAATATTACATTTTATCAAAATAACCTATGACATTTGTTAAAACAACATTCGAAAACTATCTTGGAATTTTTTTAAATAAAAAAAATCAATAGCTAGTGTGCCCTAGTGTGACAGCTATGCGATTCTGGTAAAAAATGTGCCAGCTAAGGGTTAATAAATAAAATTAGTATATTACACTGAAAATTTATATAGGTAATTGTGAGTTTTGCATCACATTTGGTATTTTTAAATGATCGAATCAATTGGTTACTTGAGATTAATTTTTTCCAAAAAATGCTTTGTAAAAGTATCTACGGATTGTTTAAGATTCTTTTTATGCCTTTTTATCATGTTTATAATGGTTAACAAAAGTGTTTGAATCTTGATGAAAATAAGTTTCTGCGAATTTTTTTACCTGAAACAAATTAGTTGCAGATGTTTATTAATAATAACTTATTTTTATGCAGCGATTCCATAAAATATAATATTTTTTAACATAATAATAACAATAAATATATATGTTATGCACAAAAATACATTTAATCCCTTAGCTGCGGAAGTATACAGTATACCAGTTATAGAAGTATTGCATATCGCTTATGGAAAGAGAAGTCGTTACTATAATGAAGAAAGATGTACATAAATGTTATAAAATTTTATTTTAGTGCTATTGTATGCTTTAATAGGAATACTTTGAGAAAGAAACAAAGATTACAAAGATTTGATTGACTTTGAATAATTATTAATAGCAATAATTATTAGCAATCTGTTGTTCTTTCTTCAGCTTCGTTCGCTCGTTTTCAATTTCGCACAGAAGGAGCTGGCGCCCAAGGCCGCTGAGATCGATAAGAAAAATAATTTCGACGAATTGAGGGTAAGTGTTCTATGCATCGTGAAAAACGATCTTAGTGCAGAAAAGAAATTCAACGAAATCGCGAACTGCAATGAATTAAATTCGATTTCGCGTCCCAATCTCGACGTTCTAATCGACAATCCTATTAAAAAAAAAAAAAAAAAAACAAATTATACGGATACAGACGTTTTGGAGGGAGTTGGGTAAACTAGGCCTTTTGGGCCCGACGGTGAAGCCGGAGTATGGTGGCACAGGGGGCACGTATCTCGATCATATAGTTATCATGGAGGAAATAAGCAGAGCATCGGCTGCTATCGGGCTCAGTTATGGTGCACATTCGAATCTCTGCGTCAATCAGATCCACCGAAACGGTACGGAGGAACAGAAGCGCAAGTACTTGCCTAAGGTAACTCGGAACGTTACATCTCTCAGAGAATCTTAAATTATAATTTAAATTTTAAATATAAATTTATGATGTATATCTACAGTTACATAAATTATAAATTATAAATAGAAGCTTTCTGAATTCATGTCAGACACACATCAGGCCTAACATTAAATCTTTGAAGTCTTGTATTATAAAAAGCATATACATATATAATATTTCAGTAAATAAATATTCCGGTGAATAAATTCGAATAAATTGTAATTACAATTATAAAAGTAGATTGGGTATTTCTATTAGCTTTCTCACGAAGATAAAAAGGCGCCTTTGATGTCTCCGTCGATGAAATTGCACTCATGTCGCTTGTGGGCGCGCGCGCGCGCGCGCGCGCGGCGGCGCAATCATCGATGATATAAATAAATTATTCGTATTATACGAGACATCTCTCCTGTAGCTGTGCAGTGGCGAACACATGGGCGCGTTGGCGATGTCGGAGGCGGGTTCCGGGTCCGACGTCGTCTCCATGAAGCTGCGGGCCGAGAGGAAGGGTGACCACTACGTGTTGAACGGCAACAAGTTCTGGATCACCAACGGCCCGGACGCGGATACGCTGGTCGTCTACGCGAGAACGGATCCGAACGCGGATAAACCGCAGCACGGTATCACCGCCTTTATCGTCGAGCGCGGCACGGAAGGCTTCAGCACGGCGCAAAAGCTGGACAAGCTTGGAATGCGCGGCTCGAGTACGGGTGAACTGATTTTCGAGGACTGCAAAGTGCCAGGTAAGTCCGGCGCTTAAAGAAACGCGGAAGAGACAAAGATCTTACTGTATATCCGGATTAAGAGATATATTAAAAGAAATATAAGAGAGTAGGGAATTTCAGAAATTGTCAACATTTTATTAAGTTTATTAAAATCAATTATTATCCTTTCGTTTTTTATATAAAAGTTCCTTGTCTAAAAAAATTGTGAATTTCTGTTATAGCCGCGAACGTTTTAGGAGAAGTTAACAAAGGTATTTATGTGCTCTTCAGCGGACTGGATTTGGAACGATTAGTATTATCCAGTGGACCCGTGGGGTAAGTTCTCGTCAGGAAAACAATGAATTTTATAACATAAAATTGCACTTGATGTTCTATAGTTTTTCCACGTTGTATTTTGCGCGTTAAAGGAGGTTCTATCAAGATTGTCAGATGCATCTTTTACGATCAATGAAATATAAATTATTGAAAATCCATTATATTGCGTATTATATATATAAATTTTTACATTTTGACGTGTATTACAGTGCGACAGAAACTTCAATATTAAAAATTTATTTTCGTCAGATTATCGACAAATAATAAATATGTTTAGGTTTTATTCACAAATGAGCGTGTCTATATTTCACTGTGTGCGATTTGAACGTAAATTTTAGAATTTTGCAAGCTTGTTGCGACATCGCCTTTGAGTACGCTCATTCGAGAAAGCAATTCGGGCAATATCTCGCGCAATTCCAGTTAATACAGGTAAAACAAGACTCCCATTGTCTGTTTATTTGAAAAAAATTGTTACGATCTCCAATTGATGCCGTCCAATTCTAATCACGTTTCAGGGGAAGATAGCGGATATGTACACGGCTCTGAGCGCGAGCAGGAGCTACTTGTACTCTGTCGCGAGGTCCTGCGACGCCGGTCACATAAATCGCAAGGATTGCGCCGCGGTGCTCCTTTTCTCCGCCGAGAACGCAATGAAAGCAGCGTCGGACGCAATACAGATACTTGGTAAATCTATTATCGACACAGTATAGTACTTAATAGTACTTAATAGTACAGTACTTGTAAATTATTTATAAAAGAACAGACGTAGAAGATATATAAGATCGAACTTATTGATGGAGAAATTTTTAGACGTTTATAGCGATATTTATTTAAGGATAATCTCTCGACAGGTGGCAACGGGTACATCAATGATTACGCGACGGGAAGATTGCTGCGAGATGCGAAGATCTACGAGATCGGTGCGGGCAGCAATGAGATACGACGTATAGTCATCAGCCGAGCGATCACCGAAGAATATCTATAAAACAACGAGCTCTTCGTAGTATCATCCATGAATGCCCATAAGAACATTCTTTTAAATGGTAAAATAGACTTTGTTTATCTATCTCTCATTTGTCATTTTTATTAAAAATGAATTATTATTATTTTTTTATTAGTATAATTAGTTTATTATATTTTTATATATTGTTTTGAGTCTTTATTCCACTTGATAGGAGTAAGCGAGAGGTTTTATACATTAAATATGTTTTATACGCGAAAGAGGAACGCTGTTGTCTTTAGTTTCCACGAACTCCCGGATGTACCAAACTAATTCCGATGGTTCCTTCTTTTTCTCTCTTTTTTTTGAATTCGCCCTGCAATGCGTAATTAACCGGTGATTCATTATCATCGACCATCAATGCCGGGCATATCGCATATTGGCGACGCGTTAATGATCGTATAAATTAAGGTAAAGTGAGTTACTAGAGCGATTGACTAACCTTTCGCGCTATTATAGGTTGCTAATTTAAGTCCTACACGCGTTCTCTTTTTCCCTCAAATATACAATTAAATTTGAATTAAACATTATGCGATTTATTTTGATCAATATTATTACCTCTATTGCATCAAACATTATTTTGATAAAAAAAATAAATCTAAATTAATAAAAGTTACAAGTATAAATTAAATTTAAATATTGATACAATTTTATTAACTATTAAACTTATCTAAAATTTATTTACATCGTGCATATAAAAATATCAGATAATATAGTATGAAGTATATTGTATAAATGAGCGAAAATGAGCGTCAACAAAGGTGAACGTGGTAATTTCGCTTTGACGCTAGCGTCAAAGAAATGAAGTTGAATTTGTTTAATATTCAGCGTCGTCGCTGAATCGTCGTTAATCGTCCTAGTACAATCAAACATAGACTTCGAAATACGTAAAATATTAATTATTTTCAAGTGATATCTTCAAGTAATAATATTTTATGGATATGTATATATAAATAAAAGATATTATTTTGAAACATTTTTGCTTGTTGAAAATGAGCGTCGAGCGTCAATGTGAAAAGGCACACCTTAACTTTCAAAAAACTGAAAATAAAAAAGAATAACCTATATATTGAGAATCAATATCTATGAAAGATCTCAATTCAGTCTTTTAAATTACAGAAACAAAAAATTTCATTAGAAATTTTTTATTGTTTATGTATATAGGTATATGCGAGTACATTCTTCGAGGCAAACAAAAGCTTTTGAGGTTTAATTATTAAAAATATTTTTGTACCGTGTGTGAGGGATTTAAGAGACTGCTCTCTCTTACTTCTATTTTTTTACAAAACACAAAACACCCGCATGGAATATTCATTGGAATATATTGTTATTAAATCGTTTGAATATTTATCATTAATTATATTGAGAAAATTGATGGAGAACTATTCTGTTCAATTTTACTCGCTCTACCTATCAACGAGAAGTGATACAGTTATTACCAAACATCCTATGATATAAATATCATAAATAATATGTAAATATTTAAAAAAAGATAAATACATTTTAATATATAAAATAACTGTAATATAATTTTGCTTTCAAAATTTTAAGAATGTGTAAAGTCAAATTCGAATAACCATGTTTAGTGTCCGTATTCTAACGAAAAATCCAAGGATATTATATGTGACAAGAAAAAGCGACGCGCGTGTGAGAGAGGAGAGAGTGAGATTTCTTGCAAACCGAGACTAGTATTATATCGGCTATTGACATTCTGTGTTTATTATGAAATCCGTTATCTACGACATTGTTAGTCTGTGGTGACCTACCGAAGGAGTAAGATCGCAACAATCGAGAGCATATTACCAACGTTCATATTTCAATTCGCAATAATCACAAATATATAAATTATAGCCGAAAATTATTTTGTAACAATACTTTTTTATCAGTAACCATATATATATTCACTATTTTGAGTGCTATATATATACTTAGACTACAGACTGTGAGAAGTATGCAGCATATATTATCCGACAATACTGTGAGATACGAAATTTAATGGTAAGTTAAATAACTGAGAGGAAAGAAACGAACTCTTTGCAATTCAACATTTTTGCAACAATGTAACAAACGCAACTGACATAATATAAAATATTACTAAAGTTGAAAATGACAAGTGTCATTTGAATAAGTGTATATATATATATATATATATATATATATATATATATGTTTCAATTCTTAATGTAACGATTTTTCATGTAATAATTCCATATCTGAGCATGGCTAATTAATTGCTACTACTTCATTAGTATTAGCCAAATTATTTATTTAATATAAATGTTCCGGCAGGTACTTGTAGCAGAAATTAATTCAATATGAATCTGGCACAGATAAGTAGCAGTTTAATATTTATTACCACAATAGCTATTGTTACCGGTAAAGAGCTAAATAATCCCAGCTTTAAAACACAATTTTATTTACCGTTTCCGGAGTTGGGCGTGTTTCCGGTGCACTATGCCATACGGCTAACTGCACTTATCGAAAAATATGATTTATATATGACACAACCTTCAGATATAAAACAAGAATACAGCAGTATTCTTCCTTATATAAAATCCTCTATAACCATCAATATCATACAATCAACGCATAAAATACGACTGCACACATTAAATATACATAACTCGGGCATAACGTTAACTGGACGCAATAATAATGATAATATACCTTATGCAGTAAGAGAAATAGAATATATCTCTGAAACGAACATTTTAGAAATTTATTTCTCAGATATATTATATCCCGGGGTTTACAGCCTAACATTAGACTCTCGAGGTCAAAATACAGAAAACGTATTCAAAAGTTCATACATAAACAGAGAAAAGAGAGAGAGTATAATGTAAGTAAATATCGAGAATATACATATAAATATCTCGATAAATATACAATATGATACAATATCTATAATGTAATCTTTCTTTACTGTTTTACACAAAATACTTTCCATTTTATTAACATACTGAAATACTTATAATAATCCTATACGCTATATATTCAAAATAATTAATTAATAGCACGCTGAGCAGGCTATTTGTACAATTCTATATTTTCAATTCTAAATGATATTATTGAAATCATTATCATACTTTAATTACAAATTTATTAGTGTATATAAAAAATTTAAGATAATTTTGAAAACTATTAAATTGCGGTAGGTATTTGTTTGCACCACACATTCAAGTGGGCGGAGCCCGACGATTATTTCCTTGTTGGGATGAACCACACTTCAAGACCACGTTTGCCATTTCTGTAAAGCATCATCGCAATCTTACGGCTTTATCCAATATGCCGTTGAAAGTTCAGGATAAGGATAATGATGACTTAGTGTGGACATACTTTCATACTACTCCTCCGATATCCACATATCAAGTTTCGATTATTCTGACTAATTTCAATCACATTCTTATTAAAGAAAACATCATTAAGTTATGGTACAAAACGGGCTCAATACTGCAGTCATTAAAATATGCCAAACAAGTTATAAAAAATATCACGGTGCATTTGGAATCTGAATTTTATGGAATAAAAATAAAGATTCCAAAAATGGATCATGTTGCAATTCCGAATTTTCCGCACGACGGCACGTCGAAATGGGGACTCATCTTTCACAGGTAATACATAATTCCAAATATAAAACAATTATTAATATTATTTGAATTTACAGTATCTAAATATACGAATTTTATGCATAACTTTAAATTAATTAAAAAGATAAACTAATAAAGTAATTAATATTATTTTATATATAATATTAATTGACACTTATATATGTATATATATAAATCTTCTAAAAAACAAACTTAACAATCTTAGAATACAAATTTTATTATATTTTAAAAATTAATTTAAACAGTAGATATTTAGCGATATATTACACATTTAATAACAAAATATTTATACAAAGAATAAAAATAACTTTCCAGTCATAATTTAATATTTCAAAATTGTATCGCAATTTAATCTTTTTTCAAATATTTTATACAGTTTACCAAATGATATCGACGTGTATAAATTAAATTACAACATTTTACTTTAAATAAAAAAAATTATTTTGTAAGCAAAAGCGCGTTTATAATAATTATCAGGGAAGAAGATCTTATCTATGATGAAAGATTAGACACAGTTATGCGTAAAATAGAAATCGCACATTCCTTAGCACCTAAAATAGCATATCAATGGCTTGGTAATGCAATCACCCCATCTTCGTGGACAGATTTTTGGTTACACAATGGTCTTGCTGTATTATTCGGAGAAGAAGCTATTGCTAAGGTAATTTTATATTTTCCAATATCGCACAAATGTATATGTGTGTCAAAAATATATTTGAAAGTTATCCAAGTTGTTCCCATTCCGTAAGCCCAGAATAACGATGGATTATGTTAAAAACTCCTATAGAAAAAATTTATACTACAATAAAAAATTTAGTTAAAAAGTTTATGTACGTTAAACGTGGGATAATATAAAAAATTAAATAAAAACATTTGTTATTTAATTTTGACACTATCTAATCTTCCAATTTTGTAATATTTTATTTTAATAATTTAATTTGTTATTACTTTTTCTATTAATTTAGAAAGTAACAAAATCTTTATGACGATAATGAGCATAGCAGCATTTAACCAGAGTGTAAACAACCAGTACAATCCAGTGGGTTTATTCTGTAACTATATTAACGACAGTTTCGTTATCGTTATATTGTCATTGCGCAGATTTTTTACCGTATATGTATAATATCTGCGCAACGCAAATATAACGATAACAAAACTGTCGTTAAGAGTTACAGAATAGGCCCACGGTATTCATATAATTACTAATCTTTACTTTTAGGTCTTTAATAATTCTGAGATAATGGGCTTATTCATAGTTCAGACGCAATACCATTCTCTTCATTTAGATTCTCATTTTGATATGAATCCTCCAAGAATTAACAGCCTGTCGGAGATTGATTCAATTTTTGGGTCTGTCAATTACATGAAAGGTAAGAAATGTAAAAATCGGTGAATAATTAAAATTTTTTAGACAGTTTTTGTAAAAATAGATATAATTAAAAAAAGAATGTAAAAAACCGTGTAATTTAAATTATTTAAAGCATTAAATTTAATTATAATATCCAATTATAATATACTACTATGATTATAGTAATCATTGTCTTGCGAATGCTGCAAAACGAAATTACCGATAAAATGTTTCGAGAAGGTGTCCGTACATTGCTACGCAATTAGTGAGTAATACAAACAAATATAGCTAAATATTGCAAATACAGTAAAACTGCCACATCTCCTTGAAAACATTGTACATTTTTATTCGCATTACTCTCTGTACATTTAAATATTCTTAATTATCTTTTGTTCTTATTTCTTCTGTCCCTTATAGCTATATTTTCTTCAACTTTTTGTATTCTTTTAATTATTTTTCAAAATGTATTCCTTTAAATCTTTATATCTTAATTTATTTATTTTTATTTGTCTATTTTATTTATTTTTACAAGTTTTATCGAATTCTATGATTCTTTGTTCAACTAATTAAAAAAATTTAATTAAATCATACATACATTAAATTGCAAATTTTTACCAGTTATATTATGAATTATAATATTTAATATAAATTATGTATACGATATATATATAGTGTATACATAATTTATCTGTACGGTGTGATATGGTATTTATACATATTTGTAATGTGTGACTGTGTTATAGAACATAGTATAAACATATAAGATAAATTGCAATTTTATATTATTATTAAAAATTGTTTGTACTATGTACTGTCAATAATAATGCATTTTGCGTTTAGCATGTCTACCCCACTGACTCCCAATAATTTTTGGGATATATACATTCAAAGAAATTTAACTAAGGCATATTATTATAACATATCTCCTGATTTCCAAAAATGGATAATATATAGACATTATCCTATCATAAACTGGACACAAAAAAACCCTCAAATAAGAACATTGACGCAATATTGTGTCAATACAACGAGTTATGGTAAATGGTGGATACCTGTAAGTTTAATAACAAAGATTTTCGTAGTAGGAGTCATTAATATATTGCTTACACCGCAAGAGCCGTCTAAAAATATAAAATATTTCGAGTACTCTGCTGAAGATGATCGGATAATTGTCGACATTCAGCAAGCTGGTAAATATGTATGAAGCTTCAGAGTATAACTTCTGAAATTATTAGAAAATTATCAGTAAAATAATAAGATGAATATCAACAACCTGTACTTGTATAAAAGTGCGAATATATATATATATATATATATATATATATATATATATATGCGTGCACAGGCGCATGATCATGTACAGGTGTAATAAGTTCAAATTTATCTATCTTATATAATTTTAGCATCATAAGAAAGAAAAAAAATGCGAAAGTATTTTTATCCCAATATAATCACGCAAATATAATTATCGTTAAGTATTTTTATTACACAACAGGATATTATCGCGTAAATTATGAAACAAATAACTGGCGTAAAATTGCATATTACCTAAATTCTGGAGAATATAAAGATGTAAGCGCTATTAATCGTGCTAAAATTATCGATGACGCATTTTATTTTATGATGACGCGCAAGATCAATTCATCTATATTCTGGGAACTCACAAAATACTTGTCGCGAGAGACAGATTACGTGGCATGGTATCCTATGTTCAAAGTGTTTGAATATATATCGAGTGTATTTCCATTAACAAACAACAATATTAATTTTATACATATTAAGGTAACGAGCCACAGTTATAAATTAATAAAAACATTAATTAATTTAACAAACATAATAATTAAATAATACAAAAAAATATGAAAATTCAGATAGCATGTAAAACATTTATTTATATCAACAATTGTTAAGTAATTTTCAAATGTAACATATACTGCTAAAGTGATTCTATTACAGTTCTTCATAATCCCATTTCGATATAAAATATCAGAAATTTCGGACCAAAGTGGTCTCGGCATTATAATTTGAGCGTCACATTTTATTTGTATGACGATAAGCATAGAGTTATTTTGCCGATATTAAAACTAGAAAAAAATGTACTGAAAGCTGAAAGAATTTTAAGACGCAAATTGATCATGCCTCTTATATAAAATTTATATGATTACAGGAAAGAATGAGAGAATTATTAGCTAAGTCTTTGGAGATACTAGGATTTGAAGATCGTCCGATGGAAAGTGACTTCACTAAATGTCTGAGACAAGAGATCGTAAAATGGGCATGTACAGCCGAATTGTCTAACAATAAGTGCCTACAAATGGCAATAAGATCGAAGCTAAAACAATATCTAGACTATTCTA
This sequence comes from Temnothorax americanus, assembly GCF_048541705.1. NCBI lineage: Eukaryota > Metazoa > Arthropoda > Insecta > Hymenoptera > Formicidae > Temnothorax > Temnothorax americanus. The sequence continues at coordinate 2,159,656 of NW_027509371.1, read as the reverse complement.
AATTAAAGTAATATTTTTGTGTGTAAATGAAATTATTGGTTATAGTCCGTTACGCACGACAAAATGTTTTCTTATAGTTACTCTTATTATCTTATTAAAAATTGTAGAATTTTACGAGAGTTAGAAGGAATGGGCGTACTGTAGGGGAACTGTGCCTAATATCGCTGTTCCTTGTTCCTAATTTGAACGTACTCTACGATACGTATTGCATTTTATCACGTAGTCAAAATAATGTCAATTTGACATTATATTGACCAAAAAATGATGTAAATTTCGTCAATATAACCTTTTTCCTAGGAGTAAATCGGCCAGGCGGGACGCTGATCACATATCCCACCCTATAATTCGTGAAACTCTATGGACTTTTTTATGATTGTTAAAAGAGGATATATTTACCAACCCTATTTTGAGTTGTGTCTATTTCCAGCACTTAAATTGTGTATTATATAATTGTGTTTTTAATAAATATATATATATGTAAGGGTACAACACTAGAAATACCTTTCTTATGTTGTCAAATGCTACATTTTTTTTTTTTTTTTTTTTTAAAGTAAATTCAAGTCACGGAGATCACATTATGACAATCTTAGAATAAAATAAAGTAGTTTGGTTATATTTTTATAATATTTTTTAGTCAAAATTTTAGATTTATTAAATATGGTGCGATATTAAGCATAGTTCCCTTAAAAATCTTAATGCTCCGATTACATGACCACTTCTAAAGCCCATTCTACAATAGCCGTAAAGTATTCATTAAGACGTAAGCAGTAAGCTATTGACTAATGGGATTTTTACAATCCAAGAATGATCGGCTGTAGTTGGTTAATTTTTACTGCTTACGTCTTAAAACATACTTTTACGGCTATTGTAGAATGGGCTTAACAATGGTTATTTAAGAAACCTAACCTAACAAAAGTATTGCATATAACTTTGAGGGCAGTAAATAAGTTGAATTTTTTCTTGTATTTATAAGCTGACGTATTATAGATATGATATTCCACTTTCATAGCGGCATACATTGGAGAGAAGCAATAAGACAGAATGCAACAAAGAAAGACATCAAAACTTATATCAGAACTGTCCATTCCACTATTGTAAATTATGCTAATGACGAGATCGCCCTTTATAGAATATTATGGAACTTGCAGCACATCAAACTACCGTATAATAATATCTAATTTTTCTATGAATTTATTCTGTCTTTAATCGTGATAAATTATAATATGTATTAATTATATAAATATTATGTACTGCTTTCAGAGAAATAAGTACAACTGCAGCATTAATTGATATTATAAACCATATATATAATACAACACTGCTTAGTATGGTAAGTTTTATAAATCAAAATATTATACTCATTTATCATAAATTCTATTAAACGCGTATTTACGGCACATATATATCTGCGAATGTAAATACAATAAATTGTATATATGTGTGTATATGTTACCGTTAAAACTCGAAATTTGTCAAAACCCGAATTTATTAGGAAATTCTAGTTTTAACTAAGCCTTCTCGGTAATTCGCGTTCTAACCGAAATAATTTAGTTAAAACTAGAATTAAATATTGACAAAAATATTGACAAATGGAGACCCAGCTCTTATGACCTTGACATTGACATATATTATAGAGGTCACCGTCCTGAGTAACCTTCAAAAAAAGTCGTCACACGTCCTTTATTAAAATGTTGTTAATAAATGTAATTGAGAAATATAACAATTTGTGTCAGTACTATAGCAATAAGTAATTTGCTTAAATGTGTATATCGACAGTATATATGTAGATGAGTGGGGGTAGACCTCGGTTTGCGTGGAAAGTTGAAAATCTAAATCGTACAGTGAGGTGGATCTCGCTTTGCTCGGAAAATATAATGCTCCAGAGAAACATCCACGCAAAGCGAGAGTCCACCTCACCCTACCCCACCCCTACTTACAGGGCGAATAACCGAGGTCTATCATTGTACGATTCGGGTTTTCAACTTTCCACGCTAACCGAGGTCTACCCCCATCCACCCCCGTCTACATGTGTACTCTCTATACACACATATCAGCAAATTACTTCCTTTAGCACTGGCATAAACTGTAATTATATATATCTCAAATAACTTTTTAATAAATATCTAGCGACGGCTAAGATATTCTGAAAGTCACACAGGAGGGTGACATATTTATTATATGTCAAGGTCAAAGTCATCGGTGGTGGCTTTGTTAATGTGTATTTTCACCAAAATTACAATACGTATTAACAGTAAACATTTTGCGAATACTGACATTATATGTTTCAGCTACACGGAACCTTACAGAAACAATGGCCAATAGACTTAGACTGCTTATGTGGACAAATAGAGTCAAAAGTTTACAGCAAGATAGCAGAACGTCGGTCTGAAATTAAAAGGCAAATTGACCATTTCGATATGCTCCTTGACAAATCTATATCGATCACGAAAAAGTCAAATGTTAAAGAGTCAGATGTTAAAAAGCCAGATGTTAAAAAGCCAGATTTGGCTGTTAGTCGCTATCCTGATTCGTATGGTTTTGGAATGGGATTCGTTGAAGATCGAGATAAATCAGTCACGTAAGATGCAGTGAACAACTGTTCAAAAAAATCAAAGACGACACATGTGAAATTATAACTACAGAAAATTACAAAAAAGTTGTACAGCGCCTAATTATTCATCTTAACTTTAAATATTTATTTGTATTTATCTTCAATCAAATATCAATCTATATCATGAAAATTATATCTGTATTTCTTATTTGAAATTTATTTATTTATTTATTATTATTATTATTATTATTATTAATGTATTACTAATCTCTTGCACTATTCTAATTGTATTACTTATAATTTTAAATTATTTATATTACTATTTTGAAATTACATCCCATTTTCGTTATTAATCTAAGCGTTGTAAGAGATTTTGAAACGATTTATAATAAATTATTTATACTGTTATTTTGCATTGTTATTTTTATACACTTCAAACAAAATATCGTATGGTTATCTAATTTATACTTATTACTTCCAACGCATAATGTTTTATATTGTGGATATTAAAAATATTTTTGAGAAGTCATATCAGCAATAAAAATAAAAATAATAATAACTTATTACCAATCTACTTTTTATATTTACATGTTTATGTTAAAGTTTGTATCAGTTTAGGTGCAAGAATATAAAATTTGTACATAGGTACATTCAGCATTTGTAAAAATAAAAATATTAAATTTTGGACGATGCGAAAGAGAATAATTTCTAGAGACTTAAGATTAAAAAAACCTCTGCTTAACCCAAAATACTTGCGTGTATTTAAGATAAACAATTGTAGCAATTGCTTTTATAGTCCAAAAATGCAAAGCGCGGTAATAAGAAAAAATAACTTGTTTGAAATCAAACATAGATAATACATGCATTCCGTGCCAATTGTCTGTTTATAGATACTAATCAAAAAGCAACATTTTTTAATGTTTGTAACATTTTGTTTCTTTTTCTAAAAATTGTAAATTTAAGTTTTAACTGGATGGAAAAAATTGGTCAAAATAAATCAACATGGACAGAATATGACTGTATATGTTTCAACGTGGCAGATATATGAGAAAAATCTGATTATATATAAACTTTTACCATTTTTAGCTTTACTCAAAATTTTTATATTATTACAAGATATTTTGTGCTTTGTGCTTCTGTCGTGGATCGTGGGTCTTCATTTTTACAGGAACAACGTACAGTACTGCTATTTCAAAACTACTGGCTGTGATTGGTCGGTTCCCTCCCCTCTCGAGTCGTATATTGTTTACGTTTTTCCACATATGTTTATAGCCCTAGATAAATTTAAATTTGTCTTAAGATCTGGCAATGTTGTGCTATATATATATATTTTCATTGTTTGGAACGATCGCTCGAGATTAGAGTCCTGTAGTCTATATGACTATAGGACTCTACTCGAGATTCGCCAATCTTAAATGTAAGACCAGACTTTGAATACTATCCTGCAGCGATGAAATAAGCAGATGTGCAGTTATTATTGCAGTCGATGAAGTGAACGTATGTACACATTATTAAGAAGTTGAATTTCACTTACGATTATCGCTCGCATTGACGATAACTAGATGATGACAATGAAAATTTTAAATTATATATAGTATATATATATATATATACACGTTTAAAATATATTTACGTTTACGGAACGTTTGGCTAATTAAAAAATTAGTAAATATTATCGAGAGATACGGTAGTGTCTCGCGTCAAGTATACGCGATTACGCGACGCGACAAGTTGCGAGTATGTTTAAATGTTGACAACCACGCAGTCTTGCGCAATATACGATTGATTTTTAATAATATCTCATCAATGATAAAGGTGATTCATCAAATTTGTTTAAAACAATTAATCAGTTGCCATAAATTGAATGGTTAATCATACAGTTTTAGATTATACAGTTTAATTATTTTCGTCGAAGGCTTATGCAGTGGCAACGAATTTGGCATTCTAACTTTTTATTTTATCCAACTGACAGAAGTGAATTTTATGTTCAGCAAAAAAAAATAAAGTTATTCACTTACAATCATGACAACATTTTATTTTGATTACTGAAGATGCAGAGGTATATTTTAAGAATTTATATTATGATAAAAATATTTGACGTACATTTTTGTATATAAAATTACTTATGATTCTTTGTGGAATACATATGTTAAATACTTTTCTGATGGTTAGAAATCAAATTAAGAAGTGCAAAAAAAGATAATTTTTGTCTCTAATAAAAAAACATGCAGAAATAAAAAATAAACCATTTTAGAATTAAAATAAACTTTATTTTTACAAAAATGTCTATTAAAAAAATAAAGTAAATATTACGACACAACGTTTTCTCTATGTTTAATATTGTAACGATCGCGTTTTCTTGCTCGGAATTCGCTCGCCAGGCCAGGGTGAGAAAACGTGGAGACACTGTGGTTGGTTTCACAGAAAGCTCTTTATTCTCACTATTCACACTACAGCTTGATGGAGGGTGTGTGTGTGTGTGTGTGTGTGTGTGTTGCTCCGCTGAGCCGCTGTGTACGTGTGCAGGGTTGATTGCAGGATGAAATCAATTATTATTCTTTCGTTTCTTATATAAAAGTTCCTTCTGTAAAAAAATTGTTAACTATTATAGCCGCGAACGTTTTAGGAGAAGTTAACAAAGGTATTTATGTGCTCTTCAGCGGACTGGATTTGGAACGATTAGTATTATCCAGTGGACCCGTGGGGTAAGTTCTCAGGAAAACAATGATATAACATAAAATTGCATTTGATGTTCTTTAGTTTTTCCGCGTTGTGTTTTGCGCGTTAAAGGAGGTTTTATCAAGATTATTGTCAGATGCATCTTTTACGATCAATGAAATATAAATTATATTTCTTGAAAATCCATTATATTGCATATTTATACCTATATATAAATTTTTACATTTTGACGTGTATTACAGTGCGACAAAAACTTCAATATTAAAAATTTATTTTCGTCAGATTATCGACAAATAATAAATGTTTAGGTTTTATTCACAAATGAGCGTGTCTATATTTCACTGTGTGCGATTTGAACGTAAATTTTAGAATTTTGCAAGTTTGTTGCGACATCGCCTTTGAGTATTCTCATTCGAGAAAGCAATTCGGCCAATATCTCGCGCAATTACAGTTAATACAGGTAAAACAAGACTCCAACTCTCTGTTTATTTGAAAAATTTTTACGATCTTTAATTGATGCCGTCCAATTCTAATCACGTTTCAGGGGAAGATATAGCGGATATGTATGTACATACACGGCTTTGAGCGCGAGCAGGAGCTACTTGTACTCTGTCGCGAGGTCCTGCGACGCGCCGGTCACATAAATCGCAAGGATTGTGCCGCGGGGTGCTCCTCTTCTCTGCCGAGAACGCAATGAAAGCAGCGTCGGACGGATATACAGATACTTGGTAAATCTATTATCGACAATTAATAGTACAGTACTTGTAAATTATTTATAAAAGAACAGACGTAGAAGATATAAGGTCGAACTTATTGATGGAGAAATTTTAGACGTTTTTAGCGATATTTATTTAAGGATAATCTCTCGACAGGTGGCAACGGGTACATCAATGATTACGCGACGGGAAGATTGCTGCGAGATGCGAAGATCTACGAGATCGGTGCGGGCAGCAATGAGATACGACGTATAGTCATCAGCCGAGCGATCACCGAAGAATATCTATAAAACAACGAGTTCTTCGTAGTATATACATATATCATCCATTAATGCCCATAAAGACAATTCTTTTAAATGGTAAAATAGACTCTGTTTATCTAATCGTGTGTTTTGGCCTGTATTACGAGCGGTATTCGGGTGTTAATAAAGAATTTACGTTAACTTGTAATCCACTTTAGTTCGTAGCCAACGTTTCGACCTACTTGGTCTTCTTCAGGGCAATCAATGCTAACTTTATTACGCATTATAAAGCCAGCGTATATTAACAATAAATAAAAGTATCTTCGCTCGTCTGAAGTAAAAGCTAATCGTGTGTTTTGGTCTGTATTACGAGCGGTATTCGGGTGTTAATAAAGAATTTACATCTGTTTATCTATCTCTCATTTCTATTAAAAATGAATTATTTATTTTTATTAGTAATTAGTTTATTATTTTTTTATATTGTTTTGAGTCTTTATTGCACTTGATAAGAGTAAGCGAGAGGTTTTATACATTAAATATGTTTTATACGCAAAAGGAACGCTGTTGTCTTTAGTTCCCACGAACTCCCGGATGTACCAAACTATTTCCGATGGTCCTTCCTTTTTCTCTCTCTCTTTTCGAGTTCGCCCTGCAATGCGTAATTAACCGGTGATTCATTATCGTCGACCGCCAATCCTGGGCACATCGCATATTGGCGATATGCGTTAATGATCGTATAAATTAAGGTAAAGTGAGTCACTAGAGCGATTGACTAACCTTTCGCGCTATAGGTTGCTAATTTAAGTCCTACACGCGTTCTCCTTCTCCCTCTCTCTCATTATTTCATTCTTTCTTTCTCCCGTCGCCGATTCTCTAGTCTCCGTTAATTACAGTGCAGCCAAGCTAATTGCATCGAATCGGCCTGCATAGGGGAGAAGTTCCTCGTTGCCCGTGAACATCGCACGGCGAAAGAAGCGCGTGAGAAGAAGCGTGTCTCACAAGCGGAGGAAAAAAATACGCGACCGACCAGGTTTTCGTGAATCGAGGATGGCCCTCAAGTTCTCCATAGGCAACTTTTACGAGACCTATGTAAGTACGAAGGGCACGCGACCCAGTAGAAATCCCTTCGACCTCTTTCCCGATTTATAGTCCGATCATCTGTCTGCCAGAACCAACCACCTTGATTTCCAATGGCAGATCCCTCGATGAGGTCTGGAGTTTTTCGTTTAGCGGAAAATTCGATGATAAAGCTTAACTTTGAAGCTACGTTGAAATAGACAGGTAAAATCGGTTTATCTCGCGATTAAATAAATTGCTTATTCGACAATGACAATTACAGGAAATATTTGATAATGGAAGTAGATTCGGAGTGATTTCGACGATTCGAATTATGAAAAAATAAATTAGGTATCCGAATATCCTAAGACCTAACTTATACTTATTTTATTTTTTGTCGGCTGACGAAGACTCCGTGTAGTCGAAACGTTCTGATAGTTAAACGATAATTTATTTAATTTATAATTACTCTATCTGATCGTTTATTGTCCCACGTCTTTTCCGATTGATCCAAATATCTATTTTTCTGTTAATCACAAGTAGATTGCAACTTTGTTTTTGTTTGACGTCGAAACAAATTAACAAATGAATAATTTCTTTTGAAACTCGATGTCAAATTTACGAATGAAGAAACTGCCGTTGGGATATTTGACACGATGAAGCGTATCTCGTATAGCTTCCTCCGTAGATACTAAAGCGTATATAAGCCCGCCCTACTTACAACGGATTGGTTATGAAACACGTATCGAAATATTTCGAACCGAGTCAATAAAGTTGTGTTGTGCATGAGAGTTATACAAGTTATAGAATTACGGAATCCTACCCGCGCCTATCTTCCTCGATATTCATAGCGTTTTGTAACATAAACATAAAAATCACATAAAATTTTGCTGCTTTAAATTGCAATAGCGTCCTACATCGTATACCACAAATAATTTCTGCAAATTATCGTGACAAATAATTTTGCGTAATGTTGCATATCATTGAAGAATTCAAATTACATTCAATCCTATATATTCCCTCAATATCTGAAATTTTCTTAAGGATATTCTTCAGATGAAGGATCAGATTCTTCAATGATATTACGGATTCATGTATCTTTTGATTTAAGTTTCAGCTTGTTATAGTTTTGCCGCGTTTCTATCAGATTGAATTAACTTATTGAATTAATTGTTTTAAGTACTATATAGGTTTAGAAAGCTATCGAAAAAAATTATAGTGTTAAATCTTAAAAAACGGTATGGCAAAAGTCTGGCCAGAAATATTCTTTTCTAGCCACGCACTTTCAATTGCTGAAGCAACTGTAGTTGTTATTTCAATATTACAATTATCATATCTTTCTCTAGAGATCAACGAGACGAGCGGGCTGTGATCTGTTTGAAAAACCACATAAAAATTTAAATAACAAAAAATAAATTTTTCAGTCACAAAATTCTTGGCTTTAGCATTTGCATCTTCAAGGATCCTTCCGCGATATAGCTTTCCGCGGATATCCGCGGTTCTGTATTTCTCACTCAAGGCGAGAAAGACTGTAAAGTATTTATGCGTGCTCACACGCACGTATATATACATAGCAAATGTCAGAGAAACGAGTGCGGGTTGGAACAATACGTTGGCGCAATACGCCAACTCGAAATGGGGCCAGAATAGCGAAGAAAGAAACAGAGAGAGAGAAAGAAAGAGAGACTAGCGGCGGTAGTCTCCATTAGAGTTGGGCAACGGAGCTCTCTCTCTCTCTCTCTTCCTCTCCCTCTCTCGCTGTCTCTCTCTTTCTCGCTTTCGGCTCAGGGCTCTGTCAAAGTCGGCATATAGTCGGCAAGTGCTACAGCTGCAGCTGCTATCTCAGTAGTGAACCAGAGAGCGACCACACGATCCGGGAGACCCATCGCTCGCGTTTATTCGCGCGAGGTCTTCCCTTCTTCCGAGAGAATCGGTCCCTTTTTCCTCTTGTGAAACTTACTCTTTTTTTTTTTTTTTTCATTTCTCTCCCGTCGTTTCGCCCACCGTAGTGCATCTCGCAATTTGATCAGGTGCTTGTGTCGTGGCTGTTTTTGTTGTTGTGTTGTTGTTGGTGGTGGTGCTGACTGAACCGAGTCTGGAGCATGACGAGGAGGCACACGGTGATCGTGAAACTCAGGAGATCCAGCACCGGCAGGCCATGGGGCATAAGAATCGCCGGAGGCGCCGATCTGGGCACGCCGATCGTTGTCACCCGCGTGAGTCTGCTTCTTCTTCTTCTTCTTCTCGTCTTAATTCCCGCCCAATCTCCTCACGTCTTCAGTTGATTTCCGAATTAAATTATTAGTTAGGTATAGATTCTCTCTGCGAGCTTCGAAGTGGGTTCCGTTGAATTCAAATTTGTTCTGGAGTTTTTGGTGGTCTTTTAATAAGAATTGATAAGATAATGACATAAACGAAATATGATAAGTCTAAAAATAATAAAAATAAAAAGTAATTAACTTTTTTAATGTTTCAAATAGATGCAAATTATTTAATTTGGAAGCAAGTAAATCAAGTTGAAAGTGTTAATCAACTAACTATAACATTCGAGGAATTATAAATTATATGGACCCGAATCCTGGGTTATTGAAACGTCGTGAAGTATATGTATATTTTTGCCAATTGCTGTCGATGGAATATATTATTTTTTGTTTAACATTATTGGCGGAACACACATTTATTTTTTGGTATAAATTATATGTAAAAAATTATTATAATTTTTTATAATAATAATATTATTATAATTTTACTTGTCACACAGTTTAAAAAATACTTTAATAATATAAAGTTCTAAGTCAGGTTTGTGTTTATAAGCATCATAGTGTAAAGCCAGTAACCATCGAGTCCTCGAACGTGTGTCTCGAGAAGAAAGTATGCAAGTCCCTTTCTTTGCCGCATTTGAGGGCAACGGGTCGTCTTATCTCTCCGGGCAATGATTTTTATCCGGGCGGAGCAAGTCGTTTCTCTCATTAGGGAGGCTTCATTACGGTGTCTGCTTACTTGGCTTCGATGCGATTTCGCGTTGGCGAACGCCGCGGCGGAACAATAGAGGTAGACGTAACGTAATCCCCGTGAACATTCGAAATGAGGAAGGCTGCCAAGGAATTCTCAAATCAACGATTCGATCTAGAACCCGTTGACATTGATACACGATACGACGCGTTACATTTCTGAGCCTGCGTCGAAATATGGTCCAACGAGATAACCGAAGCGTCTTCTCGCCAACATCGCTCAAACGAAGAGCGTAGAACTCGTATTGTCTAAAAAATTTTCTTAATATTCTCTAATTACTTCTTAATCTCGTCTCTGTGTTTATCTTGCGTGAGAAATAAGTTAATAGATAATTCGAATTTAATATTATTTAATACAATCTACGTGTGTGTGTGTGTGTGTGTTTGCCTCTCCCTCATTTCATCTTATTCTACATTCCAGGAGTCTTTCTTTTTTACAGTTTTATCCATGTTTTTTCTAATATACTTGTATATTAATTTTTGTAAGTCTTTGAAAACATTTACTGTTAAATTGTATTGGTGAAAACTAAAATTATAATGTAATTTTATTTAAACCAAATATGAGACTTTGCTCTGTCCAGTAAATAACTAACAATAATGATTTTTTATTCGACCCAACTGTCATCTTTATTAAATATAGTTGTCACGACTTTTTTGACCACTGATTTTGGTCCTTTTTGATTTGATCCAAGTGTAAATCTATAAATCACAAATTCAATAATTAAAAACATGTAAATTGTAATTTACATTACTCCCACTGACAAAGAAATCCTACGATATAATGCAATAAAAATTTTAATAAATGATATCCAAGTCATGAAATCAGTAAATATGATTTATAGATTTACACTTAAAAAGAGCCAAAATCAAGGGTCGAAACGTCGTGACGGCGTTTAATAAAGGTGGATATAGTTGAATAAAAAATTATTATTGTAAATTTATACATTTTATTTATTATTACTTTTTAAAAGCTGCTTAAGGAATATATCTTATAATATCTTACACACACTTCCAGAAAAAGTAAATAAATCTAAGAAGCAGATTTCCGTCGTGTATTTTAGAGATTTGAGATATCCATTATTTCTGATTGTCTCTTGAGAACAATAATAATTAACAATGTTCAAAGATTAATGTAACAACAAATAATTATCGCTAACAGCGCCGGATCGATGCTCTGTTTGCAGTCGGAGAACGAGGCGCTCCAGAGGGGTGACATGATCAAGAAGATCGACGATTACGACGCGCGCGACGTGAGGCATGTAGACGCGCAGAATCTCCTCCAAAACTCCGAAACCATAAAGCTAGTCGTCGAAAGGTCTGAGCCGTCGAGTGCCGCAAGAACATCATCACGTACATCAACCACCGACACTACCATCACCGCGTCACCATCACCACCCATGATTTTCAGGCCGATCGTTCGCAACGGGGCTGCGGCCACTAGTCTGTCAGAATGCAATACTATCTCTATTATTACTACGCGTTTGATGCCGTAAAAACTTTCACAACAATGACACCACGTTGCCGCCGCAATATCGCAACACGCCGCTGATTAATTCGTCCCCTCGATTAATCAGTTTCTTTCTTCGCACAAAGCACGACTGACATTTCTCGCCGCTCTGCATTGGAACCTTTACCGCACTTACTTTCGCACCTGGGCGATCGTCTTTATCTGATAACAGGCTTTTCTCGGATGTGCGAATCGGAATTTGAAATGCCGATTGTTCTCGAGTTAAAATTAAGAAGCGTTTCTTTTGTATTATTAATTCTATACTATTAATGTATTCTACTTTAATGTTTATCTTGCAAGATCGGAGTTCGATTCTCTTTCTTCTTCACAAAATCACTGTCCGCCGTCTGTTTTTAATGTATAAAGGCGATCGTCTTGAAACCGCCACAAAGCTGCTTGCGTTCTACCGCTATGTTGCGACACGAATGCGCGATCTGCCATATTTTATTAATGTTTCTTGCAATTCTCTCACGCAGATACAAACAGCCGAAAGAACATCCGCAAGAATTACCGAAGAGTCCAGTGCCGCCGCCCTCGGTTGAGGAGTACAGCTCAACGCCAACTCCGGAACACGGTGTTCGCAGGACGATCGTTTTGCCGCACGAACACCTCGACGAGATCCGCGAGGAAAGGGTTCACCTGTCGCAGGTATTTTATGCATTTTTATACATCGTTTTTTTACAAACCGTTGTTTTCGTCTAAGAAAAGGGACTTAAATAAAAGAACTGAATAATTAGAAATAATTAAACTATAATGTGCTAGAAACGAGAGAAAAAATAAATTACATCCAAGTTCTCAATTTGATCGTACAAGAAATTGCTGTGTAGAGTAAACAGACATAAATCTTCATTGAATCGACGTTTTGTACGCGTTCTGAATAAAATCATGATTATATTAAAAGCCAATCGGAGAGCTTTGCTTAAGTATTGTTGGATTCATTTAGATTCAGCGATAAACCTGGTGTATCAATGACGTGTCTCAAGAGCAATTCTAAGGGATCGGGAACGAAAGTGCATTTAGTCTTTGAAACATGTTGAAAATTGTCAATACTTTCCGAGCATGTGTCGACAATACAAATCCGCTGGAGAGTTCGTTGATCCGCGCGAAGGAACAGTCGACTTTGTTACATCGTATAAATCAAAGTCCGACGGTATTTGTTTCTTTTCAGGACTGAAATAGTCTGCTTAGTAGAACGTCGTGGAAAAATATCTCAGGCCAATAGTTCTTAATGCAATTGAACGCATATACAGAGAAATAATGACAAGACGTATTATAAAAGGTACTTTAAAACATTTAAACATAATATTCAGAAAAGGAAAGTTTCGTCTGAGGTCTAAATTAAAACTTATTATTTAATCGCAATTAAGAATGAAGAAAAAAGAAACGTGCGTGATTATATAGGATTATTGATATCAGCGGCACCAGGGTTTGACGTGCAAAGAAATAATACAAGATATACTATTTTGAAACGTTCAAACATAATACTTAGAAAAGGAAAGTTTCGTCTAAAGTCTAAATTAAAACTTGTTATTTAATCGCAATCGAGCATTGAAGAAAGAGAGAAACGCGCGTTATCACACACGTTTATTGATACCAGCAGGCGCCAGAGTTCGGTCGACGACTGACAGCTACGTGCGAAATTATGCAAGCGAAAGCACAAAGTACCGAGTCGAGACCGTCTCGTCGTAATTAATTCTTGCCTGTCACTAGTGCTTAGTGCTTTTTATTTATCTTTCTACGGATTCTTGGGGATTTTCTCTGTAGCGAGTGGGGCCAAAACACCGCGAACAATTGCATAAATAGGCAAGATTGCTTTTACACCTGCGACTATCTGCCTTCGCGTTTTCTCAAGCAATAATTTGAAAAGCACGGAAAATGTCAGAAAAGCTTATAGCTCTACCGAGCTCATCTGAGGAAAAGAACGGAACGTTTGATTCGCCCGTAACGCGAAACTCCGTTTGAGGAGCAAGATTTGGAAAAATAGATCAAAGCACATCGTAAAATAAGTATAGACCGTGTCAGAGGCACGCGAATCGCCGTAATAAGAAGCGGCCCGTACTCCGGTTTCTCAAGTCCGTATGGTCGTGGCGTCTGGCAAGCTCGAGCTCGTTTCGAAATACGCTTCTGCACTTTGAAATCCAATAACTCATTGCCGGATCACGGCTACGAGCGTGACAGGACATTTGTCGCGTTTAATCCTATCCTCCCACTCGTTTCGACACGAGCTTATTCAATGAGCTGACGAAATTCTGGCTCGCTGTTAGCGTTATCGCGGTAATCGATAACCGAATCGCGTAACGGCGCGCATAAAAATCTCGCAGGAAGGAAAAAAAGTCTCGTAAAGTTGCGATTAAAGTTAATTCAAGTTCACATAAATGCGCGTGATTAATTCAACTAACTTATAGGGGCAGAGAACTGCGAGGAACGGTGAGTTTTTGGAAGGATATCAACATTTTGCGATTTTAACGACGACGGGGAAATGATTTGCAAAATCGCAATTTTGCGTCCAGATGTCTCCCGTCGTTTAACGGAGCGTTTAACCGGTTTTGCGAGAACGATATACCGACGAGACCGCGGAGAGAGAGAAAGAGAAACGCGTCGTCGCGCGCTCATTACGACGTGTATCGCGATACCAGGGTGCATCGTGCATCGCCTAGCGGCTAGCGCGAAGCGAAGGCACCGCCGCGGAGGTGCCTTTATTCGTGGGAAGTCCGAAGTGTGAATATATTTTTGTTGGCCCGCCACACGATGCCGGAAAGTCCGTCGCCACCCAGCAGAGCCGGTTGCCACACGCTATAAATATCGCTTTTGCATCGAAACCACCTCTGCCTGCCCCGATCCGATATACGTCCCGCGGATCCAAGACTTCGCCGTTCACGCTTTCGCTTACCACATTCCCCGCGCAACAGCGGATTTCATTTTTCTTTTTACGGCCCCCGAGAGATAAAGCATATATAAAGAAACAAACCTCTTCCCAACGTATTAAAAGATGTTTAAAGTGAAAATAACTTACTCTCTTTTTAAAATGGCACAAAACTGGGATCAATTTTCTAACGGTATTTGAGCTGAAAAAAAAAATATATATATTTTTTGAAAGATATTCCTAATGGCACTGGAATTTTTGAAAGATATCGCTAATAGCGTCTTCGATCACGAAACTGAGTATTTGCAGCGTTAATTTTTTTAATGGCCACGAGTGATAGAACGTGTAAAAAAGCAAACCTCTTGCGGACGTATTAAATTTAAATGTTTAATTAAAAATGACTTACTCGAATATTTTTTCTAAAATGGCACAAATCAGGATCAGTCTTCTAAGGAAATTTAACCCTTATGTGCGCAGCTTTACATATATTAAGCGATTTTTCGATGCTCTGTGTACTCTCCTTATGAAGTTCGAACTTACACCGCGCAGCTTTAATCATTTGATGTAAAGGTTCTTCTCTGATCTTTCTGGTTCTTCTTTCCCTTCTGAATGATAAGAGCCTTCTGTAAAAGGTTCAAATTAGTAAAGAAGAATTTTTAAAATATTTTTTAAGGATTTCTTAAACAATTATTGTATATTTATTTAAAAAATACTCAGAATGTTACGAAAAATTGAGCATTTAAAAGTCCAAAAATATATTTTTTTAAATATAATTGGCTAATGGTATTGGCCATCTTTGATTATTATAAAACGGAATGTGCGATATCTAAAATACCTTGTACAGTGTTTAATTAATAGATAGAGAAAGTGAAAGATTTATCGATATATCTGGCAATCGAAATTTACACCCTCGAGTGACTCTCTCGTTAATTTCATCGAATTGCCGTTGCCAAAGAAAACGTTCTCTCCGATTATTCTAACAACAAATCAACTTGTAGGAAATTTTAGAAGCTAAGAGCACGAAATGAGAATATAAAATATAAAATTGCAAATAATTTCAATTAAAAAGAAGATTTAATCTTGACAGAAGAGAATACTAATGAAACTGTTCCAAATATTAGGATTACCAATTGGAGTTCATTGAAGGATAATCAGCAAAAACACACCTTTGATCTAAAACCCTGATGACATGTCTTTATTTATAAATGTATCTTTCCGATTTCTCAATCAGACGATAATCCGATTACAGTCGCCGCGTCTAAGATTAACGAGGAGTATTCGACTTGTGACGTTTTTCCGGTGTCAGAAGCTTTTACGTAAAGACGAGGGCTAGCGAGTTTCAAGAGAGCTCTCCGGAGAGAGAGAGAGAGAGAGAGGAGAGAAAGAGAGAGAGAGAGAGAAGAGCCGCGTGGAAAAGGCCAGAGTTAGTGCCGCCCGCGCTCGCGCCGAGCCAGTAGTGCTTAAGAGCGAATAATCCCGCGAGAGTCGCGAGCGAGGGACGACGCGCGAGAACGATTGCGAGGCGAGAGCCGCGAAAGGGTTGCCGCGCGAGAAAGGGGTGACATAAGGTCGGTGGTTGCGAGGGAAGCTCTCTCTCCGCGGGACGCCCCTCGACGGACGGAGACGAGAAGATGCCCGCTTACACGACCGTCTATCGTTACAACATCGAGCATCATCCGAAGGAGGAGGAGGCGGCTGCTTACTGGGTACGAAAGAGACGAGAAGTTTCGTCGGTGTGTGTTTCGTCGGTTTAGATTGATTAAAGAAGAAAAAACCCCGTCCAATAAAAGGACAAAAACGTGACGCAAGAGTTTTTCCTTATTTGCTTTTGAATGTGTCTCTTCTTCGCGACCGAAATGCGGACCTCGCGCGCGCGCGTGTGATACGGGCTACATCCGCTATATTGACGTAAAAGCATCACGGTGACGTCCGAAAAATAAAATTTTATTAACGTTGTTTTCATTTGTTCTTATTTTTATTCTTATTTTTCCAGAAATTTTTTTGACCTAAGAGCATTTCTAGATTTAAAGTAACGCAAGTCACGTCGCATTTTAGAGCGGAATCTGTATGCTTACGACATTAGACTTGTCCCCTCTTAACGGGGATTACTCTCAGAATTTTTTAAAATTAACATTTAATCGCTCCAAGCATCTAATTGATTAAAAAATGATTTATAGATATTATAGATGAAACTATTATAATTTGCATACGTATACGGGGAGATTATTTATTCAGTTATTTAATGAATAAGATTCAATAATTATATGAATTAAAAATGTACTTATACATAAGCAAATTTATTTATCATTTAATAATTACGTTATCTCTGACATCAGATGACTTTCTAAATTTCCTCTCATTGGAACGCTGAGTTACCTGCCAAGACGATTTCGCTCCGTTTTACAAAATTCCATTGTTTTTCATCTGGATGGCATTTATGCGTGAGTTTGTCCGCAACAAGAGAACAACCATAAAGCTCGGGGCTTAACAATGTCACCCTAAAAATAATCAAAACTGAATAACACAGGTTTAGCTCCACCGACGCGTCGTATCGATATCGAATAACGACACAAGCAATAGGATCGCCAGATGATCTAGATTTCGCGTTGTTCAACCTTGACACGGTGCGCACAAATGTAAACGTCGGCAGGACAATTCTGCCATTCGGGTGAGGAATTAGATCAATTTTGCCTATTTCGTCTGTGAGAATCCTGAAGAGAGTACCGGCGATTTCGAGATTGATCGCAGCCACTAAGATGAAAGGCAGTTCGGGCGTGAGACGCAATGTGCATTAATAACGCGCTATGCAATAAAACGCACGTAGGCATCGCCTTTGCGGATGCCGTTCATCGGTATCGCGTTCTATTTTCGTGAACGGGATCTGGGTTACTCACGAACACGCGAGAGAAGCCGTCATACAAAGACACACCCACGGTCCTCCGAACTCATCTTTCGTCCGAAAAATCGAGAAATTTTTTAAAAAGCAACGTTTTTAATGCGACGATTTTAATTAAGAGTTGATTGGCGCGTGCAGGAATTAGCGATAATTTTCTAAATTTTGTTTCCTGAACAACATTTCGATGGAAACACGTGATTATTTTCGGACACACAAAAAACGATAATTCATATAAAATATCATGTATCGTGATATAAAAATATATTTCCGATGTTTATTATTTTTCTCTTGTTAGAATAATATGGAGTTTTAATTAAACCGTTTGAAAAACTTCAAATATTCAATTGAATAATATATGAATCTAAAATTAATGTCTTTGTATATTAACTATATCTAATTACACAATTAATCAATTTATTTATTCTTAATTTGACGACACCTTTTTTCAAGTCAGAAAGCGATGTAATTATAGACGGTTTTGACAATTAGTAAAATTTTTGCATTAGAAATGGAGCAAATCGGAATTTACTCTTGACGAAATAAATTCGATTATTATTGTAATTATAATTTTGTATCTTTCAGCGTGCGTTAATGAAGTTGAAACATCTGTTCGTTAGCGTGCCTCTTGCTAACGTGCTTCAATAAGTTTCCAAAGAGTTCAAGTTTCACCTCGACGCCAAGCAATAAACACTCTGCGAAACAGCTGTTTTGCTCCGTCTGAATTTAGTTCGAGAGACCTTTTACAAAACGACGCACGCGAGCGTGCGCATCACGCTCGCGCAAATCCTCTAAAAAAAGAAAAAGATATCATAGGCCCGCGAGCAAAAATTTCGCTATGAGAGCGACGAGATTAATTGACTCAATCAACCGAACGTGATTCTGAAATAATCACTATACTCCAGTTACTTTGGGAGACGACAACCAATCCTCTTCCTCCAAATATTAAACATTGTACAAATAAAAAAACTATCATTTTATTCTTTAAAGAAATAAAATTTAAAGAAATAAAATTCAAGGAAATAACATTTAAATTAAATAATAATTTCTCGTGTTTAACTGATTGATGATCTCAAATCGTTGAAGTTTAAAAATGGTAACGTGACAAAATTTTTCTATAATGTTATTGGAAAGAATCGGTCTCATTAAGATTTATCCTAAATATTTCTATAAAGCGTTTCAAAATACATCGAGATATTCGTCATCGAGAGCGTCACGGAAGTGGGACGCCCTTTTGGGCTTCAGACAGTCTCGCAATCCGACCTATTCCCTTCTCAGTCATTGTGCGACCTTGCCAACGTTTCAACGGTGCGGAGACGTTTCCCGTCCAAGAACGAATAGGCGGGAACGCTTCCTGGTGAAAAAGTCACGGGCGGAAAGAAGCGGACGAGAGGCGCGAGGGGACAGGCGCGGTTTTTGTGGCTCAGGGTGCGCGTTATTTTTGCCGGCCGGGGGCCTTCGTCTATTTCGAGAGAGAGTCACTCGCCGGCTCACCCTCCAACATAATAGGACGCTTCTGACCCATTTATAATGGAATCATCGTAATCGCATGATTTCACGCCGCGAGCGAGAGATTTCGCGACGCGAACCTCGCGCGCGAACTTGCCGCGACCGCGACCGCGATTCTAAAATTGTGAAACATCACAGCGTGCACGTTCCACAGCTATGCCGATGAACAATATTAGGCCTGTTCTTTCCAGCTGAACTTCTGCACGGTTCATATTTCCTCTTTTTCTTTTCACGTTGGAGAGAAAAAAAGAAAAGATGAAGCGTGCGAGAAGTTCAGCTGAAAAGAACAGTCCTAATGCATGATTCAACCCTTTCCCCCCACCCTCTTGGTGGAACAAAGATCGAATTTTACAAATTATACGAGGAATTTTGTATTTTTATATAATATATTTGAATATATTTATTATTCACATTATTAAAAGCCGAAATATCTGTTAATCTTTTTTATTATCTTCAATTCAAAGTAGTACAGAGTGACCAGACGTTGCTTTCAATTGGTCACTATAATAATAATTATATTTTTTATAATTATATTTCGTATCTTATTCTATTTTTATATTCTCAAGAAAGAAATTGATTTAAGAAGGTGCAAAAAAGTGTCGCGGAAAAATTTTAAAACTAGATTAAGATACGCGTAAAGTCAGTCTGGTATTTTTTCCATTGTGCTCTGTAAACTCGAGATGCACTGCAAATTCAAGTGTGTTATTTTAACTGAAGTTTTTCTTACACATTTCTTGCAGTTTTAAATCACGCGTCACTAACACGATTGAACGTATGTACCTATTAACTTGTAATTTAATACGATTAAACATGTTAAATGACGTAATTTAACGCGCAAGAAACATGTAAAAAGAGTTTCAGTCAAATGCGCCATTTTTAAACATTTATGCGTGTAAAAATAACACTTGAATTTGCAGTGTAATAACTTCAAGACAAATAAAAACGTTGCAGATGAATCGCTTGTAAATCTCAAGCTGTACCGTGCTTTCAAAAGCGATTACCTCGACGTGACTTTTACATAGAAAGTAAAATGAGAAAAAGCTTTCCGCGAGAAAATATATCACGGAAAGCTTTATTTACGGCTCTTCAAAGGTCGCGATAATCATATGCCTGGCGTTTCTAACATTTTCGCTCCAGCGCGATTTCGCGAGAATATATACGCGACGACGCGCGGGGAATATTACGGGCACGGGAAATTCGTTTGAAATATCGCGTTTGTTTTCACGAATGTTTCGGCAACTCGGGCTGTAAACATAGTAGATCCGCGTGGCGAATCGACGATGTATACGATGCACCTGCAGATTCGCGTAATTTCGTAATGTCGCGCAAAAGCGACGACACGTGACAGAACGATCCATAACTTGGCAAGCCGAACTCGTTCGCGATGCCACGAGGATGGTTGCCGATTTTATGTAATTTTCTCTCATTGTGAGCCAGCTATATACGCGAAATCTTTGCTTCTTTAGAGACGGTTTGTCATCGTCGGACGATATATCATTTTCGGTTTGCCAGCGTCTGAACATTAGATAGAAATCGGTCTTTATGTGTTGCTGCTAATTAAAAATTTATCTTATACATGTCATGGAAACAAAATAATGAAGAATTACCATTTAAAGAGGAAAACACTGTTAGTTTAACAATAAAATGGAAAAATTTTGAAACGAAAGAAGTATTCGCGAAGGGAAATATTTTATCTGTCACGAATATGACTAATATGAGCTATTTGGTCGCTAATTATTTTAAAATGTCTCTTAAATGTATTTTAAAGAGATATAAAATTACGACAAGAGTATATTCTGTTGTGACTCGGTATTTTTTTTAACTCGCACTTCACCTCGCTAACGTTACGAAATGGGATCACTGTCAAATTAGGCTGCGATATCATCATCATCATCATCATCGATTTATTCTTGTCGTTGCTCGGAATTATGGGCGGCGTAAGAAGCGTCAGGAATTAACGAGCCACCTTTCGATCGCCATGGCCTCCATTGCGGTTTATTTTAGATCTCGTTAGTTAATTGGCACCGCTTCGACAGGATATTGTTTCATCTGCCCCATTAACTGCCATTACTCGCATAGTTATACCGTGTCATATATTATATCGTTAATGTCAATTTACACGAGATATGAATTCACTAATGTATAGTATACAGCAAGATAAATGTCATACATTAATAAAATATGTATATAAAATATAATACAGAGTAAAATAAAAAAGAATACTTAATAGAGCTATAATATTGTGACCGTGTCTTTTAGCCATACCGTACGACTCCTCTGGTCTTGCCGGGTGCCAAGGTCAAGAAGGATGCCCATCTCGGCGAATGCTATCTGCGACATCATCCGAATCCGTGGATCAGGGCGGCACCCCATCATTACGAGCCGGCTCATCCCGAAGTCGCTATGAAGCAAAAGGTAAACCGACGTTATAAACCTACATCCGATCCCCTCGGCGACGTGTACTCGCGAATAAGTTTTCCCACTTTCTCGAGAGACGTATATACGCGTTTTTCAAAAATTAGCGTTTGAACTGTACATCTAATTTTCACGTCGTCTGAGCAGGTGGCGGAAACGGTACTTCAGCGTGTCGTGGGACCGAATGAAGTTCCAAAGGTTTGGATCACTTCCGTTGTGTTTACTTTCGTATGAGCCGCTTCGAGAAACGATCCGCTTAATTACGCTTTCTGGACGATCGATATATCCGCAAGAAACTTGAGTTTCGTTTGACGATATATCCCCGTTGTTACGATTTTTTACGCTAATAACTAATAATAACAATAAATTTTTATAATCACGCTGTTAACGCGATTATTACAGGATGTCCGGCTGGACTCATCTGTAACTCGATAATCCGAAATAATATATACCGACGCATCGATTACATCGTGAATCGATACAACTCCCGTTTGCGACTAAAATCGCTGGAGTTAACTCGGTTGTGAATTATTTTAATAATTGAATCTAATTTAATTTATACACGCAATGTGATATAAATAAAATTTTAACTCCTGCAATGACCAAAACGAATCTTATTTCGACTGACATTTATTTAAATGTATTTGGTTTGATTATTGATTGCCACTAACGTGTTTCAAAAATTCTGAAGGTATACGAGATAACGAAACTGCGGAATGGCGACGATTATGAAGCTATCACGCGACATTATGACTGTCATTTTGTAACGGCGAGTGCTTTGTAGAATAAGCATCGTGAGTCAAGACGGTGTTGGATGTTACCGTGAATTTCCGACATATAACGGAAACTTGGCATTAGTCAAATGTTTGTCCTGTCCACAGTGCCAAACACACTAGAGTTATGTTTATTTTTTACAGCGCTATATTGTCATAACGTGTAATACCGTAGTCGCGAGTGACACGACTTGAGGACAGATTGCAACAATAATACGCAACATCTTTATAGTGAACAATCACATTAATAATGCAGAGACTCCGCTTATATTGCATTAAAGTTTCAAAACACTCAAGTGCCCCGATGGTACATATCCATCAGCTCCATTTTTGAAACTTTTTGCGTCTTTTGAATAAAAGTCAAAATAAGAAGAGAGAAACGATTCTAAAATAATCTCTTTTGCGCTTCTGCTTACGAAACGATCGTTTTTAGTCGTTTTATTTTCAAGCCACGATCGAGCTTCGAGTTTTGAGTTTTGTGCGATATAGTAACATCGCGAATTTTATGTTGTAAGCCGCGATTGTAAACGTGAAATTTGATTTTTCTAGATTGTCCACAAGCAATTCAACTCGCCGATCGGACTCTATTCGGATCAGAACATCGCTGACACTATCAAGTGCCAAGCGTCTGCTATACCGTAAGTAGTCAATCACTACTCACACGATTGTGTACTAAGTTCTCTTTTAACTAGTCTTTAACCACACTTGAACCGAATTAAGCACATATATATATATATATATATATATATATATATATAACGAATCGCTAATACGCCGTGATGCTTGCAGCAGTCACAGGTTAATAATTAATACAAAATTGGCTTCGCTGCTGAATGCCGCTCACGCTTACACAAATCGCTGTCATGTAATAAAAATTGCTCGTGCAGAAAAATCTAATTTTCTACATTAATCGAAGTTAACAGGATATTAATTGACACGGGGTTGATAATCGCAGTGGAAGACGAGTGAATTGAAGAAATCAACACGAATTTATTTTGGAAAATAAAATGAATTTTTATTAATTTCTATTAATCCACTTATTTCATTTTTTATAGGCGTGTCTTTTAATCAAATATCCACGAAGCGTGATGATTCTCACGAAAATAATTTTCCGAGATCTTTTTTTTTTTTTAGAAAATAACGGAACGCGAGCGAGAAAAAAAATTATCCCTTTTCGGAAGACAACGTTTTCACGAAGGCTGTAATTCGGGAAAAGAAATTACCAATTGGAGAAATAAATCGAGTTTATTTTGCTCGAAATGGGCGCACGATCGTCGGTGGTCAATCGTTAAGTGAGAAGGAGACGTCGGCTCCTTCTCTCTTTTTCCTATACGGCTCTCTCGGATTTTCCTGATTGATTGATTACTTACGTAGCGGTTTGTTTGTTTTCCAGCATTTTCATAGACTTTTCCTTCCTGAAACAGAAACAGGAAATACAGGAGCAAGCGAGAGTCTTGAAAGAGCAGGCCAAGGCCGCCTCGTCGAAGAACGTGTGGCCGCAATTCAATAGACCAAATTAAAAAAAAAATTGTCGAAAGACGTTCGAGACGTTTTCCGATGCTTCTCGCACGTCGGATCTACGACGGCAGAGTTTTCCCGGTTTTCACGTGGATCATTGGACACGTTCCCTTGTTAAAGCATACAGCAAATTATGCATTTGTGATTGTCAGATAGATTATTAACGAAATTTGTTATACAGTTTAATGAGAAAAGTTTATATATATTTTTAAAACAAATATGAAAATTGCGATTATCGAAATTATCGAGAAGTAATTATCACAAGTCGATTAGAAATATTTTGGGTACTCATTAAACTTATTGTACAATCCGTCACGTCATTAAAATCCTACGTTTAAATTATTTCAAACGCCACAAGTCTTTTATTGGTTTCTATTAACATTTTAATTACGATTTAATTACGATTCAACGTGGATAATTAAATTAATTTATACGATTAGTTTAATTGCCGATGGAGTTTAACACAGAGAACGTGGTCACTGAATATGCGAATCCCTCGAAATGATTGTGCGATTATTATTTCGGGTTAGTTTGCCGTTCATATTACATAGTAAAAATCGTAGAACACGAATTATTGGACAAAATTGCAAATTTCGCGAGTCCGTGCCAAAAAAAGCTTTTCCTTCAGCAGTAAATTCTTGCATGTAACAAAGTAGTGAATAATCAATAATGAATACAGTAGTTGAGAATATGTGAGAATATCTACTAACTTCGTCGTTTCTTTAACGAGTGTTCGTATGCTTGTACAGTAGATATCGTGCACGAATAATTCGAGACGACTTTCGAAAATTGCGCCGTTATGGAAATCTATTTTTGCGCCACATCTCTCGGAACGGCGGGTGCTGCAGAGAATTTGATAATGAAAATAAAAATAATCTGAAAATTACACACTTGCAAGAATATAAATTAATAAGAAAAGAAAGTAAGAAAATATAAATTATAAATTAAAATAAATTAAAAGTATATTTTTTAGGACACTTTCCCTTCTCTTTCTTTTTTATTACAATTAGTACATAATTTGATTTATTTATCCCCTTTTTTATACCGGCGAAAAGATCATCGTGGGTCTAAAGAATTTTGGTGACAAGAAAGAAATAGATATACACATTTTGTTACAAATTAAAAACCTTGGAAAGTGTTTTGTGAGTCTTCTCTCGGATCTCATGGTTATATATATATATATATATATGATTTTTTTACTCTTTTCCGAATCTTTTTTTTCCGAGGATGAAAGGCGCAATTTTCGAAGTGTCCGACGAACGCGTTCTTCTTGATCGGGCATGCACGCAGGGTTTGCACGATGAAGGAATGACCGCTCTTTCTCGATTGAACTCGGCTGGAGGACGCGTCTGAAAGTCGCTCTCGAACAGACTAAAACAAACATAAGTAATTGTGCAAGCGCAATTGGCAAATTGTAACCCCCTCGGCCGCTGCTAACCGATCCGGAGAACACAAACAAAAAAAAAAAAGAAAAGAGAAAGATAAAGTCGCACGTGAGAGAGAAAGAACGAAAGAACGCAATTAAAAGTCGTCCCCTGTGTACACATGCGGTACGTGCAGCCTGAAGAAACCGGTGAAGTACGACCCCAGCAAGAGCGAGGCGTACAAAGCCCTGCAGGAGGAGGAACTCGGGGATCAGGTGCAGGAGGTCAGACAGCCGGTTCGTACCGGTGTCTTTTCGCCGCAGAAATCCAACAGGGTATATGCAATTTCATTTTCAATTCTTTCGAGGCCTGGTCTCGGCAAAATTTTTTTTTTGCCTCGCATTGTTAAATTCGGACAAATTAAACTCAATTTGAGTCATTTTTAACTATTCCTATAGATCGCCACTGTTTCTACTCAATATGTCGTTAATTTTATTAAAACACTTTAAATTTATAGTGTCGAATTAAACTCAATTTGAGTAATTTTTAATCATTCTATAGGTCACCACCATCTACTGAATATGTTAATTTTAAGTTTATATTTGATTAATAACTAAAATAAAAAACAATGTTAATTTAACTAAACCAATGGAATTAAAATAATACTATTTTGTGTTGAAACAATAAATTTCGACATATATATGGTAGTTAAAAATAGCAAAATGTTATTTAAGGATGTATCGGACCTATTTTCAAAGCACTACCAAGTGGATAAAAATTTGTAAGAATGTTCTTTTAGTCTTCTTGATGTGCTACAAAAAAGTAGAAACGAATCCACTGAACGGTTGCTGAAATATAACAATTTTAATTTTCACTGATTTTACACGTATTCTTATGGGAAGGGACGATTTTGAGATATAACAATTTTAATTTTCACTGATTTTACACGTATTCTTATGCCATGGGAAGAGACGATTTTGACGGATAAAACAGCTAAAAAAATGTTGAAGGAGCGCTACCAATATTTTGAATTTTTTTGTACATCTATAGTATACGAATAGATAAAAATATCTGCAAAATTTCAATTGTCTTTACTACACAGTTTAAAAAAAAATAAATTAATATAATCAATGATAATTAATTATTAATTAATAATTAATAATTAATTATATTAATAATTTGACGTTATAAAGTTGAAATCAAGGAATTTTCACTGCCAAAAGTTTAGGCTCATAAATTACAAAAATTGCAAATAATACTGGAAAAAACATTTGTAAAGTAAAAAATACCTTTCTAGGAGTAAAAATAAGACTCCTACTATCATTTGAGTATCTTACATCTAGATTTACCATACGTTAGGCGTAGATATTCAAGTATTTCAAATTTCATGCACTTTTGTCTAAGATTGTACCTCCAATACATCCTTAAATTTCATTTTTTAACATTTAACAGTGCGGTTCAATAAACTCCTTAATTCTCTTTTGACATTTAAAAAATTTGCGCACTAAGAGACTTCAACGATATGATTGTTTGTTGCACAGGTGTACCAGCCTCCGCCGAAGAGTCCCGCATACGTAAGTATCCGCATTTTTCTTCGATCAGAGAGATTCACGATCGATTTTGCGGAGCGCACAGTATATTAGAAAACATTGCGCCGGGCTGAGACCACACGCGTCTTTTGCGAATGCATCTCTCGCTCGCATGTCGCCGCATGGGTTCTGCGCAAGAATTTCAGAGCTGTCGCAGCTCGCAGCTGCGTAGACTACTATATATTCTCGAAGCGAATTTGAAGCATCCTCTCGCATCCTGCGCGAAATCGTTCGACTGCGTCGCACATCTCGCGGAACGTCACCGAGAAACTTAAGGCCATTGCGCGTAACAAAGTTTTAGTCATAATCGGTAAGGCCGTAAGAAAATAAACCAATCACGCTTGATTATTCTTCAAGCTCAAGGAGAATAATCGACTAAATGACTAAAACTTTGTTACGTGCAATGGCCTTTAAAATCGTTAAAAAAAAATTCCAAAGATTTTATAACGAGAAAAATCAGTTTTTAAAAAAAATTTCTCTCGCCGCTGAAACTCGATAAGCCGATTTTCACGTCGCTCACGTTTATTATTATTACCGCGTCGCGTATTGTTCACCACTTATTTACCGGGAAGATTTATCGATCACTGGCCCGGCGCCGCGTACGCTATAAGTTACTCAACCGCATCAGCCGGACGATAAAACGGCACCGGATTATATAAGCGACTTGGCACGAGGCGCTACTTCTCTTGTATGTACTTCTTTCTTTTTCGTCTACCGTAGCACCGTGCCAAGACGTCTTTCGGTAATAATCAGCCGCCGTATATCACCGACGGAAAATCGCGCGGAGGACTCGACGCCTCTCCTTTATGGAAAAAAAGCTACCGTAGTTGCGAAAAAAGCACACAAAACTATAGCGAATACCGTAATATTTACTATAACTTCGTGTATGTATGTACATTTTTCTTGCAACTTCAGTAGTCTTTTTGCAGTATTTTTCCGTAAGGACTTCTCCTCTAAAGTTGCAAAAAAAAAAAAAAAAAAAAAAAAAAGATTTCGCGTCGATTCGTTGAATCATTTAACGACGATTACCTCGTATTAATATATCTAACGTATGTCATCGCCACTAACGTTAACAATTGTCGCGGTCGAAGACACCAATCTAATCTGCGGCATCTGTTTCAATTAAGGGTGGATCATTTAGACGTCCCTTCCCCCTCCCTTTCGTTAAGGATCTTATCAACGACTATTAAAATTTTCGCAGGAACTTGTACGTGCGTTTTCTGATACTTTTGCATTGCACACAAAAAATGCTTCCGCGTAGAGATAATTAATTCCTAGGGCAGACGTGTTGCATTACCGGCTGTTTTATTTCTCACGTAACGCGCGTTCAGCGCTGCGAATACATGCATGCCGCTTCACGAGATGGAAATTTACGCCTAAATCCGAATTAAAACGTAGCGTATTCATTTTGTGGAGAGAGCACCTTTGTAACCTGGAGACGTGGTGAGCGGCTGCGAGTAATCCAATTTTTCTAGATGAACGTGCTCGATGACGACGGCGAGAAGATCCATCAGAGCAACAGTTTCAAGAGGATCATGTACAGTGTGCTGGGGCAGACCGACTATTAAGCCGAGAACTGACGCTATAAATATATTACATCCGTTTATTTATGTTAAATAAATCTATATTTTATTTATTGTACTACGCAAAAATAAAACGAATGTCGAGCGTGTCGAGCTCAGGCGATCGAATTATGTTCCTCTAAAGAAAAAGCGTGCTCCGGTCATGAACGCACACCCCAGCGAGCTAGGGTCTAGGGAGCGCGAATTGACGAATTGTACTCGACATTCGTTGCTTGCCCGGTGAAACGCAGTGCCGTGTATCTTTCAAGCGTAGTAATAATAGTTACTTCAATACGCAGCGTTAGTACGTGGCTTGCACAAGCATTGCGTATTCTATATACTCGAGATTAATACTTTTCGCTGGCCTGCACCAAGATAGCTTACTTTCCCCTCCTCCGTCTCTCCGTATCTCGATGTATCTATTTTTTGACGATCTATTTACACACTATACTATACTTTTAACATTACGCACAATGAAAAAAATTAATTTTCACAAAATACGTTGAGTTTCTTTATCCCCCCCTCTCAGATTTTTTGTTTAATTTGCGAAATTGACCTTTCCTGCCTTAGTTAAGTATCAATGTGTCGCAAATTAAAGAAAAAGTCCCCAAATACGCAGACAATACAAAAGGAGTAATTTTTCAAAACTGATTTGTTTTTCAAGGAACTATTACGCAAACTATTACTAGTGCGAAGGGGGCAACATTAATCAGACAGACGTGAGACGATGAGACAATTTAATTCAGTAATAAGATACTACAATATCGGGCGTAATATCAGCGGTGTTTACTAAATGGAACTTTTAAACGTCAGACATTGTTTGACAGAAATTTTCTTTTTTAAGCACACACGTGCGCCGGTATCATTGTTATAAATACGCACAAAATACAACTGATAGGAACAAGGTAGGTACCGTAGCTTTTGTGAACTGTCTAACAATAATATCGTGCTGGATCAATAGAGATATCACACAACTATCGTTTCAGATGCATCTCAAGCCAAAATAATGAGACTGCTTTCTCATCACCGACCGCTTTCCGACAATACAAAACGAATATTTACCATACGTACAACGCTTTCCTCCGATCAGCGTAAGGACGACGTAGCTTCTCAAACATTTCTTTGTTCGTCCCATCTTTCAAACGGTACAGATAGAAGAATATTAAATACTACGCACCTTTTCGCTACGCTACGCGTGCGACCCACGTGAGTCACGCGGCTTTCCCGGCTAAATTATTATTATTAATTAAAATTAATTCGCTAGACGCTGTTAAATATTACTAATTTGTCTTCTACTCTCAACACTCTTTACTGAGCTGCATCCGTCGACACCGTCCATGGAGTAGCACTAGGGCCTCGGTCGTGACGCGCTTTCAAGTTCAAACCCAAATCGGAGATCCGAGTTCGATGCGCTTCTATTACTGGCACTTTTAAACGTCGTGTCGACACGACCGAAGTCGAAACGAGACACAGATCTCGAGGTATTTAGTGCTACGTCATACTATTTTCGCGTCAAGAACGCGCAGCATAACCCGCCAATCCATTTAATTTTTTATAAAAATACAGCCACGATAAAAAATTAAAGTGATTGGTAACCCTCTCATGGCGCATAAATAAATTACTACAGAAAAAAATTCGCCATATGCACTTCGTACCCTTTTGCCATGGACAGTCTCTTCGGCCCGGAGTGTGCTACAGGTCCTACAGGATTATTACTACACGTTAAAATGTACGCGCTGCGTAACATTGCATAAATTAATAATACTTTCCCTTTTTGTAATCTTATCGACCTCGCAAAATTAATTTAGAACAAAGTACGAACAAATTGAAGTACAGAGGACAACGAGCGCACGAATGTTTCACACTTATGTAGATCATTGGACTAGCAAGTTTCTTTTTTACACATTCGTTTAAATATATATACTGGTAAAACTAATATATATCTAAATTACCGTCCCATCGCATATATTTAGCGTATCATTCAGACATGCAAAACCGCGTCGATTATTAAAGAAAAATGCCTAAAATTCACATTCAAACGTAGGTAAAAGAATGAAATATACATGTAGATGAATAACTGATTGTAGGGTAGCATGAGTACAGCTAAAAGATCGTAAATTAGTAATCGATATTCAATTGCATTAATATTAATTGAAAACTATCACAGTTTAGCCTGTGAAATTGTGTACATGTGTACACATGCATCAATGGAAAGAAAAAAAATTGATCAAGCGAAAAGATTACATTTCAAATGAAACATTCGTGCGCATATACGAACTTAGGAGTTGTCATTGCGAAGAAATCATTTAAACAGCTACGGTGTAATCTCTGTTCCGTGGTGTATGTCGAGCAGGACACAAAATTGTAGTAATGGATACATTAAAATATGAGAAAAATAAATAAACTTTCAGTTCTACACGTAGTGCTATACAGGATCATTAAAAGTTGAGGGAGTCGTCAAGCAGTTGTTTAAGTTCCTTGAGGTGTTGCATTTTGCTGCCAGTAGCGGGTGACGATGCAGTGGGACGTCCAGCGTACCTATAACATCAAGATAAATTCCTCAAAATATGTAATCTGCTTTTAAAATCTGATACATTTACGACACACACCAACCAATATCAATCAAACCTTACTGAAAGAACCATTTTGAAACTATTTAACAGGACTTGAAGTGCAAACGTAACGGCAGTAAGTTCATATAATTAGCGCAATTAATTTTACATATAATTATTTTATTCAATTTTTAATTTTAAATTGCACAATATATATATCTTTAATATATATTAAATAAATTTCATAACATATATATATATATATATATATAATCATGAATAAGAATAATGGTTCAGTAATTCATTCATGATACTTTCAAAATAAACGGCTTGTATCTAAATAAAAATTAATTTACAATAATTTTCCATTAAATGACAATTATTCAGTGACCATTTTGCCGATATTACCTCACTGTTCTTTGCTTTGGTTCAGTAGATTCCGTTGATTCCGGCTCTGACACAGTTGTGGTTTTAGTCGGTTTGGGCGACGAGAACAAACCGGCAAACCACCCTTGATCACTCGTGTCTGACGCGCCACTGCAACACACGGCCCAATTTTTCATTTTATTTTCATGAAACATATAGAACGAAAAAAGCAGACGACTGCCTGTATAACTCATAATAAAGATAAAATAAACGCGCACTGATTCGAATATGTATATAAATTGCAAAATTTTAACGCGTCGCGTTCATCGTCGCGACAAAATAAAAAGTGGGCCGTGTGAACAGCTAAAGATATAAGAAATAAAATACAACGTGGTGTAACACGGGTGCACTCACACACACACACACACACACATACATACAAATACATTTTACTTTTTTTTTTTAGTTTATTTTGATACTTACACTACGTTTCGGGTGCCGTTAAGCGCCGTGTGGAACCTAGGCTGCACGTAAGTCCATGCGCCTTGGTTCTTGTGTTCCTCCTGAGACCATATCAACTCTGCATTGGGATACTTAGCAGCTTCTTTCTTGACGAGATCGTACGGGAAAGGCGAGATCTAGAACCAAAAGAATCGATTAAAATATTGACATACATTGAATATTTCAACATAATTAAATTATACAATTTAAAAAATTTAATGAAATATGATACGATCAATTTGTCCCAAAAGTAATAACTGACCTGTTCCACTCTCGCGATCGCAATCTTATCATCCAACTTCCGTTCCGTGCGCGCTTTCTTCAAGTCATAATAGACCTTTCCGGAACAGAACAGTAACTTCTTGACGCCGTTGGGATTCTGAGTCGCCGCACCTTCCTCGGGTATCACTCTGAGGAACTGTGTGTCCTCCAGCATCAAGTCGAAGTTAGACTTAGCCTCTGGATGACGGAGCAACGATTTCGGTGTCATCAGGATCAACGGTTTTCTAAACGGCAATGCGATTTGCCGTCGCAGTATGTGGAAGTAATTGGCTGGGGTACTGCAATTGGCGACAATCCAGTTGCTATCATGCAGCTGACGAACAGCAAATTCCTCGCTCTCCGGTGGGAAGTAATCCGGATCGTCGGCAGACATTTGAAGGAAACGCTCCAGACGAGCACTAGAGTGTTCGGGACCCTACAAAAAAAATGCAAATTTAAAGCCAATAAATTATATTGTGGAATGATGAAAACAATCGACTTGTCAGGTTGACCCCGCATGTATGCCTTGATTTTATATGAAATTGATTAGAGTCAAAATGAGTGTGATAGCCCATTTTGGAAACCTATATTTTATATTTAAAGAAAATAAATTATATTGCAAAATAATTCGAGTTTAAGTTTGATTTTACGAACTTACCATTCCTTCAAGACCATGTGGTTGCAACATTACGAGACCGGATTGCCTAACCCATTTAGCTTGACCGCTACTGATGAACTGATCAATTATACATTGCGCCGTATTGTTGAAATCTCCAAATTGAGCTTCCCAACATACCAACGCATTAGGATTCGTCATAGAATAGCCCAACTCAAATCCTATAATTGCAATAAAATCATTTTAATATACAAAACAGGAGCAAAATTTATAGAGCGCTATAATACCGACGGTACGTTTTGAAATGTACTAGTACTGAAAATCGACAATTTACATTACACAATATTAGAGACTTTTAGTGCTGTCAATACAT
This sequence comes from Temnothorax americanus, assembly GCF_048541705.1. NCBI lineage: Eukaryota > Metazoa > Arthropoda > Insecta > Hymenoptera > Formicidae > Temnothorax > Temnothorax americanus. Next base: position 2,126,739 of record NW_027509371.1, on the reverse strand, counting down.
TATAGAGCGTACCGATAATATTATATCAGAATTGTAGAAACTGCAATCTTACCGAGGACACCGAATTCAGACAAAGAACTGTTGCACACAGTGTAAGGTGCCTGATCAGGATACAGATAGCAGAGTGGCCTATAAGTCGCCTTATCAACAGTCTGATGATGCAGTACATGATGCCTGTGGGAGAATGTGCCTCTCTCCACATCCTGACCTGACAAACGAACGTGAATACCTTCCTTGAGGAGAGATCCAAAAGCCATAGCTTCGCCGAGAGCCCAGTCGACGGTTCTAGCCTCGATCATTTCCATGCGAGACTTCAAAATACGCTCGATACCTGTAAAACGTATAAAAAAGAAATAATTATTTTTTCCCCTAATTATATTGTATGTGACAAACGCCCCCTGCCTCGTCACTAGTCGACTAAATGTGCTATACACAACATACAACAAGCATTTTGCTCCATACACACTTCGGGTGTCGGGCCCCCTACCACAGCGGCGAGCCGGGTAAATGGAAGGGAGATCACGTGTGTTTACCCCCTTTACCGTACACACCTGCTACTCGGCCGTCGCTCTGAGTATAAATAGAGGACCGGAGCAAGCCAAAGACACCAGTCCTATCCCGATCCTGATTCCGACAAGAACTCTCCTAAAAACCGAAACACGAGGTTGCTCCCGACCTATCCTCCGTATAGAGAACGGGCGTTTCCCGTTCTCGACCGAGCGTTTCTCGGTGTGCGGATTCCCCCCCGGGTACTCCCGATTCCAGCCGGCCACGTGCGCGCCAGCACTCCGTGCGATTACCGACCCATAGATGTAAGATTTAGACTAATGCGTGTTCATCCGTAGTTATAAGTTTGCGTTACGATAGGTATAAGTCTATCCGCGGTACGACCGCCGTTGCGCCCGTCTGTGGAATTAGCGCGAGATCCAGGGACGGTATAAAAAATCTGACGAGTCGTTTAATAAGTACGCCACGGCTCTCCTTATGAGCATGCGGCGAGCAGAAGGCTCTTCGGCGGAAGAGCAGCTCGAGAAAGGGCCCAACAACAATATAAGACCCGAGAATAAGTATTACATCCGTCTGGAAGACGTCACCATGTTGAAGAACCTAACTGCACGCGTAGCAGAGCTCGAGGCGAGAGAGAAGCAAAACTACGAGCAAAAAGCCGAAAAGAAAACCGGACCCTATAGCCGGGAGGAGTGTTGCTGGAGATGTAAGCAACGCGGACACACACGCTTGGACTGCAAGAGACCGTTCCAAAAGTTTTGCTCACGTTGCGGCAAAAATGGCGTCTTTACCCGCGACTGCCACCCGGAAAATAAGACACGGGCCGGGAAGCGAAGCCGCCGCCGCTATTCGATCCCCACCGCCGTCCAAGTAATGTATCATCCGCGGCCCCACATCTCCGTCGGCATACAACGGCGATCTGTTCTAGCGTTAATCGATTCCGGCTCTGAAGTGTCTTTTATCAATATGGACATCGCTAAATATGTGAAATGTCTCGGATTCTCCGAGACATGCGAGGGGGCCAACTCCGTCAAACTGGCGGATGGGGGATATACTGAAATTCCGGAGACCATTACTTTCCCCGTGAAAATTGGTGACAAAACGTACGAGCATGATTTCCTCGTCATGCCCTCGTTGGAAAGCTCAATGCTAATTGGCGTTGACCTGTGGGCCAAGCTCGGGATCACGCTGGAAGCACCACCGGTAAACAATCCCGTCCCGTCCTAATCCTAATCCCGACAAGAACTATCCTAGCAACCGATACACCAGATTGAGTGCTCTCGACTGGTGATATCCGACCGAGTCCCCGTGCGCGCCAGCGTTCTGTGCGATTACCGACCCATAGACTTAAGAATTAGGCTAATACTTGTCCGTTCGTAGTTATAAGTCCGCCCGCCATCCGATTGCGTTATGAACTCCGATGCGTCTATCTGCGGTAAACTATAAGCCGACCTACAAGACAAACTCCGACAATTGCGCTCTGTGATACACTTATATTCGTCTGCGTCACGAAATCCGTTGTCTGCGCTTACATCTGCGATCGGCCCAGACACACACATACATCAACACTTACTCGCGGCAAGCGTGGCCCGCAATCGCGGTAAACTTAGTTGTAAACATTTATGTAAATTTATTGGATATATTTTGTAAAAATCTACAATAAACGTCGATGTAAAATCATACAAGTGTCTCAACGCGTTTCTTAAACCCTGCCTCCGGCGAGCTAATTCTATGTGACAAGAAAGGCGTACCGTGTGTCACATGTACAAATTATACAATAAACTTTTACAATATATTTTTATATGTTCGTAATTTTGATTTTCTATTACCTATATTTTATTTCTGATTCCTTTTATTCGATTGTGGCGATTATATCGTCATATACTTAACCGCCGAAACAACTCAAATCGAAAAAGAGGTAGCGAGGTCGTAAATAGGAAAAGACGTTGGAGTGGGAAAACAGAAACATAGGTAACAATAACCGGGAACGTACTGGCAAGACATAAACAATAATTAATAACATTGAGCGAAACATGACGAGCGACTCCTTGAAGGACACGAAGTCCGGAGAGGAGACAACGACCGCGAGATCCCGGGGACAGAAAGGTAGACATTCGGCATCGCGACTCGCTAGCATACGGACGTATCCGCGGAATTGTACATACGCTAAGACTTGTGGGATTAAAGACTATGTCAAGATACAAACTCGAATAAATTACACGCGCATTCCCGACCTATCCCCAAACGATATATTTTTTCCCCCGAGACAGATATTACCGTATTCGTTTTCTAACGCTGCTATGCTCACCTTTATGGATGACAAACTCAGCGGCATTCGGTGGCGGTGATGAGAATTTTTTTCCAATATGTATCAGCGTGTCTTCCTTGATACCAGTGGGCGAAACTTTCAACGGGTCCTTTCCTTCGAAGAAACCTGACCACGGTGAATCCAACCAGTCTTTGTACTTAATATGCGTCTCCTGCCTGGCGTTGTTATATGCTTCTTCACAGATCTTCTCGTATTTGTCTTTGACATCCTACAAAGAAACGTCGCTTTTATTGTAAAAGTAATTATATAAAGTAATTATATTATATATGTGACTTTCGCACCTTAACTTCTTCTTGTGTGACAACACTACTTTCAATAAGCGAGTTGGCATATTTGTCAAGGGCTGACAAAGTGTTCTTGATCTTACGGTACATCAGAGGCTGCGTGAACATCGGCTCGTCAATCTCATTATGACCATTGCGCCTATAGGAGACCAAATCGATCACGACGTCTTTGTGGAAGGTAGCCCTCCATTCCGCCGCTACTTTGCACACGTGCATCACAGCTTCGGGATCATCGGAATTCACGTGGAAGATAGGTGCGTTCACCACTCGAGCCACATCTGATAAATAAATTCGCGATAATTAATGCCATTAGAGAATATAAACAGGACTCGATTTTCATCAGTAAGTACCAACCAGTGCAGTACGGCGACGATCGTGAATGCCTCGGATCGGTAGTAAAACCGATCTGATTATTCACAACAATGTGAATAGTGCCGTGAGTGGTGTAATCAGGCAGGTCAGATAGATGCATTGTCTCGAAGACAATGCCTTGACCGCAGAACGCAGCATCTCCGTGAAGAAGAATGGACATGACCTGGAATATACATAAAATTACACTCATTAAAATGAGTTAACATCCATAAACGTAATCAAGATTGTATAATTATATCACACATGTTATTGAATATCTAATAATCAATAATATTCAATCATTTTAATAACTATTTAACCGACTTGAACCTCACAATTCAAATTCTAAAGTTGTTTTTCCTTATTTAAACCGCTCATTGCCAATCTAATTATAAGAAGTATTCCAGGTACATTTTCATTTATATAGCAATTACTTACTTTTTTGCCTTCGCCGTCGCCACGGTAGAACTGCTCGGCGCGTGTTTTGCCCTGAACTACCGGATCTACAGCTTCCAAATGCGATGGATTTGCAACCACGGCAAGACGAATGTTCTTGTTCGTCACTCGATTAAGACGCTCAATGTACGTGCCCAAATGATATTTTACATCGCCGGAACCCTGAAATTATTTTATCATTAGTAGGATTCTCTTAGTATCAACAAACTAGCCGCAGTAGCAAAATACACTTTCTACGTAGCTAAGAAGCACGATTCGTCTTATGCTTACATCATCAGCGGCTTCGAGCGCAGCAAACTGTGTGAAAATTTGACTCAATGGCTTACGACAGACATTAGCGAGAACATTGAGACGACCACGATGAGGCATACCCATGACAATCGACTCAACTCCCAGTTCCGTAGACTTATCGATCACTTGCTTCATAGCTGGAATCAAAATTTCGCAACCCTCCAAACCGAATCTCTTCTCGGAGGACCATTTGCGCGCCAAAAATGCTTCGAATCTGTGATTCAAATTAAAAGACCCTTGCTAATTACGTCTCTTAGATACCAAGTGAATACGAGAGAAACTGAGAATCTAAATTCCATACTTTGCCATTCACATGTCAATTTAGTATAATTCCTTTTTAAAAGGTATTTTGGAAAAACGTTTTTAAGTTATATAACAAAAAAAATAAAAATATAAACAGAAATTAAGTACAAGACTGGTTTTTCTGAAAATTTTTAACTTCAAAGTTTGCGTGTTTTTTTTTTTTAATTCTTAACTTGTTCTTACTCAGAGCCTTATTATTATATATTTGTTTTTTAATTCAGGTATTGGATTAGCGCTGGTGTTATTACCCGGTTGCGCGTGTCAATCTGGCTAAAATGAGCCTCTTCTCGTCATTCGTTACTTCCATGACTCCGGGCGTTTCCATCTTTTGCCTGATCCAATTGCATTGCTCCAAGGAGTTGATGAACATAAACTCGACACCTATGTGACCGCAGTAAGCGGACTCGAGTCGCTTCAGGATCTCACGCAACGGCAATGATTTTTCCTTGCCGCCGATAAACGTGGTGGATGGCAATTTGAAAACACGATCCATGTCCGACTCCTCTGTATTAAGTATTTGGAATGAAAAACACATGGATTTTAGAAATATCCCAAACCTTTCCCAATTAATATTGCTATATACTCATATATTTAAATGCATCGCGCATTTATTTCGCATTTATGTAATATAAAATATATCATGTAGCGTAAATATAAAAATTAAATTGTATATAAGTTGAACTGTTGGAATATGTGTATTTTTCTTTTCATTTCTTCTGTTTTTTTTAAACTGATACTGAAAATGTGCCTTTTTTATGCTTTAAAACTCTATTTTCAACAGTAATTGCTTTCTTTTAGTACAAAGTCTAATAGTTATCATTTTTAATTTCAGAATTAATATTTATATCGCATCTGTATAAATGCTTCTTCAATAATAGATAATATTCACATATTGCAAAATATCTGCTGAAACGAACATGCAGTATACTTTTGATAGGTATGTGAGGATACTGATGATGATCATAACATATCGCTATGCGCACGACAGTGCAAACAAATACCAAACTGAAAGAAAAACAAAGTTCTTTGATGCAGAAGAAAAGCTGTGAGCTTAAAGTAAAGCATCGTTAGTTCAAACTTCAAACAACAACCACCATTGAACCAACCATTGGAAAATGTTTCAAACAAACTAAAAAGATGTAATAGAAAATATACAGCAAATAAGACAATATAAAATGCGGTGAGAAACAGAACATAGGTAAAGGGAAAAAAATTACATGTTAGAAAAATTGTCAGAGATAATATACGCAACACTTCGATTCAACAAAGAGGGTGAGAAAGTAAAAGAGGAACAAAACTAGTTTCTTTTTTTGCCAAAGTTTTACATCCGTATCTGTAGTCCGCCACATTAAAATATCTGTGACATCAATATTCAAATGTCCCTCCTCTAATTCCTCCACGGAAGACGTTTGAAAACTACCTGTTGCCTGTGAATATCTTTTGACTTTTTACATAGTCGAGATATGTTTACACAGAAGAACCCAAGCACCTGGTATATAGGCTTTCAGTCGAAAACTACCTGACTTCACAGTGCAAATCCAAAATAAACCAGTGCCTCCCAATAGACTAGCGCAAGTAAGAGAGAGCTTTACGGGAGCCACCCCGATTTGGGCGGCGATTACTACATACTTTTCATTAGGACGGCTACTCGGTATTGAAGTTCCTGCGAGAAAGTAGTGCGTGGTCTCTTCCCTGTGGACATTAGACTCAAACTCAACAATTGGATCAAATATTGATCTCCAAAAGATTTGGCTTCTTAATTCATTACCTGCCGCATACAGCTCATACTTGCTCGTAATAAAAAACGAATCAAGAGATTTAATAAATTAATAACTCTAGATCTCTGATTATATTAATAATTAAACGTGTTGCACATTTTATCCTTTAACGATATCTTTTTTCGATGTAATACCAAAACAACAGTTATGCTCGCGGGATAAAGAGAATAAAGTATAAGTAGAGTTATGGAAAAGTGCTGAAAGAATTAAGCGATAAACTCTGAATTACTAACGAGATGAATTAATAACGTGAAGCAAAACTTTACACATTTCCATGTGTCCAAATAATACTTGGAAGATAGAAATATTCATTTGTCCTCATTTAAATTAAACATGAGAAAATAAATTAAACATAGCTTTATGCAATAGCAGCCTGCAAATAAGTTTTATACGGAAAATTAATACTCGAAAATATACCTACTCGAAGATACATACGATTACGTTATCAATTAGTATTGAGTCTAATTACTAGTTTACAAATGCATGATGCATTTTTGTTCAAGAAAATCCATCTTTTTACAGTTTATTCTTTTCTATTTATGCAAAAACACGTTCAATTAAGCTTACCGAATGAATAATGGGTATAGAGTAATTCTTGCGGATGTCTATCATCAAGATCAGCGCTGTTGATGCCGAGTGGGTCCAATTTAGCGATATGATGGCCACGTATCTGTCAATTTAATGCCACATTCATGCGAACCAAATAGTTTTCAAATTCTCATATTTGATTTAAGTATATTTAGTCAAAAATATAAATTACTGTGCTTGATGTTGTATACTCTTTCAAAGAATAGGTGCATCACGACAAAGATAATACATGGTGTTTGATGCAAGTTATCTCTCATTGTACTCTCTAAGAAAAACATCATATCACAGTAATTGACATTAAATACGCATATTAAGATATTGAAGCTATTGTCTTAACATTTGCGAATGTGTTATCTGCTCCTCAGCTTCCTTATTATTAATGCGTTATCATCTGCTTAATTATGCGTTATATTATCTGTTTTATTAATTAAAGACTGATAAGTGTCCGCTTAAACATCCCCTTATTTATGCGAAGGGGATTGTAACTCATACAAGGAAAAACAATCGCGCGCAATATGTTAATGTGTATAAATTTTAAAAAGACAAGCATGCTAGACGAAAAACGTGTGCAAATATCCAAAAGCAATACACATATAACAAATACAAATTGTACATGCAAAGTCAACAGGAATTTCTTTGTTGTTCTTACCTCCAACATTTTACTCGTATAATATCGGACAATGTACGTATATATATTTATCTATTTTTACTCTCTGTCAAATATAAACGCGATAAATTCATAATGATAAATGTGTCATACTCGGCAATGCCTGCATGTATACGGACATTCGAATTATGAAGTCCGATTAAATTATCGATTATTATGAAAAGATGGGGCGTATCATTTGTACGATTCAAAATGAATATAATGCTTTCTCAAACATTTTCAGTATCAGTAAGTTTGTCACAATACGAAACTCGTTAAATACCTTCCCTTTGCACACAGTACATAATATTTCATATTATACAATTCTTTCCAACTGCCGTTAAGAGTAAGTCAGTTATAAGATATTTTCAATATTAAGAAACAAAGAAATTTAAAAAATATAATTTCCAAAAAAAATATAAAAAAAATAATAAATTCCTTATTTAACTTTATATATATACATAGATATTACTTCAACAGAATTTTGAAATACGTTCCATACGTTGTAGACAAAATAATCATTAAGATTATTTTAAAATTGTGTCGTTCTAAAATTACAAACAATTTGTAGAAGTAGAAAAATCCTTTCTACAAAATATAAGTAAAATGTTAATATGTAAAGATGATTGCGTGAAATGATAATACTGAATGCGAATTGGAAAGAGATGTTTCGAAATAGCAGCAAACATGGGCTGGGTAATATGACTCTATATACGCATTTATACACCACATACTCCAAACCAGTACAATGCGATTCTCATATACCTTTAAACGTATGGTACGTATGGAGAGAAACGCATATTTAAAACAAAAGCCCGTTTAAAATGCTTTGGAAGAAAAGCCTTACCAAGCATATACTGTCGCAGCACTTGCTCTGGAGCCCCCTTGCGGGCTGCGTAATGCGTGTGTATCAGGTCTGTTTGCATAATACCCAGCGGGTCCAGATCGGCAACTAAGTGACCTCGGGCCTATACGCCAACGAATAATCCCGAAAAAGAACCTCACATTTATATATAAACTGTGTCTACTCTCGCAACTACACTGTACATATAATTACAATCAAGAAATATGGAAGCAGTAAGCTACATACAGCTATTTAGCCAACAAATAATCCACTTGTATGTTCTGATACTTGTAACATATCATGTACCAAGAATTGATATCTATTGCAACAATGTTTATGAAGGAATGGATCCTCTTTCGTTTTTCTCACAATTATAATTTAACTACAATTAAAACAAAATAGAAGCGTTGATATAACTTATTAAATAACTACTACAGTTTTTTAATAAGGTAATTAAAAATAGTGTGCTGCTGCTTCTTCCACGATAAAAGTATCTGATGTATTGAGAAGAGTCATCAAATATCAGGGCATCAAAAATCATAATTGGAAAAACCGCATTTTTATTTTGAGAAAAATGTGGAAATGCAAAACATGCTTGAGATAGAAGATGCAGTGAGCCACTAGTGTAATCATACAACGTGAGGCTATTATGCAATATTTGCTCATATAATTTGCTATATATATATATATATATATATATATATGCTATATATATAGTACACATATATATATATATCAATGCATTTATTGTGTAATCATATATGTTGACAGGATATGAAATAAACATAACGTCAGAAAAATTTGAAAACACACATGATAGCCCCTAAAGGCCCGGACACATAGAAAAACTTAAGCAGTAAAACTCAAGCAGTAAGCAAATCAGCCAATCACAGTCAAGAACTTAAGGCACGGCCCTAAGCGGTAGCGAATCCATACCGTTGATTTCTTACTGCTTAAGTTTTACTGCTTAAGTTTTTCTATGTGCCAAGGCCCTAACACTAAGCAGAAATTACAACGTACAATATTTCATGTCCCAGGCTTATATCGACATATTCACTATGCATCAAGTTTATATCGCATACAGTATATATGGATATAAATTCTAATCCATATAACATATATATTACCTTTACTCATACTAAAAGACGTTCTTATTTATTACATATTTTATATATATATATATATATATATATATATATATATATATAAACAAAACTGAGACACAAAAGATTCAAAAATATTTTGTTCACTGGAATTTACATGCATATACATATACATATACATTGATGCATGTACGCTGTATCAATGCATGCCACAGCAATTTCCGTAGTATGTGAATAAACTTTAAAACGTATATGTAGTATCGTATTTGTTTCGACAGAGCTAGGAATTTGTAAAAATTTATTATTAAATTAAAATTTTTTTAAACGCTTAACTGCATGACAATATCTTTGACATATCGCTATTAAAATAAAATATATTCTTATTCATCATGCAAATTTTAATGGAGTATAATTTAGTATGAATTAAAAGCAGATTTCTCCAGGCTCCCATTTAATTTATTAGACATGTTATATAGTAATAAAATAAAAAAATATTAAATCTTTATAGATAATAGAGATAGGAGCAGAAAATTGCCAGAGAGTTGTATTTTTATATAATTAAAGTGTATTACTATAAAAGCAATATTGAAAAAGCTTGCAGCAATTTTTGCTGCATTTAGTTATTCATTTCGTTATCTAATTGTAAGTAAATTATACACGGCTGAATAAAGCAATCATTTCTTGCAAACAAATTAATAGATACAAATTACTAAGAGTTTATTATCATTTACATATTTTTCATAAAATTACACATGATAAATTGTCATGTGCAAAATATACTTGTTTGCAAAAATACTTGGTTGCAATCACAGCCCGTTGAAATTGGTTACCAGGGGGGTAAAGCAAACAAAATTCCGATATCATACCTGATAAGAACGAATAATAGCTTGCACCGCTAGATGGTCGTCAATAATTTTTTCATTAACTGGCGCCTGACCGAGTTGCGTCCCGCCACCCAGGGGCAACAACGCTCCGAGTGGTACTTGGTTGTAACTTGGAGCGAGGGATGGTGGTGCCTGATACGCGAATCCTGGGGAAGCTCCAGCGGTGCTGTTTCGAAAGAAGGAATCCCATGACTACGAATAAACAAAAGTAAAATAAATTTAAGAAAAATCTTTCCAGCTATAAAATATGAACAAACGGCACAATCAAATAGCTTCCACAAAATAAAAGAAAAAACGGCAAAGATATACATCCTCTTTGCCTTTTCAACAAACTTTAATTAATTTTAATTTCTCCTACGGTGAGAAATTGATTTCGAATTTTGCACGAGGATACATTTAGCTTTACTTACCACATGCACGCTGTTCGGATCTTGCAGCCACGCGTTGTACATCTCCTCCACGTAAGAGCTGGAGCTGCCATTCAAGAAGGGCTCGGTTGCCGCCCGGCTGTTGTACTTGCGCGCGGGCTCCGTAAAAATCACCTGACTGGTCCTGGTCAAGGGATGACTGCGGACCACCCAGGATGCGTATCTTTCGGGCCCGCACATGCGCGGCGCCAAGGGGGCCAGCGTTCTGAATATTGTCCTTGCCTTATACATTTTGACCTGGAATATGATAGAAGACAGAAGGTCAGTTGCTGCTTTATCTCGCTACGTATCGTCAATGTGGAAGAGATGTAAATAAGCTAACGAAACTGCGTAAGCATAGTCACCGATAAGGCGTTCTTAGTATTTTACGCGTCACTTGAATTTCTCAAGTGACCAAATGAGTATGCGTTGTTTAAAGATCTGACTTGCATTTCAATTAAGCGTTTCAGGTGCCTCGCACAGTCATGAGGCATCAATGAGGATATAAACTTTGATAAGCGTATAAGGCAATGTGCGTTAAGCCAATCTTGCAGTACGTACGATTACAAACTGATTTGTCTGGCCTTATCTGCTATAGTCTCTTGCCTTATCAATTGTTCTCATTGCATCACTGAAATTCTAAACTTTGTCTGCATGTCATATCTACTGATTGCTAAGAAACACGAAGAATACTAAAGACGCATTTTGCAATTGTGTAAGCATGATTGGTATATCTGGGCATTCTCACATGTTGCAATATACATATATATGCGTGCTTGTTTGTGCACAGGTTAAATAAAACCCCAGTTGATATACAGACGCTTTCATAGAATACGCTTCATCTTAGCATAGACATAACTGCGCCATTAGGTACAATCGCACACAATTTTAAAGTAAATCACACACAATATTCACACATATTATTCAATAAATAACGCGCAATTGTATAATTTCGCAGAAAATTCGTGAAATAAAAGATTAAATACATAAAATAGTTTGAGGTGTTATTTATATTATTATGTTCAATCGATTAATATTTATATAACGAAAAGTTTTTATGTTTCACTGCGCTTTATGAAATATTTACCATAACTATCGAGGCGTTACCACTCTATTTTTACCAACTGGCCGGCTTCCAAATTGCGTAACGTTGTTCGAGAAAAAAAACACGCGATAAACGTTTCACAGAAAACCGCAGAAAAAATTTTAAATGTTACCGAGATGCCGGTAAAAACTCATATGTATAAATATAAAATAGCATTTTACATAAAAAGATCCTCGCGGCAACACACTTAATTAGTGATTCGCAAAATGCTGTCTGAAGTATTGCCTTTAAAAAGCAGAGTGAAGGCTAAAAAGCACAGTACACGGGCAAAGTTTGCACTATCAAGACCTTGCGGAATTCAGATAAGCCTTGACAGACGTCATTCTGTCTGCCAGAAACGCGTGTAACGTTCTAAGACAAAATACTTGAAATATTGCTCTTTTTTGGCTTGAAAGAAGAGCAGGATTTTCTTCAAAAGGGAAGTCTCACCAGCCAGACAGTCACATTGTAATTCAAATTGTTGTATTATAAATATATTTATAGAATATTCACTCAATATTTTTTTACGGACGCAACATTAATTCAAAACCGTGAGAGCAAATTTTAACGTATAGACTAATTGTGAAATAATAATCATATTTAAATTGGCAATTATTATTATTTATTTAACAGCAACAGAATCAAATTAGACCCAGTTTCTCAATTGAGCCGAAATTCACTCACAGAGAGGCGGAACATTTGACGTCACGTACGTGCCCCTTTATTTAGAGAGATAGGATTGCAAGATAAGGTAAGTAATGAGAGAGCAAGCAGAAAAATTCTTGTAGATTAATACTTCCTTTCACTTCAAACAGTATATATATATATGCACAAATCAGACGGTAAAGAGCAACGAAGGCCATACGAGCCGTATCGCTTTTTCTCCACAGATCGCCGCACAATTGTGTCCTTACAAAATACAAATTTTTGTTCGCATTTACCTTGAGCAGTTCTCTCTTTATTCGACACCCAGAGTAGGTATGCGGAAAAGAGTGGAAAATAAAATGTGTATGTGCAACCGGGAAAAATAAAACTCTCAAAGTCTCGAACGCGCTTCGAGACGATCGCTGGCCTCGTTCGCGCGCATGTGACTATCCGGAAAAAAACTGCGGGGCTCGCCCTGTCTCCCGTGCTCCTGACGTAGAACCTCCGCGAAATCGCGACGGCGCGGGCGCGGGCGGGAGGCGGGGAATACCTGACACTGTCGCTCGCGCTCACGTCAGAAATGCAGATGCGAAACGTCGCGTCGGTCCCGAGAACGGCACCGTCTACTTGAATGTACGCAACCACACGTGTCTGTGTATCTGTTACAGTAAGAGCGCGAAATTAATAATTATATACCAATAAATTTTATACTAGAGTATATAATTTAAATGAAAGTATTAGAAGACAAGACAATCGACACTTTTACCAGCAAGCGGGTACAGAAACGACAATTCAAAATACCATTCTAGCTTAACGAAAGTTTTTACATTGCGATAAATCATATTTTACCAAATAACTCACGCGTGTGTGTGTGTGTGTGTGTGTGTGTGTGTGTTTATTTGTTTCATTCATTTTTCAAAAATTATTGTATCCCTTTGTTCTGCGACGAATATTTATTTTAGGTATCGTATACAAAAAATCGAAGGTGATATTAATTTATATTTTCATTCTTTTTTTTATATCAATGAAATAAAAAAGTATTCGCTATTTTTTTATTACTGTAAAATATATAAATATAAATATAGCAAATAGATCTTACGTGTCTCTGGTACTACTGAAACAATTAAATACTCGAGATCTCTGAAAAAAAGAGGGCGAGAATTGCGATAAACCAGACCACGTGTACTTACTATGCGCGTCTCTTTGGTCGCACGTGTCTACATTTAGCACGCTTTATACAGGGCCGCTCGTTCATCAGGATTCAAGACGATGGAAGAGCCAAGCATTCGTATTTCTTTTTTTCCACGATTAAACGCGCGGAAGTCGAGGAGCACATAAGATCGCAGAACGATCGAACTCGTTGTTGCAGTTGCGGGAAAAGAATTGCGAAAGGGCGCGTCGCGAAGACGGAAAGAAACAGACCACGCGCCCACGCGCAAATTCGATCGAATAAAGAATAAACGGCGGAGAACGGCGAAGGACGGACGCTCTCTAAACAAGCATTTAACGCCTATTCTAATAATCCGCGGGAAATTACGGTGATTCACAAATCACAATCTCTATCGCGAGGGGGAAGAAAGGGAGCGGGGGGGAGGAGATCCGACGCTCACCGCTCAAGAGTGCTCCGCAGGCGTGTAGCGTGTACCTTAACCTACGAACTCGCTCGCGCCTCCCTCGGCCTCGCAGAACTGACTAAAGTACTCCGGGCTCCGGGTCTGATTACTCCGATTACGATTTCGTCACAACTGTCACAAGACGCGCGAGATCGACGCCGGGCGGATCTCTTATCGCGAATGTGTTTCTCTTTTTCTCCCTTCTTTTCGCCTCCTCTCGATAAGACCGCACGACGGTGAGAAAGAGAGGGTTGGGAGGGAAGGCGAGGGGGTTACCGCGTACGGTGAAGTCAGGTGACTATTTTCGGTCCGCCGCGGTAGATTTTTACGTAACTTGAGCGAGCGTTAATCCGTTAATCCCGACGGCGATCGCGTCGCGCGACGCGATCGATCGGTCGACCGACCGGCGACAATCGGCGAACGTCGTTGGACGAGAAACGTCGCGTCGGCTCGCGCGCCGGAGAACAGTTCGCCTACCTGATGTTAACACGACGAGGGTCACGAGTCACGCACCGTCCACCATTTGCTACTCGCTGCCACTCGCTTCCACCGCGGTCTGATCTGAAATGAAACTCTCCGCGAACGGCGGCGAACGCTACCCGACAGTTCCCGAAAATAGCGCTCGGCTCGGCCGGCGGCCGCTCGCGACTTCGCGAGGAGAGACGAACTTGAGCGCGACCTAGCGACGAAGGCGGGCACGAGACACGAGACACTGGCATTCGAAGATTTTCCTCGCGCGGTCACGTGACGGAAGCGCGGGAATTGATCCCGAAATTTGAGATTTAATCACGAGAAACATATAGGCGAGATCGATCGATCTCCGATTAGTTTAATTAATGATTTATTTTTCAAATAATATCTATATTGTTTTGTCGACGTAAATAGAATTATTAATTTCTTATTATTTAACATATGGAAGAAAAAATTAGATCCGAAAACAATGAATTGTGGATAGAAAACTTTTATTATTAAATATAGAATTACAAATAGAAACTTTTTATTAAATAGAAACTTTGCTTTAAATTCTGCCGGCTAAATTAATTGTCGATTAATTAATTAAAGTCGCCCTGTGCAGTCTCGATGTAATTGCTTCAGTTTAAGAAAAATTACATTTTTTTCAATTGTTAATTATCGCACTTTCTTCGATTTCGAGGAACGCGAATTCTAATCTTATAATTGGTCGTCGTCGCAACATATTGAAATGGCGAAACTATAAAGCGTCTTCGCTTCCGTTGTTAAATTGTCTAAATATTGAATTTGTCCCTGTGTGTGAATATTTCAAAACAAAGAAGGATGCGTCCGCAACAAGAGAACGATGTGATCGTCCACCGTGTTGTATAACTGTAACCTTATATGAATTATTTTTTTAATTTTATATGTATATTTTGTAAACGTATGTTTTGTGAGAGACAAATTATCCTTTTTGTAACAAAAACGGTGTAATTTAATATAAATTTTGAATAATGCACGTTAAATTGTATTGTATGTTAAACTATATGTGAGCGAGGAATTATGAGAAACTTAATAAGAATTTGATGTAATCAATATGAATATTCATAACGATATGAGCGGAATTTTTGGTAATTGTTTAAATAAAAAATAAAATTTTGTGAAATGAATATCTTGGAAAAACCTAGAGTAGAATTCTATTCTTGTTCGCAATTGATTTTTTCTATATATTATGTATATTTCTATATATTTTTGCTTTTCAGAATCACCTTTGAGACATCAATCCGAAATGCAATCATGGCGCAAATTAAACGAATCGGAAAGCAGACCGAACATCACGCTAAGAAGTATATATTATCGCTTAGATTTAATTCCGACGATTAGATTATAGAAACTATATATTTTTCTCATTTATATTTGCATTACGTTAAATTTTCCTTTATGTGTTTAATGTTATGTCGGAATTAGTTCCAAACAAAGCTACTGAAAAAAAGCGTTCTAGATAAAAAACAATTTAAATATAATACCACTAACTTTATTCAGGAATGGGACAGGAATTGAACAAAGCAGAAACGAAATGCTTTACGTTAAAGTCCGAATTAAATTATGTGATGGATGTTTGTCGGAAGGCTCAAACGGAAATAAGGGAAAGTAAAGAAACGTCCGACATTTCGCCAATAATATCATCATCTAAAAGTTCAGGCTTGAAATCTCCAATCAAGCATAATGGTTGCAACAGCGAAATTACAGGTACCAAAACTGCAAACTGTAACATCCCTCAGATAAATCGTAATGTCGAACTACAGGCTGAAGAAAATTTTGATAAAAAAATTCTTCCGAGATATTAAAAAAAAATGGACCTGTACATACATTTCAATGTCTATGTTTCCGTAGACGCTTTCAATTTGAGCCCGAAGTCTGCCCGATTTTCTCCCAGAAAAAGCATCGATGACGATGATATTATCGGGAGGTCCGAGAGTCTAATAGAAGAAAGACAGAGAGGACTATTGAATGTCACAATTACACCGAGGACTCACTTATACAAGAAACTTCCTCGTTCGATAACGACGATGCCAACTCAGGATGAAACCACGGAAGTAGGCGTACGCTATATACGCGAGATTATATTTTTGTAAATGTGTACGAGAATTTTATACGTACACACATTTTTGTATTTAACGAGCTTCGTAACAAATAGGCGGACAGAGAATACAAAAGTTATTACTTCCCGCCGAGTATGTCCTTCGAGAAACTGACGTCGCAAGCGGACGAGAATTATCTCCGCGTAACGCCGTGCTCCGCGAGAAGAATGGTCGAAGATATTGAAGATATTGAAGATTTGGGATTGAATTTGGTCAATTTGGACATGCCGAATACCGCAAAAGCCAGACGAGTGGTGAAAAGTAGGTCGAGAACGGGAAGAAGCGAAATAAACTCCGTATACAGGATGGATAATTCGGTGTCCAAACCGCGGAAAAGAAAAGCAAAGTTACGAAGTTCTGTTTCCAAGAGCACTGTCACCACCAAAGACACGGGTTTTATTGGTAGAAAAGAAGCGAAGAGACGTCGGCACAGAGGTAAAGATGAGTCGATTTTGCGTGTGATTCGTCTCTGCATATAAATTTTACAATTAAATCTACCATAAATAGATTTCTATTGTTTAATTTTTAACGCAGGCCATCAACAATCCAATCCCCCAAAGCAGCTGAAGAAGTCTAACGACGTTGTGGAAATTTTTCATAATACTAGATTAAAGAACAGCAATTCCGGGGTGTCCAGTAAGCAGTCTAAAGTCGATGAAGCGAAGTATGAAAAAAAATCGCACCTTCCCAAGACCGTTGATCGGTGGAACCAAGAGGCATCGGTGTCAAGTCCAAGAGACAGATGTTCTAAACGTGTAAATCACGAATGTCAATCCTACGATAAGAAAAATGAACAGGCTCATCCTCAGACATTAAATTGTCAAAATAACTCAGGGTATAATTATTTGTAACCATATAATAATAGTCACTTACAGTCACGTTATTGCAGTTACTCTTGATAATCCTGATAGAAATATTTTACTGAAAATAAAATAAAGTTTTATTGAAATGTATTTGAAATTAATTCTCAATTGACCCTCATTATGATTCCATCAATATTTCAGTAAAAATTCAGTTTTCAGTTAAATTAATTCAATTAATTTCATGATATCTAATATTTAAAAAATTGTTATTACTTTTTCCAACAGTATAATTTAATTTTTCTTATATTTCATAGTGTTACATTTATCGTATATAAAGAAAATTATGATTTATTTTGAAATAATAAATTCAGTAATTTTATTTCACTTTTCATCGATTTCATAGTACTTGAGCAAAATATTTTCATCAGAGAATCGATAAATATATATATATATATATATATATATATATATATATAGTCATCATTATCTCTACACTTCTATTATCGTTTTTATTATTATTATTTACTGTCAAATTTTTATCGTCACCGCATTACTGCTAGCGAATTCCTTTCTCTTGTAGAGCGACGCCCGAGGTTGATGCACAGGAACAAGATAAGTCGGAAAAACATCCTGACAATGATCCATTAACACAAGATGAAACGCGACAGTGCGAGCGCGCTTTCAACAGGTACAACGATCCAATGTTCATGCCCAGCTACGGGATGCCGACTCTGGCGTCGAAATTAAAACGCTCGAGCAGATCGTACTTCAGCAGGTTTAACTTCCGAAACATACCGTTCGTAGTGGGGACCTCGGTGACCCCGAGCCACAATCTTGGATTAAATATTCAACAAGTAAGCGAAACTTCGAGAAAGGCAGCTCCCTGTTGATTACATCAAATTTTTCTTAAGTTTCATAATTTTTTCGCGCACAATTTAATATATACAATACAATTTAACGTGCATTATTTAAAATTTACGTTAAATTACACTGCTTTTTTCGTTACAAAAAGGATAATTTGCTCTCGCAAAATATATATACATGTAACTAAAAGCAGTTGTTTCTTAATCTAAAGAAAAACGTCCTCCGCAACGCAGGTATTGAGCGTGATGAAAACGAGACAGCCGATCGCGAGCGATGTCACCCCGTCGTTGATCCGCAAAGTCAGCAGAGGCATGAGACCGATGTCGATCCTTCTGAACCAGATGAACGGTCATTACGAGGGATCGATTCTCAACGTGAGCTCGCAAATGACTGGAACGTTTAACAGCGGGGAGAACCTGGATCGAGATAAAAGATTGCCCGTGTTTAATTTACATGTGAGAAAGACGCCAAGCGGCTGTGTACCGAAGGTGTCCACCGATGCAGAAATGATTTCTGAAAAAGAGAATAATGCTTCTAAACAGCTTCGTAAAGAGAAAGGTGATTCGTGCGATCGTAGGACTAGGCAGCAGTCTTCTTTCGCTGTAAGCAAAAGCAACACCTTGACGAGTCCTCAAAATCAGCAAGAAATTTCGAGGACGTTAAAGGTAAATCGCATTCTAGCTGTTGGCAGTTAAAATGTATTATAACGTATTAGTATTGCATAGGGTAATATCGGCGATCATAAAATACGTATTCCTGATTCGCACAATTCTAAGGAGATACGTGACGTTCTGATCAATCTTCACGATCAATTTGAAGAGATAAACACGTGAGTGTGCTGGCGTCATTTAAATTTGAAAGTTTAATAAGAACTAGCGGTTGTATGTTCTTTACAGAAAATACGAAAGACTGCAATTAGAGGTGGACAAGTCAAACGATAAATCTTTAGCGAAGGAATTGTCCGCTTTGGAAAAGGAGCTCAACGCCAAGGAAGAAGAAATCAATGCCGTCGTCGGTCTCTACAAAGAAGTGAGAGCTGTTATTGAACATGCGACGTATTCCGCGGACGTGCACACACATTTTTTTTTTTTTTTAATGACATTGCGAAAACAGGTAATGGCGCTGAAGCGGCAGATGAAAATGCTGCACGAGAAAAACAGTCTGGTTTGCATCGCGACCGAGTCGGCCAAGGAAACGTGCGAGGATTCCTTTCCCTTGTCGATTATACCCGGAAAGTCTCATTCGATGAATCCGACGCAGAACTTCGGTCGAAGAAAAATTTACAATGCAACGCGAGAACCGCCCGCTTCCATACAACTGGCTGCGTTGTTACGGCAGATTCAGACGTTTCATAAGCAGCTGCAGCTCGTGTCGTGACGTTGTAAAGTCGAGTCACCTTAAAAGAACAAAAAAAAAATGGAATAAAATTGCAGTTATTTTTACCAAATCGCCTACACATTTATACAATGAAATTTCAGTATTTCCGAATCGCGGGAAAAGGCAGAAGCATCATTTAATTTCTTCTTCCGTTCGTACAAAAGATGCGCATTTAACGGGAACGATTTGGGAGATGTTTCTTCTTCTTTTTCTTTAGGGACAATAAAAAAGAACGCACGTTTCCAGCAGATCGTATTCCATTTTATTCGATTCTGCCTGCTACCCCATATAATAATGTGTATTATTCCTTTTGTATGCGTGTATGGTTGTATGTAATTCATATATATATACGCAGTTCTTCCGCTTGTATGTGTGTGTTTGTGTGTGTCTCTATATATATAATATATATATATGTATATATACAGAATCAACATGTGTGTGTATAAACGCCGAAGGTGGTTTTTCTTAGGACTCCTGCTAGAGACGGATTCCTCGTCGTCACGACTCTCACGGTTGATTGTAATTGTCAGCTACGTATGACGATATCCAAGAGAAATTGATCGTTACGCTAGTAATTTCATTTTTTTACACTTTTTTTTCTTTCTCTTAGTCGTAAGATTCTAATCTCTCTAGATATGTTCGTAGATCATGTGCGATTCGCATGGAATATCTAGCGTTCTTCTTTTTCATCGAGTACCAATTAAACGATTCACGATCCAGCCTCTTAGCTTCGCTAAATAAAATTGTCCTCTTCCTCGCTTCCCTCTACATTGTCTTCTTTTTTAAAGTATTCTTGCTGCTCTCTCTCTCTCTCTCCCTTCTTTTCAAAGCGTCTACACAGAATCACCGCGATCTATCCTTATGCGTTAAAGACTATCCACTACAAAATGTACCTTAGTTAACGTTAATATAAAATGTTACCTTAGATCTACGATAATACTAATTTGCTCTCTCTCTTTCTTACTAGTGGAGGGGCGCGGCTTAAGTGCACCCGCGAGAAATAAAAACACTCCTGTAGGTGTTAAATACAAAATTAACTTTTCTCTCGTGAACAGCGCAGTCCTTTTGGCAGTACGGATGGAGGCCAACAATCCCGCGACGAACGCGGAGAACGATCTTGTTGCGGCGATGTTGTTCCTACTCTCGTACATTTTTTGTTGCTATGCAATATCAAATGACGAAGAAGTGATTAAATGGCAGCAGCTAAGAGATTAATTAATTTCAAAGAGCGACCAATTAACAAAGTGATACATTCTTGCTGAATTTTAATATTTATTTTCATATTCATTCCGATCATTGGTCTACGAAAAATCCATTTTCTCACTTTTTCTTGTATCCTCTGTCTCCAACCGTTCTTTCGGAAAAGGACTCTGCTTTCTTTACGCTATCGTCATCGCTGTAAGATCTTTTGAAGATATCGCCGACCTCAAGCACGAAGAAAACGGCGGAAAAATCATCTCCCTTTATTTTGTTCTTCTACAAAATTGTTTTCACAAAAGGAAGAAGGAAACAGAAACGGAACCGAGTACTCCACACACACATTCTCCCATCTTAACGCAAATATATCTCTCATTATATCACAGACTAAAAAATGCTTTGGTCTAAAAAATTGTCTTGATCTTTTTTTTGCTTCTTACTCATTTTTGTTAATCAGAACGCATTTCGCATTAATGTGTTCGCGACTTCGCTGCCATCGATATATAATTATTTTATATAATTTTATTTATCCTGCGGGTATGCGAGATCAGCGAGTGAATTTATATATAGTGAATTTCTTCGCCGATCTTCGTTTCCTGTTTGATACCCGAAAGAGTTAAAACCACCGCGGCTTTTGTGTCTTAATTACATATTAGAACTTCCGATTCTGAAACGGTGACTGATACTTCATCGCTGTGTCGTGGTAAAATGAGAAAAAGAAAACACACACACACAGCGCGATTGCAACTCATCAATCAGAGATTCGCAAAGCATTTCTTTCGTATTAGTCGGCATTGCGGTAGAACTCAAGCCATTAGCACCCTTGATTCTCGAGATTCTATGTGAAAAAATCGATCCAAGTGGAATTTTAAGGCGTTTTTATGATAGTAGTCCCTAGTCGGTTGTGTGTGTATACATTGCAAATGGCCTTAAAATCGTACTTGTACAAAAATATAAACGCAAAAATCAACGAGCTTCTCTTAGTGAATATTCTTTTTCTCTTTCTCTTTTAATACGTTATTAAGATCGTAACATTTTATAGTACTCTACAATATTACAACATGTGATATCTCTTACAAGGTACTTATATTACGAGTAACCCCACAGATTCGTTCATTACTCTTTCAGCGTTTAGACTTCAGCGATTACTGTACGATGATAAAATAAATATCGGGTCCACTATAAACGTTAATCATTATATGGATACCCGCTTTCTTCTTTTCTCTTTTAAGTCTTATCGACACAATAATTATCGTCAGTGAGAAAAATTCAACCGGCTTTACATTAACAGCAAAACTAAACAATAACTCCTCCCGAAATAATGTCAAATGAAATAATGTCAAATGGATCCTATTCTTTTTGAAATGTTAATATTACAAAAATAAAATTACATATGACTTTGAAATAAATGTGCTGTCTGACACGTTTCTCACAATCGTATGATACACATCGTTATATGTTGGACAAATCTTGAGTTGTCTAAACGATTTAAAATGACAAGTCGGTGTTTGTTCAATAGCAACAGCGGTTCTTGCGTTAACCGCTATAAAACTTGACACTTTAAGTACAAACAAGTTTAGAAATCTTTGCAACAAATATATATATATATATAAAATATAAGTACATTTTTTTTATATATTTGTAACTGATCAATTTTATAAACTGTAAATATATCAAAATAAGCAGTTTCTTATTAACGTCAAATATGTATCCTAATGCTGCATACGCGATGAAATGAATGAAGGACAATCAAATGGAAATCTTCCATTGCAAACAAACACGTTAAATACAAAGTGAACCGGTGAACAAGATACGCGATTATTACGATCACATCGTAATAATCATTTTATGTAGAATTATTAGTACTTTTAGAGTTGAAATGTACTACCACGATATCATGTGGACTACTATTGCTCATTATATGTCCACTTACGCGTACTTTCAACATATCAATTATGATGATCAAAAGTGATGCTGTAAAAAAGATACTGTAACATTGAAAACATTCGGTATTAATTCTCCAGCGTTGTAACGCGAACAGAATTTGCGATCGAAAGAAAACCGTATAAGAGAATATACGGTACACACGAGATTACGAAAGCGAAGTAAATCCTACACTCACATGTATTATTCACTTTCACGTTTTTGTTCGCAAAATCTTTTGATTCTAGACGATAGATTCTCGTTATGTTACAGTAGTGTTCTTCGCTTCAGCAGATATTGCTTTTTCAGGCCTTTTTAATCATGGCCGCACGATGCAGGAATTGTAGACGGCGATGAATGTGCCTGCGTGGTGCGACAGATGTGTCTTCTTACTACAGAC
Organism: Temnothorax americanus; assembly: GCF_048541705.1. NCBI lineage: Eukaryota > Metazoa > Arthropoda > Insecta > Hymenoptera > Formicidae > Temnothorax > Temnothorax americanus. The sequence goes on along the minus strand of NW_027509371.1, from coordinate 2,103,471 downwards.
GTTCAAAGATAGCTTAAAATTCAACAATATTGTTTCAAGTCAGTTCTTCGTTACTCGAATTAAATACTACGTCAAGCCTTCTTAGCTATGAGGGCGTCGATCAGTCTCAGTTTCGCTTTCGCCTGTTTATAGGATTCGTACACGGTGGTGACTTGCGGTCCGCGATCTTCGCGTTGCATACGACGACCAGCTCGGGCTTCGAACTGCGCTTCTAATTCCTTCAACGCTCTGCGAAGCCGCTTCTTCTCCTCTCGAGTAGCCCGTTGTTGCATCAATAATTCTTCTCTACAAGAAGAAGAGATGACATTGTTGATCAATATGTTCGAGTTGGATTTGTTCTTTTAGTAGGAATAGTTTTTAATTTAAAAATCTTTTCTGAGAGCATAAAGTCAATAGAGGCAAGAAAAAAAAATATGTAACAATTTCTCAAACTATATTTAATCTTAATCTAAACTTACTGGGGAAGAGCGTGAAGGCTTTCACCTACACCGCGACTACCTTCGCTGCTGCTATGCTGGCTATCACTGTCGGTTGGTAATTGATCCATAGAATCGATACAGTCCAAGATGCCTCGATGTGACATGTCAGGCTCGCTGGCTCTTCTGTCAGTCTCCACGGGATTTCCCGGTAGACTCGATGACGTGAAATCCATCGTCTCATGCTCTAGGATTGTGGCCAGTTCCGAAATGCTGTCCTTGTTTTTGCTCTGTAACGTTTATAAAACATATTGTAAATTTTTTAAATTTATTTCGAATCATATTTAGTTAATAACAATTAATGGTTCTTACCGCGCCCGCTCTAATGAGCAATCTCTTTAATGTTCTGTACCGATCGTACAATGGTCGCACGACCGCTCTGTCTTCCTTAGAGACTGGTCTGCCGAAAGTATTCTCGATTTGAAGCAACGCCTTTTGCACGGCTGTCTTTTCGTCCAACAATTGATCGTAATTGAGCTCCTCCATGTTATTGGACCGATTGTATTTGATGCGCTTCTCACTGAGTTTCTTCTCTGATTCCTTGACCACCTCTTCTATCGACATCGCCTGGGATTTCTCGTGGCCGTTGTTGTTGTTTATAGGACTGCCAGTGGTGTTCAGTCGATTGTTGGCGTTGGCCAGAAGCGCGCCTATTGGATCTTCCTTTAGTAACTTGTGTTCCTTTCGCAACTTATTCAGCTCCGTACACAGCCGTTTGATGTCGCGATTGCTCATTTTGTCAGAATGACTCGGTCGATAGCCGAAGTTTTCTTCAAATTCGTCCTCATACTTCTTGATCTTCTTCTTCAGGCCGTTAATGTGCTTCGTAAGGTTCTTCAGTCCCATTTCCGACGAGCTAAGCGTGCTCGGCTGTATCTCCTCCTCAGAATAAAATCTCCTGGGTACCAACAGCGAGTTCCTCGGCGAGAGCATAGCTTCTACTCGAGCGTCCACGGCTTCTTCCTGTCAAGATCCATTGGACACGTATAATCGATACAAGAACAATTGGAATGTTTATTTTTTGATAAAAATTTTACTTTTAATTAATATGTACAATTTTTTTGCATATCTCTATTCACATAATTCTAAATTTTTTGTTTAAAATTACATTTAATTGTTTAATATTTCGTGTAATATAATTTAATAATTTCATACGTGGTTTCTAATCTTTTTATTAATCCAGATATTTACGTTTCCTTCCAAATGTTGAAAGCCCCAATTGGTTAAACTGGGATTATTTACATCCTCGTGATCAACAGTGGGCGGGCGAGCTGGCGAAGGTGATCTGCTCGGTCCGCTGCTTAACATCTCCAGAAAGCTTTGAGCTGGCGAGCCATTATAACTGTTAGGACTCGGTGATACATTGGAGATGTACATATTTTCAGGCTCTTCTTCATTTTCCTAAAGAAATAAAATTCTTTATTTATGAAAAATAATTAATCATATGTGGCACATTAAATATATTTAATATTTCTATAATAAATATTATTTATTTTTATTATAACATTATTATTAATTATAGATATAATTATAAATGAAATAATAAAAAATATATTTTAAGTATCGCAATATTATCGCTTCAACATTTATAAAATCCTATTAAGGAAGAGTGGGGCAACTGCGTAAACACGAGCGATTATTATTGTAGTATATTAGAGTAGGATATTCTCCCACTTCTCGCACCCAGCGATAGTCCGATATTCGCTCAGTGGTACGTGTACATACGAAAAGTGGGAGAATATCACTATTCTAATAATTAATATTATATTACAATAATATCATTCGCGTTTACCCCGTGTTCGCAGTTACCCCACTCTCCCCTACTATTAAGAATGTGCGCACATATTGTACGCATGGTTTGCAAACACACACACATAGAAATTTAAATATGCCAATTTTTAAAATGCATTTTAATATGCCATATTGCAATGTCGGAATTTACTTTACTCAGATTGAATTTTAATTAAAATTAACTTTTAACAAACATAGATATTATATATGACTCGTAAAGTTTAACCTTTGCCATTTCTGTGGCGAAAATATCGAAGGATTTTAAATTATTTACCTTGCTGGAATTCTGGTCAATATCCGGGACTCTATGTACTCTTCTTCTGCGCGCTTGTCTTCTGCCTCTCGGGGTGATGCTTCTGCTGAAGCGCTCGCTATTTCTCAATCTCTCGGCGTCGCAGTCATATTTTTCAGTCGCCACAACCACCTCGCACGGCGACGGCACCGATGACGATTTTTTCGACACCGGCGAAACGTTCGTTCTTTCGTGGAGCGGTAATCCGCCACATCTCTGCATCAAAATCACATGCAAATCCATTATAAGCAATCAAGCTTACGTTTACGATCAGATTAATGTTTTATTCTCTTAAAATATTAATTTATTATATACCAAAAAATTATATCTAGTTTAAAATGTAAAATAAAATAAATAATGTATTATGCAATAATCAAAAGTCCACTTTTGATACGTTTGAGATAAAAGAATGTTAACGGACAATTAGCTTTATTAAAAATTGTTTTTCTGGAGTATTATATATAAATTATAATTACAAAAATGTCATATTTTGAGAGTTGAGCATTTTACATATTGCTGTGATTATACTCACCACGCCGTGACCCATGTCTCGACCGAGTTGCGACAAAATATGCAAATGTTCCTCGCTATTGAAATCTTCGTGGCTACTTACACGCCTGATCGTATCTGCGACGTCAGTGGGACTGTCAAGAACGCGTTCCTCACTGCTACTCCTAAAAGGCACACAGTTCCATGTACAATTCTTTTTTTTCTAGATCCGCCGTAATGCAAATATATCCATAAAATTCAATTTGCACTTAGCAAATAAACGCTGCATATATCTGCGCCGCGATAATTCTCACGAATTCAAATTCAATATTTGTTGTTAATAGTACAGCCAATTTAATAACGAAGAGAAATCAAAACTATGTGAAATTCGGAATAATTTGTCAGCGATCTACCGCACGTGCAAAGCGCTTTCACAATTATAACACATATAACAGGCCATTAAATGTTATATTTAATACAACACAAATTACATAAATTAAGTGCTCTAACAACAAAATTGTAATGCGCGCAATAAAGTATTTATACTATAAATTGATTTCTTCAATAAATATTAATTCAATACAATTGAAGGTGTTTGGTTTGTTAAAGTCAAAATGTAATATAAACATCAGTTTAGTGGGATTAAAATTCAATTCAAATCCAAGATCAAATCAAAAACGTTATAAACAATATAAACGACGTCGAAGAATTCGTATGATTCTTAATGCAAGAATACCTTATTAGCTTCCGTTCTTGGCAGCAGGATTCGCGACGTTCCTTGCGCTTACGCGGTTTCAGCGCGCAGAACAGGGACGAACCCTCGGAGTCCTTCGGCTCGTCTCTCGTATCCTTGCAGATCTTACAGTCGCCGGCAGGTACCAAGCCGTTCACCGTATTCTCACGGATACTGTAGCCATACGGGGACAGGAGCGGAAAAAAAAAGAGAGAAACCAGGTCAGATCGTATAGAAACGATCGCGAAACGAAGCGCGACGATCTTGAAGTGTCAGCCTTCGAACTTAATCGACTGCCGTCTGAGTCAATCGGCCGCAGTAAAAACGCAATTTGCGAGATACGAGAGTGCGGAAACGGGCGACACATCAACGCGTATTGAAACTCGATAAGGAGCCGCGGAAATAAAAAAAAAAAAAAGAGATTGACGGGCAATTTTTCGCGACGGTCAGGCCGACGCCGACGCGCGACGTAGCGAGTCGCATACTTGCTCTCGATTGTCGGCAATGCATGTGCCAAGTCTCCCGTCCGCGCGAAATATTATATAAGGTCTCTTATTTTTCTCTTTTTCAGTCATCACGCGCTAATGTCGACCGGATAAAAGCGATCCGTTATACATCTGTCGTACGTAGGATGCGCGATGACGGACGCGACGGAGCAACGGAGATACGCGAAATGTTATAAACAAGATGATCCTGAACAAGACACCGGGAAACAATACGAGGCACGTACAGTAATTAAGATAATGTGGCAGGTGAACGCGTTTATTTTGCATTTCAATCGCACGGAGAAGCGTAGTAATTACAAAACGACTGGCTCAAGTGTCGGGCCTCAATAGAGAAGAGCCATTATCGCGCGCGCACGGTTCTCTTATCACTACGAAATTCGCAAACCGGATTCGACCGGCTAGAGACGTGTTTGCGTGCGCGAAAAATATCGGGTCCGCGTGCTTGCCGCGGGTACCGCTATAAATAATACGACGTAATTGCAGTCGTGTGGAAAGGGTGGTTTCCTAGGGAATAATTTGTGACGCGCGCGACTAATTCTGCAGTGTGCCATTAAATCGTAATGCATCGATAAAAATCGTGAAATATTTATTTCGCTTTCTCGGCTCTGGGAAATAAAATGCTGTGGGTTACTACACTGAGAAAAGAAATTTATTAATCCCAAAAAATATTTAGTCCGATATACGTTCAACTAAATATTTGAGTTAGTTAACTAAACATCAGTTGAATTAATTAATTCTTAATTCAAAAAACTTAATAAATTGTTGAAACAATTAATGTTTAGTTAATTAACTAAAATGTTTAGTTGAACGTATCGGACTAAATATTTTTTCAAATTGACAATTTTTTTTCTCAGTGTGTAAGTCGTTTTAACGCAAATACAATATTTTTTGACAATCGGAAAATTGTTGAAACTAAATCTGTTAGTTTGTAATAACAATGGACGGAATAAAATGGAATTAAATACTGTTCTGCAGAAAAAATCTGTCATTCTAGCAAAAAATGGGTATATATAAACTTGCAAAAATAAATATCATAAAAAAAAACAACAATTCAGTTGCGTAGTTCTGTGATTTATATTTTCGAACTGACAATCATCCGCAGAAGTTGGACGATAATCGCAAGTTCATAAATATATGTTCTTCTTGCTCTATAATTTAATATAAAAATGACAAATTTATTTTATGGTATAATGTTTGATTTATTTTATTCTATCCACCCATTGCAAAATAAGCTACTTATTTTCAGTAACTTTCCGATTGTCACTTTCCTTGCACAAGCCTGAAAATCTTTAAAATCCTCTTTCTTTATCCTCTTCGTAAATAATTTTAGATTTAATATTAGATGTTATCTTCTCCGATTTATTAATTGTCACGTGAAAAAATCTGTTTAAAAATATAGTTGAATTAGTGCCAAACGATATTTCAGTCGGATTTAGATTCGCATTTTTCACTCTGAGATAAAAAGCAGCACGTGAATTACGTTTACCTTATTGCACTTAACTCTACGGCCTAATCCGGACGTTCTTTTCCAGATGCAATTTTTCGTGCTCCGCGAAAGTTTCCTCGCGCGCAAAAGTATTATCGCAGTCAGCGAAATCACGTTATCGTCCTTATAGGATTACATTCACAACTTATACGATTTAAATTCACGTCTCGCGAATCTAATCCTTCCATGCACGTAATTATTTTTTTCTTGAACATGCGAGATTAAAGTCGCCTCAGTTTGCCATCATTTTTTCTCATTACAAATGCTATATAATTGATGATAAAAAATGGTGAACTTTATCACGGGACAGCGCTATATCTTAATTTCGAGAAAACGATTCTTCTTTTTCCTCACGAATTTAAGTTTTTTCATTTCGCGAATTCAGGACGTTCTCAACGCCTGACTTGATCTTGTGTCACAAGTCGCGACCCGAGTATAGTATAGAGAGATACTCGGGATATAGATACTTTCATCGTGACTCATCAAACCGCGCGGTAGCTTCTTCGTGCAGAGATGAAGCTTACGGAAATAAAGGTATGACGCAACAATGTACGCCTCAATTTTCATCATTTTTTTTCGACAGCAAAACGCTCGTATCAAGTATGATGAAAGTATAATAAAAACCGATATTTAATCATTTTTCGCAAATTTTTCCATATAATTCTTATGCAATCTCTTTCGACTTTTACAATCTTTTTATCTTATTGATTCAATACTTTTTAAAAATGCGCTTATTAATTGCTTAGATCGATTAAATAATCTTTCCAAAATTATAAAGAATTATAAATAATAGACTACTAAAGATTCGTTCCACATACATTTATAAAGGTTATAAGTGCAATATTATAATTTAATATATTGCCTAAACAATATTAAAAAACGATTGCAGCGACTTTATGATTTTAATTAAAAATTGCTAAATGTGTTATTCAAATAAATACCTTTACGTCAAAGAAAGACGGTCTTCAAATAGAACATATGTGCTTGTTCGATATGCTTAGAAATATCCAAGGAAATATTTATAGCAACGCTTAAATGTCGCGATAAAATCTATTGTGAAGTATATACACAACGACCAACAGGAAAAGGAAATCCTAATCAGACATCGCGGAGACTCAATTAAAAGCCTCGAGGCGAGTCGGGCATCGCAGCTGCACCAGACTCATATAACTTCTTCGAGTGCACACCATATAATCAAAGATTAGAAAAATTCTGACGGATGTGATATTTTTTTGTGTCCCTATACATCGATTTTGGTGGTCACAAAACAAAAAATTCATATCGTAGAAATATCGACACGACCGCGAGCCAATTACGCTGTCATTCGTGCCGGTAACGCGCCGTTAATTGCTGAGCGATCAATCCTTAAATGAAACGCGCGTCAATTTAGTGCTTTGCGAACGTTGCTGTTATACCATGAACATTTGCGCAAACACAGATACGAATTGAAATACATATTATAATGCGTCATTGCAAAATGGTAGCAGTCTTACATAAGAGACGATTTATGAATTTTAAAAAATATTTGGGTCAACCGAGAAATTGGTTAAAATATTACTTGAATTGTCACGGCATATTGATAGGAGAGCTCCGCACTTTCGTCGTAGAAAATAATGAGATTTTAATTACGTCATTATCATAGTGTTGATCACATCAGCATCCGTACGAAAAATCCTGACAATCGCACTTTTCATCTCGCGCGTCTCCGCCTCCTCGGTTCTCCAGCCGTAAACATCAGTTTCTTTGCTTTCTTTCGGAATCAGATACATGCGACAATCAATTGGTATAGATTGAGACACGATATTCGCGCGCGATGTTCTTCCGATCGCGGAGATCGGCGAATGAATAGGAAAGTACGCGTGACAAAACGGAGCGCGCTGTTTGCGAAGAAGCGCAAGCTTATTGAGGGACAATCGAGGTGACGCGATGATGATGTTGATGAGAATGATGCATCGTCACGTGAATAGATGTAATAAATTGGCAGGCCGGGGACTCGCACAAGACATAATTTGATTAATTCGAACGGGCGGCTAGAGACTCGCCGTTCGCCTGCAAACTTTGTTCCGCGTAGATTAATGTCAATTAACATAAACGGGGGCTCGTGACAGTCATTTACTGAAGATCACCGTATCTTCTAGAAAGATTTCCACGCAACTTGTTTACCTCTGTCCAGACCTACTATGCGACTATAAATTTACGATATTCATTAAAATCAATTTCCGTAAGATTGCAAAATCAAATAATTGAAGTAATTAAATTTACCTATATATAAGTTACTTATAATATAAGTTACATATGTAAGCTACAGAAAATTACTAATGGTTCAAAATTTATTTGATATTTTTCTAACAATTTTTAATGCATCTTAACCCTTAAATGCGCAATTATTTGTAGCATTCTGAGTAATTTTTTTTAAATAAATAATGACCACTTATAAAATCTTACAAAAATATTTAAAAAACTCTTCTTTAATTTTTCTTTAATTTCAACCCTTTACAAGTGGGAAGGCCTACAAAAAAGCCTTCCCATTCAGAAGAAAAAGAAGGACCGGAAGAGCCCAGAGAAGGCCCTTTACATAGATGTGCAAAGCCGCGCGTTTTCAGTTCGAACTTCGAACTAATAAGAGGGAATATACGGAGCATCGAAAGCCGCTTTATACATATGCACGCACTTAAGGGTTAATAATGCATCGACTTCTTTTCTCGACATATTTTCGTTATTTTATCAGTGTTAAAAGACAATCGAACACGTCAAACTCTCGTGCCGGAGACTCGTGATATCGCTTCTAAAAATAGAAGGCTATTTGTCTTATGTCAGCGATCGTTACCGTCTATAGCCATATAGTTGCATAAGGAATTTCCCGGCGTGAAACGATATCAAGGTGCATAATAAGCGACGCGCGAGCGTTATCCAATCCGCGCGGTGTAATTCCACGCGGTACTTGCACTTGTGCCACGGTTAATAAATTTCGATTAAGGGCGACGTGGAGATCTACTCTTCGTTGAGCTCCGGCGCGTTCTAACTGCAAGGCCTCAGCTCTTTCACAAATTACCATGGATTTACGGCGCGCCGCGCCGCGCCGTTCGGCGAGACGATGTGCTGGTGCGATCGAACGCCTTCTGATGCACCGCCGTAATGCAAACGGGAGATACAAACGCGCTGGTGCGATCTGCCGACATTGTAGAGACTAAAGTCAAAATACAATATTTCAGAAATGTCCAGATCTTAAAAAGCATCCTGAAATTCATGAAAAACATTTTGGTTTTTTCTCTATTACAATTCATTGCGACACAATTTCATAAATTAACTTTGGAACGACTGAATCTAAAGTGACATGAAAAAAACATGGCACGACATAAAAGTAGAATATCGTAGAGACCATTTTGGCACGGAAAATAAAATAATGAAATCAAGTCAGAGTTTACATTAAGAATTAAACTAAAGCAATTAAAATTTGATTAGCAATTTTACATTCGTGTCAATATCTATGTATAGAACGTAAAATCTATCGAGACTTCACTATAATATGATATGTCATCTATATCTTTAAAGGTGTTCAACGTCTAAATATTTTATCGTTAAATCAGATTTTACCATTTCCTTTTTTTGTTTTTACAAGTGCTATCGAGTTATTTTGCTGCAATTTGTATTCTGCTTAAAACTGTTGCGCCGTTCGTTCAGTAAGTATGCATGATAAGTTGCTTCTTGCTAGCGGTTTTCCATCGATACGAGCGTGTTCTAGCTTTGTGTTTTATTGTTAGCTCGATACTTTGAGAAGGATGTTATGGTCTCTGGGGCTACAGTTTACAGAAATAATATACAGCCGATTATTTTAATCTTCTTTTAATGTAGTACAGAAATAAAATTATTTGATTCAAATATACAAATTTTGTTTGTATAATTCAAATATCTGTCTATCTCTTCGCAAAGAAATTCGCGATAGTCCTAGAAAGTTTATTACATTCAATATATTTCAAGACGACACAATCGCGATATGACAAAAATAATTCTCACTCTGACAATGAGACTGCCGCAAACTTTGACGTAACTTTCGCGCTTCCACCAGTCAGCCGAAATGAAAACGAGACCCCCGGCTTGTTCGCTGCTCAACTTTTGCTTCCACAGCCGCCTCGCTTCCGATCGTCTTTGCTCCGAAACCACCGCGGATAAAACCGGATAAAACCGCGCGTTCGCGCAAAGTCATCGCCGCGCAAAATTATGCTAAATGTGCAACTCACGGGCACGCGGGTCCCCCGCTGTCGCGCGTCGCGCTCATGTAATCGCGAGCGTGAACTTTCTTTAAAGAGACGTAGAGACGTATACAGACGGACATAAGGTGGAGAACGTGCGGGCGCGCGCGCACGCACGCACAATCAAACGCGTGCACACACGATAATGTTGATCCCGATATGTACGATCACCGAAGAACGACATATCACGCGCGACGATGATCGGCGATGTAATATGTAATGCTCTGCGCGGCTTTGATTTCCCCCGGAGGAACGCACTTGCGCGCAAGAAAAGCGAGCTCGTTCCTTTTCCGCTCGTCCGATTGATTGCCGGCAACTGCATGGCAACGCAGAAAGAGACTAGAGAGCGCATAAAGCACCGCCTGCGCCGGTGGAGATTTCCGCGCGATTATCCAGTCATTACGCCGATGACGTTTGCAGATGTCGATACAGAGCGATTTGTCTCTATACTGCCGAACCGTTACTAGTTACTAGTGCAGCGATTAATTTTAACTTTCGAATGTCGACAGATGAACGAGTGCATTAAAACACTAATGGCACGATGACGCAGGATTCGAAATTTAAAAGGATCATCACGGATCCGTGATGACCGGCTCGAAACAATGTCTGTATTAAAAGAAACCGTATCCGCCAGATTGACAGAACTATCAAGTTTATGTGTGAACGCATGCAAAATCATCCTACTTCTATTTATTTTCAAACGAGAGCAAACATTAGTTAAAGGAGAGACTGTTTCAGTCTAGGCTTTTACTCTAGGGAAAAAAAGATGGTTAAGCAACCCACTTTGAGACCCACAATTAGTAATCAAAATTATTTGGATTCGTAACTCTAATAAGCCCCGCGTAACCTTGCTATTCTATCTATTTCAAAGATTTTTAAGTTATAAGTACTAGTCAATTCTCTCAATTAGTACTGTCGATATATTCAGTTACGCGAAGATAATTTTCACTTAAGGGGCACTAACCAAAATGTTAAGGCCGAGTTTCACACAAGTGTCGGTTAACTTTTAATCTTAGATTAACTCACTCTTCGTCTCCTTCTAACGTCCCCCTTAGAAAGAGACGAAGAGTGAGTTAATCTAAGATTAAAAGTTAACCGACACTTGTGAAACTGAGCCTATAAGTTGCTTAACTGCAAGAAAATCGGTCAAAATTTCTCCTAGAGTTATCTCTACGGCATTCATTTATGTATGATCATTGAAAATAATCCAATTGCGCTCCATTAAAAATTGCTGATGAAACAATAATGGTGAATCACTCTGTACGTCGTACTACAATCTATCTATTATCGACGATAACTGATGATGATATCGCGGAGTAATATCCAATCCGCACGGACACACATCGCACCCATGAATGTTTCGAAAGCTATTCACGGTAGATCTATCTGTTCTCGTTTTTGTTCGAATCTCTGGACGATAACAAACGGATAAATTACGAGGGAACCTCTTGTACGGAAATCTCGTTATCACATTAACTCCCGGAGCCTTGGAGCCCTCGGTACCCTGGGGAAAGCGCTGTTTAGAAAGCTTTAGACTCTGGAAAGGGGAAACTTCGGTTTCGAGATCGATTCTAAATTCGTCTAAGGATTTATCGGTGTGCCAATTCTTTTTTGGATTCTAAGATGCTTTTACGCGTAAAACGTTGACGTATACAATTGTCAGCACTAATGTCAGTCTCTCAAGTAAACGCTTTCGACATTTCACGGGTCCAAGCGATGTTCAACCGATCGACGATCAAAACCGCGGTAATTTAATGATCGAAGCCGCATTACAATACAATTTAATTATCCGAGAATTACGGTCTTACCCGTAAACACAGCCGGACGGAGAAAATTCGGTTAACCCAGAGTTATAGCGTTCTCGATGGAAGGACGTTCCGTAGCCGGCGAATGAATTCCGCCGGCTCTTCAATTAACGATCCTCGGCTCGCGTTCGCGACTAATTGCGGCGCGGACGCGATTAATTAGGACCGGGTCAGGGTGATCGTCGTGCCACCGCGGTGCCGGTCACGCGGTCTCCCGTCGCACTGTTCGAACACACTGTGTCTTTAAGATGTGCGGGTGCTTTCTTTTTTTCTTTGCTCCGGTTTCCAGACAGCGAAGAGACGAGAGGAGGGATCGCGCCTACGCGCGCTCGCGCGCGTCAAGAACGATTTTTGCGTTTTGCGTTTTCACAGGCACGCTGCACACGGCACACGCACAATACACGCGAATCGCCGTATATCCTCTTTCTCGCGTGTGCACGCACGACGCCGGCGGAAAACCGACTGCGCTACTCCGCCGTCTACTCCTTCGTCTATATCGCGCTGTCGCGTCGCGCGTGCACGTGACGGAACGGACCCGTTCACACGCGGTCCTTTCTCTGCATTACAACATGCAATCGCACGCGAATTTACACGCGGGACCAGTCCAAGATCGATTTGCTCCGATAAATAAAGACACTGTTATATATGCGTTTTAGTTTCAATATTGTGCAACAGTATTGTGCTTCGTTTATTTCCGTCGGACTTGATGTCGAATTTGTCACTTGAAATTTTAAGACGAGAGCTGATGCTCGCTTCGAAAGTCATTAATATCATTAATATCGTTAACGATTTTGGAGTCGAGCCGCCGAAAAGAGCGGAGATTTTCGATGGAAATCCTGCGAAAAAACGCGACGCTGGTTTTCGGGAGTCCTTTCCCTGAATTATGCATGGAGTTCTCTCGGTGGCGCGGCGCGGTCGTAATGAACTTTACAGCGAATCGTAAATCGCAAAGAAAACCGACGTCCTTTTTCTCCCTACCGGCCGGTTGACAGGCCGAGTTGTGGCGGGCGGTTTACCATCACGTATGCGCACGCGATATGTGCGGTGACGCGCGTGCATGAGAGAAACACAAATGTCTCGGAACCGGTTTCCGAAGCTCGTTCCCGAGCTGCCGTAAGCTTTATGACCGAAAGAAACCAAGTCTCGAATCTCGATGCACCGCACCTTCTGCGCCGCACTCGGAAAGCTCGAGGCTCGGGTGTCGACGCGTGGGTGCATTTTTTAAATCTTTTCGACGTCGGAAAATTAAATTCCCATCCAATTATCAACTTCCTGTGCTAATATTAAAATCGGATTTAAAAAGTTAACTTTTTTCAAACTTAATCTACATTATTGTAATTATTTTTAACGGGACGAGATGGAAAAAATTCATCAAGGTATAAATGTTGGACAGGCGCAATCTCTGTTCCCATAAAATATGTAAACCTCCCTGTTTGCACATTAAATATTTACATCCCATTTAAATATGCAACATATAATTTATTATTGCAACGACGTTGTTTAAATAAAAGAAAAGAAGAAGTAGATTTGATGTGCAAATTAAAATATTTATTCGGCATTGTGTGTGTGCACGAGAGAACTAAATAAATATAAATGGAGCTGCGTCAATCGATACGTCACGATCAGTATAACACGCCGGCTATTATTTATGTACAGTCGATCAAAAACAATTCTCAATTCGGATACGTTGCGGTTATATTAGTCGAGGCAAAGAAGGGGGCGAGAGAGGGAGTGGGAAGATGAAAAATAGATCCGATGTCGCACGATATTTGCGAGACGGCCAGGCCATTTCTTCTGCGAAATTACGTTGTAAAATTGTGCCATTTGAATAAATGTTTGAGGGAGGAAAAGAGCGATACAAGCTGCTCGTCGCGGTCGTGTTTAGTTTGTCCAAAAAGATAATAAGCTCGTCTGCGGAATACGTCAGTCATCCAGAGCACGTGAGTGTTTTTCTAGTTCAATTATGTATAATTATCGGCAAAAAATTGCATAAGTGCGTAATTCACTTCGCCAATTAAAAATGTTTTCGTGAAATTTTCAGAAACGTTGAATTACAATGTGATGAAGTGTAAGAGAATTAAACGGTGGTGTCGCAATCTAACAATAATTAAACTATGCGGATAATAGTTGCATCTAGAAAATTAAGTTTTTAAAATAATCCTCTTTTTTTTTCGCGTAAGATATTAAAATAATATAGTATTTGAAGTATTGAGAGACGGAGAATATAAAAGAAGAAATCGAGTGCTCAAAAATTTATCAAATTAAAACATTATCAAGATTATATTGGTTTATATTGAAAAGTTATAATTTAGTCACATAAAATAAATTAATTCTTTCAGTCAATCAGGTAAAATAAATCGTGCAATTTCTCTTGTCTAATAGGCGCGGCGCTTCGGACAAAAGTTAGATCAAACACACCTAAAAAGTTGTATCTATTAAGAAAGAGACTATTATTTCATTTTGCCACCTTTATAGGCCCATTTTCTCGATCGTAATAATAAAATATGCGTGACGAATGCGATCGTTACCGATCTTTCGCTTCTGCTCAGAGACGGTCAAAATTAAATCGAGATCGATATGTCGCAATAAGAGTTACCGGAAGAACGGTAGCTAGGTTTTAACGACTTGGCGTTCGTTTTAGCTGGTTTATACGACGTATACACGACAGGCACGTAACCCGTGGCTCGTAGTAATGCTCGCCGTGCCGAATGCGATCGTTATGCTTGTATGTTTCATGATTTCGCGCGCGCGCGCGTTTGGTACCCTTGACGTCAACGGCTCTATTTTCGGTCGTCGTCAACATACATTTGGCGATCTGGGCGTACATCGTAAAATCTACGACGACGAATGAACACGAGCGAGCTGTGTGTTCATAACTAAATTACACTTTGCGAAGCTTTTTTCGTCTCATAAGAAAACGCCTTAGATCAGTGATTCATCTATGTCTGCAGAGAAATTAATTTATTGACAAAGTTTGCATTTATAAAACTGATATTTTAGTTTAATTACGACATAAAATAAATTATTTATTGCATAATATAATATTGTACAATTACATGCATTTAAATTTTTATAAAAGAAAAAGAAAATATATTAAGCTATTATACATCAAGATTCTTCTGATAAGATTTTCTGGAACTGATCGTATTTTGGCAGAATTTAATATACCTATAGACAATTTTTTCCTTTATGTAATAGAAAACGTAGAGAAACTTCACTTTATCAATATATATTTAAAAATATTTCTAAAAATATATATATATACATATTTACCATATTTATCTGAAAATGATTTACGTACGCATTATTTACATACTGTCTTGAAATAATTTTTACTAATCTTATTTACTTATGCATAATACTGTGTTATTAATTACGTGATAAACTTTTACTTTCTTACTGCCGCTCATATATTTAGAAAAGTTATTATATAACGTCAACTAAAAAAATGTCTTGCTTTTTAAAACAAAAAATTTAAACAATCTTTATTTTTGTCAATGATAATTCCGTGGTGGAAAAAAGTCATTGTAATGATCGTAAATTCATGGCTAATAAAAAAGAAGTACCGCGAATAAAAAAAGGAGCAAGCTGTGTTTGTTGCTGCAAAACTTCAAAAGAATCGTCGCGTGTGAGTCATATGCGTATATGAATGCATATAAAACGAACGTTGTTTTTCCATGCTACGTTTCGAAATCGGTACACCCACAACGAGATTCCGAAATGAAGCCCATGTTATGATTGCGCGATTTACGATTGCATATTTCGCGTAATCGTTTCTCTGCGATGTGTCAATTGCCGACATTTCCAAAAAAATGAAACGCATAAATCCGATGGTACTTCATTCCCCGCGATCTCTCGAAGTCCTTCGACTTCCCGCTATGTACCGTTTTTAATTACGATTACGACCGGGAAAATTCCGCCTCGTCGTACAACATAATTATATCGGCACGATAAAAAATCACGAGCGAACTTAGGAGCGTTTAGGAGCGAGTTACGAGGTAATTAACGTAATCGACCTGCTCCCCATTTCCGCAAGTTGCGGACGGTGCCATTGATTTTTTTCCTCAAAATTAAACAGCTATAAAAGCAATTCGCATGAAAAATCAGATAACTAAAATCTTGAGAATCCTTCATTTGTATACCTTTAAACAATTCTATACAACAATATTATCATGGTGATTATATTTTTAAAAGTGGTATTTTATAGAGATATAATTAATATTATATTTATATTATATTATTAAGAATAATTGTATTATATACTATACTATTTTTGTGTGGCTGCATCTTCGAAAACGGGATTTATGAACCCTATTGCCAGATTTCAGTGTCAGCGATTTTTTAATTTCTTTTAGTTAAACGACGGCTGCGCTATTTACATTACCACAGACACGTGTCTTGTATCGAAACCGGCTTTTTCCAAGCGGATGTTTCCTCTGGCCACTCGTGCCAGACTTGGTTGAAGTCCGATGAAATCTATTAGGAAACGTTACATCATTCTTGGACCGCTGCCTACGACGGAAGAGCATAGCCGACGATAATGCACAATCATGTTATGCATTGATTCATCGTTTTCTATTTTTCCTAAAAAGAAACTATTCTTCGAAAAAAAAACTCGAAATAAATGTTTTAACTTTAACTTTTAATTGATTTGAGTTTAAATCTTTTAAAATATTTGAAATTTTATATTTAGTTATAAAAATTAATAAGTTAATAAATAATAGCCTAAATATTTATCAGAAGCAAAAGAACAAGACCATTGGGAATTAAGATGATATCGAATTAATTGCAATAAAAGATTACCGGGCATATTGACAGCTAGTTGATTAAGTACTTATGACATGAAATAACAATTAATATAACGCTACTGGATGTACCTAATAACTGTAAATGCAGTTATTCAGGAATACGTTATAACAAAACATTAAATTTATGTGTTTAAAAATATCGTGATTTAAAATTTCCGAAAGTTTTCATAGAGAAATCTCTAGAATATCCTCTGAGACATGATATCATTTTACAAAGTGTCCTAAAATTAAAGTCTTGATAATTATAAATTTAGTATCGTCAATGATTAACACTTAAAATCTAATCTTTTAAATATCTAATATATTAAATATCTTGTCAATATTATATATATATATATATATATATATATATATATATAAATTAGAGTGTCAAGATAAATTAAGCTAAATGAATATAGTATATGTATCAAGTCAGAATAAAGTAAAACAATAAATTATATAATCAATTATAAGAAATAAGATCTCTTATTTCTAATTTTCGAGATTAAAATTAATTTCGACTTTTATTATTAAACATTTTCGTAGCGCGCGGTGGATATTAATATTAATATTTATCTAAATTTGTCTTCTAATATCGAAGCGATAGTTTTGAGATACCTCGTATATACTCGCAGCCAATCCGGTCGCGAAATATTCCTATGGCCGAGTGCGAAGGTGAGAACTCGCTTTTTACTTTCGTGAAACACATCATCATCCAATTCAGGATAAACCGGGAGTAGGCACGTATTCAAGGTCGACAAGAGTGCGTACGTATGGGTGTATTGTGATTCATCCACCCATGAAAGAAAGAACACGCCTTAAGACGCACGGATGCGAGAGAAGAACAGACGGAAGGCTCAACTCGCAGCAAGTCCATTTCCTTGTGACTTGCTTGTCGATGTAACGCATTCAGGACAATAACGTTTTCCGATAACCTTTCGCGCATAAATAAACTCGAACTGAATGGGATCGAGCTGAATAATTTTTTACCGCAAACCTCAAACGTGACACTGACAATCAGAAATTTTAATCTCGTGACGAAATTGTGAATCTTCTTAAATAAAAACTAAGATAAATGTACCAATTATATATAGCCTGGACAGTCAGTGGACATACGTACCTATGTATAAGTATAACGCGAATTAAAATAAAAGATAAAAATATTTTTCTCGTATTTTGAAACTTCAGTTATATTAGTATCCAAACGTTAATTCGCGTTAATTATACATATTTAAGGACTGAAATGATGAAGATGTCCAGACATTAGGTACGTGTCCACTGACCGTTCAAGCATTGGTACATTTACCTTAAATCCAAAAAATTTTCAAATTTGATAATTTATGCGTCTATTGC
Organism: Temnothorax americanus; assembly: GCF_048541705.1. NCBI lineage: Eukaryota > Metazoa > Arthropoda > Insecta > Hymenoptera > Formicidae > Temnothorax > Temnothorax americanus. The sequence continues at coordinate 2,085,503 of NW_027509371.1, read as the reverse complement.
AAATCGGTGCAGTGATTTATGCCTCTATTACAATAGCGTTGTGAAAATAATCACTTTGAAACCTGTTTACAGCGTAACAGTTTATTTCAAGTTACGAAACAAAGATTCGCCCTAAGTATCGATTGCCAGTTATGAGCTGGTTTTGAACCGAGGGTAAGGGGATGGCACATACAGTTACAAAGAATACAAAACAATTTAGTTTCAGAAATGTGTCGGGAATAACTCTGTCAAAAAAAGAAACTCCACCAGTTCGAAGACTTGGAGGCATGATTTGGAACTTCCTGCTCCCATACTACGAAAATCTCTCACAAGTTATGAACATAACGAGTGTGCGAGGGTATGTAATGCGCAATATGTAATTATACATATAAGATAATTATACACATTTTACTTCAGGATTATGTTTATGTTTCCTCAGGAAGGAATTCGCAAGTTTAATCCTGTTCTCGGATCGCGTAACATTAAGAATTAAATTTGGTAGAAATGACTTCCGTCAAGTCGTAAATTATTAACTCACCTGTTCTCATCTGTCGCTCACAGACCTTATTCAAGACATTTATTGCCAAAATTATCGTCGATGTAGGAAGTTGACTGTTAGTTGACTGTAGACTTTATAAAAATCCACAGAGTAACGACGATGGTCATTCAAGTGTCACGATAATTAGATTCGCGATCTATTTTAGCAGTACAGTGTATATTTCCTCGGAAATATAGACGTTTGTTAACGGTTGACTGATTAGGCCACGATCGCGAGACGAAAAGGCTCCGTCTGATAAGTTGTGAGACGTGTCGCGTACTGAGTGATGTAATTAATACCGCGGCAGTGATATACCCCGCGCGATAACTTTGCGATTAGCGATCACGCATTGAAAACATTCGTTCTTGTATCCGAAAATGCTACCTTATCAGCGCGGCAGCGATGCAGATTGCTCTTCCGGAGAATTTCCTCGCGACTCGGCAAATCGACGATTTATACGCGTTCTTCTTCTTTATCATGCTCCCCTCTCTTCTCTTTTCTCCAGGGTAGTTTATCTCGAATCCATCATTTAGTGGCGAATCAAGAAAAACTGGCAAAAACTGCTCGAAACTGCTCCCCTTCTGATTTTCTTGAGACTTTCTCATAAATTTCATTTCTCTGTATAAGTTAATGGAATCCTTTTTTTTCACTTATACTACAACATCAAACGTGTTATTTTTATACTGGATATTGCGAGTTTCAAGGACACGTATTTTCAAGAGATATGAAAATACGAGAAAGAGAAAAAGACGTTCGCGAAGAAAGAATCGGAATGCTATCGAATCACGTAAAATATATATGTGAGAAGCAATTTATAAATAAAATATATATACAAGGTGACCCAAATAATTCTTTACAGCTCGATATCTTGGAAACTATTTCATCGAGTTTAAAGATTTAGGTCTTGAATTGTATGCGTGGATCTGAAGGGCCTTCAAACTGGAATGGAGGTTGGTCCTCCAACCTCTGTTGCGTGGGTCAAACAGGGATTAACTTTAACATTTTAAATAAAAACCCCTATAGAAAAATTACATTTTAGAATTTTATGGAAGAAAACAACTTAGTTTTGTCCGAAACACTTTTTTGTCAGATGCTTCTATTGAAAAATTTGACGGTGCAAAGTTTCGACTTATAACTGTATGAAGCAAAATAAAAATTATAATTGTATAACACGTGAAAATGAATAAAAAGAAATGTAAAGAGTGACATAAGTAAAAATTTGAGCGTTGGCTAATTCCCTGTGACTCTTTTGACTTTTGCAAAAATAGTTTCGTTTGAAGAGCCTCCAAATGAGAAGATTACGAGGAATGTGAAAATTTTGCTGTCAACACTTCGCATGCGCGTCTTATTATTTGCACTATATTCGGTGAGAATCAGATATTTCGAGTTCTGCGGCAAAAAGACGAGAAACAGGCGTGTCATAAAATGTCACGTTAACAAACAAGGTCACATACGCTTGTTTTTAGCTCGTCAAAACCGGAAAGGAGCAGTTCCAGATGAAGGTTTCCCGGCAAGCTCTCTGCCTGTGTGCCCGCGTGTCTCTCGTTTTATTTTCCTTCATATCAGTCGGCGTCTTATCGACTCGTGTCAACACAGAATCAGCAACTCGATCCTGCAAACTACGCTCTATTTCCGGACCGTAGGAGCTATTTCTACCGGGAGTTTACACGATTATCTCTTCTAAATCACGGCGGCCATCGCGAGTCTGATAGATTCGCGCCTACGTCAAAACCGAGATGTTAATCATTATGCGATCGGCATTGGCATTGGCATTTTTTCATATCAGTATTGTGTTATAACAGTTTATATAAGAGCAGCTTTAGATCTCTTTTAAGATCTATTCGGGATACTAAGTAACTTTTATTTTATTTACAGTCACATTTAAATATTAAATTCCACAAATTAAAATTATATCATATAAATGCAACAAAAGCGTAAATATTTAATTTACAGCAGTATTTCTAATTATCTCCGTATTTTTAATTATTTATTAATAACCATTTTTTGACGTAGCACTTGCATTAAAAGCAAAATTTTAATCAAATATTTATATTTGCATTCGAATTAACAATCACTTCAAAATCAGTTTTCTTTATACGTTTTTATAGATGGCTTAGATAAGGCTTTGCTTTTTAGTTTTCCCTGAACGTAGAAACCTTCAATTTTTTATCAACGCCTCTAATTGTCAAGTCACTCAGTTGTTCAACCGGAGCTAATTTTACAGTTATACAAATTTAATGGCAGTAATTGAGCAGTTTAAATGCACCTCTGCCACTCGTCGATTTCTCGTGCTACGTGGAATTATTGTCGCGAGAGAGGGCGGCGAGGGATAAAATGTAAAAATTCTTTCAAGAGAATGCCTGACCACGATGGCGGAATAGGAAGACGCTTTGTGGCGGAGCCGCTACGGAATTATACGGCGTGGAATGTGGCCGGAGACCGTCGATGCTTAAAATGAAGTCCTGGTCGGCTGCCAGGATCATATTCACGGAGTCGCGCGCGAGAAAGAGAGAGGAGAGATCGACCGGTCGACCCTTCTCCACGTTGAATCGAGGAAAACTGCGCAGTTCTCCGTCTATACGCGAAAGGCGAAAGTAATCCTAGAGCATCACCCTCCGGGGTAGTTCCTAACTTAGCAGCCGGTATGTTAAAGTTTTCGCATTTCTCGCGGAGAAAAATATTAATGTCTCGCATATCTGAAATATTTTAAAATGTAACGATCTGCCTGTCCAATGTTTTCCTTTTTCCAGACTTCGGGGAATTCTTAAAAAGGACTCTCAAATAAGAAAATATTTGGAGCGGACTACTGACAGAGACGATACGCAGCGTAGTTTATTTTTGTTATGACCATCAGCGCTTGTGCGTGTCTAGGCTGTTACGTAAGATCGATAAGCGCCGTATTAAATTTTCAGATACGAAATTAGATTAGATATCGCGAGTTCATGCAAAACTCGCAAAACTTCTTCGCGTGCAAAAACTATAACTATTTCCTTTATTAGCGTCACCTGTTCAATACGCTTATTAACAGTTTATTACACTCATCAGTTTTGCGCAGCTTGCATACATTAAAATTAAATCTCATCGATAATTGCTGATGTGTATAATTGTGTAACGAACTTTCCGCGAACAGAAGCAACGCCAATATTGCGATAGAAAAGAAAAATATTTTTAAAAGCTAAGAGATGAACGTATTTTTTTACAAGGTTACAACTTTGTATAAATAACTCCGCTATATCAACGTAATAGTTGCCGATAATAATAGTCTATACATGCCGGTAAAACGTTAAGGATCTTTTTACCAATATTTATCATCGCCCTAACATTCAACGAATAAATTAATGTTTTCAGCATTTATTCAAAAAGATTTTATTTAAAATCAGATTTTTTCCATTTTATGTTTAACAATTTCTTTACAAAATATGTCTTAATTTATGTTTTAAAAATACAAAATATTATATGACAAATGAAAAAAAAGCGACATAATTTTAATTTTATTTCACAAAGATTTTAACTTAATTAGCTTGACATTTGCTTTAATATTTAAATTTCATATAATGGCAAAAACATGTTTTAACCATTTTTGGTTCGGCACACGTGATTTTGCAAAATTGACGAGTCTTGTTCGTTATATCCACTTTAATTAATTGACGATTCCGCAAGTGACGCGTAGAAAATTCGCGATATCGCGTGTCGTCGACGAGCTTGCTACTTCGATCTATGGGATCGCCGGCGCGCTTAATCGATCCGTGGCTTCCGATTAATCGACGGCTTTATCTGATCCAGGTATATCGCGTGTCGCGGCATTGTTACTGATCGAATCGGTGTGCGAGGAATCCGACTGCGTCATGTTCTCCGCTCACACGCTCGCGCGCGCGCGCGCGCGTAATAAAACGCACCGCGAGTGCCGCGGGCGAGATAATTTCGGCCGCTAACAATTTCACCCTTTTGTTCAGATGACGTTTGGTTGTCGTATGCGTCGAATGCAAAATGAATTCGCATTAAAACCCGAAAAGATTTGCGCAATTTCTACGCGCAAAAGCGTTCGGCGAGCGGTTTTGCTTTTCGTTTTACTCGCCACAAACAAATACCTCCGCAGCTCATTTTAAAATGTGTCGAAATGTGTCATCCTCCTTATCTTATCGCGTAATAAAGGGGAGATATTGTCTCGCGCGTTGTATAATGTTTATTTTATTCTCTCCTTATCTAGACTGCGCCGCGCCAATGGGATGAAAACTTAATCCGCTCTCTATATTTCACTACGAAGAATTTTTAGATAACCTGATAAGTATACGATGTAATAAGAAGGATTAAAGACAAAGAGATATCAAATATTTTATTTCTTCCAAAAAATGTATGTATATAACGATTCTAGACATTGTTTTTAATAAGCTCTAATAATGTTTTACAGAGGTTTAAAGAATCGCATAATTAATTAAATTCTTCTAACAGTTTAAACTTGCTTATGGTACTTATCCTTAAATTTTTTTATAATTTGCTTATACACGAAATTTTGAGAGAAAAGGGAGAATTTGAGTTTAATTTAATACAATAGCAATATACCTATATATTTTTCGCATATATCCATATATCTTCAATTTTAACAAATGCAAGACGTGTATAACTATATAGGTACATTAATGTAGAAATATGTTACTTTTTGTACTATGTATTTTACATTTACATAAAATATGAATCAGATTCTTTATGCAAAAATAAATTTGCGTCACAGTTTTAACGTTTAACTCCGTATCGAGAAAAGAAGTTATATGAGGTTGCAGAAATAATCGCAAAATACCTTACGGTGACATGATCTGCGAAATAAATTGTTGGAAACCTTCCTGTAAAGAGATATACGAGTGTTCTTTTATATTACTTGCCAAACTGAGATTGAATAAGTTGCCAGTATTTTTGGATCCAAACGGCATGCCAGGGACAACAACACTAGGAAATAGGAGGCCACTTGGGCAACACGTGAACGCGGAATATAATCGCACGCCTCCGCGAGTGAACACGCGCGATCGCAATGCTCGACGATGCGATATGCGTTGCGCCTATCAATATACGTGCAATTTGACGTCAATTAAGAACTGACAGACTTGGGCTTATTAATCGAACCGGGAGTGGCCTAATTAATTACGTATAACCTAATGAATTCCCATAAGTGCATTTTAGAGGTCAGCGTTTATCGTTTCTCCTCGAGTCGCACACATATTTTATTAAAAGCTTTCGCAATCAGCTTTTAATTGATATGCAGCAAACACGAAAACTTCTCAATTAATGTGCAAATTAAATCGCTAATTATTATTTAGTTTCTTTAGATATTGCATCACGTAATTTATTTAGATGAGGAAATGTTTTTTAAATGCACAATTTTGATTAAAATTGCTTTATAAATCGTTTTAATCTGTTACCTATAGCGTTATTAACGGCGGTGCTTAGACTATTGTCGAGAAACTCGATTGGTCTCGCCGTCTCGTTGTCGATCAAGATACAAACAGTGTATTCATATTGCATCGCGTGTATAATCAATGCGTATTGCGTATCGATTAGATGCGATTGGGGAGGACGGTTTTGGAGCTCGTTCAAAGCAATTGACTGAGGTAGATAAAGCGAGCACGGAACTGTCCATCGGAGTTATGGAATATTCACGGTATATCCACAAGCTCAATTGTGATTGCATATGTTAACGTATTTCTCTGTAAATTTCGAAAAACTCCGATCCGGGTAAAAACCTTTTATCAGGTGAGTCTCTCATTGAAGGAACCTGTTCCAACCGGTTTACGGCTGTATACTAATGCCCCTGTGTTGCGTTTCTCTCTCTCTCTCTCTCTCTCTCTCTCTCTCTCTCTCTCTCTCTCGTTTGCGCAAAGCTTTAAAACAGCGATCGTGGTTTTCATTTTTGTATAAAATTCTCTTGGTTTCGCTATACCTACATACATAAGAGTTTTTTAAAAACGCTGATATAGATATTTTCTTTTTAATTTTTCAACGTTATATCTAATTAAAATATTAAACTTTGCGACAGATCGTTAAGATTATTAAAATTTTTTCGTTATTACTATATGTGCTTTTTGCGACCTTCTGTCCTTTTAGATGAACATTGTACGCGCTTAGGTGAACACGCTCCTAAATTTTTCAATCTTTTTCAACGCTTTAAATAAAAAAGCGAATTTCGCGGAGCCTAATACAGTTGAAATCGTAATAACGACGTTCCGCGACCGGCTCTTTTACAAATGAACTTGCGACTCTCGCGTTAGTTAATTGAAGCTTTATATAACGCGCCAACCGTCTTCGAAAGAGTCGAAGAGATTTTTGGACAGAGACCAAGCGCACATGGCGGAGGCAACGTGAAATATTCATGCACACGATGCACTTATTCATGAACGCTGCTCGTCCCCGGCGTCGGCGGTGTCGGCGGCGATGACGCAAGATCTATGGAAACGCATGACCGTGCATAACACCGATTACCTTAAGCCAATACCCCAAAACGAGGTCTCCATCGATCGAGAATGCGCAATACCACACATCTCTCTTTCTCTCCCCGGCAACTTACCTGCCTGCCGGCAGATTCACTTTATCATCGTTATCTCCGTCGCGAGATGCAGCGCTTATCAAACAATTAACGGCTGTTTAGATATAATTTTTATTCAGCCTGCTGTTTATTATTATATAATATGTATCCTCGTTTTTTATCTTCGTTAATGTGAGTGGCGCATAAAAGTTCTCGCTCTGTTCAATTAGTTTACTCGATTCACTCAATCGATTTAACGTAATTTGTGTGACTGCGTGCAGCGAAACGCTTTTCACGGCTGAATTAATTCGCCAGTCACGCTTATGTGTCTTTTATACTTCCTTTATACCGTTTCCGTCTGTCGTGTATTAACAGATTTAATCTACAATAATAAAATTTAATGACAATGGGTTGTCGCCCCCGCCCACGCTTATACAATATATTATACAATATGTGTATTGTATAACAAGCAGATTTATAATTTGCTTTCCTCCAAAATATGCTCTTCGTAATTTTAATTTATATCCTTCTCAATACACATAGCGTGTACTGGTACAAAAGAACACTTAAATAATTTAGAGCTTTAAATAAAGTTAATATGTAAATACTACAACAACGAAGTTTAACACGATTCACCGACGATGTAATTATAGTCATTTGAATAATTCCTTGAATAATTAATAAAGCGCTAACGACCTATTGACCGCAGAACGTGGCCAACGATTCCTTGAATAACACGGTTACAACATTGTTCTACATACATATCACAGTCTATTGTGTCTGATGGTAAAACACGCGCGGTACAGTTCGCCATCAGTCTCGCGCGATCGCAACGCGGTCTCGGAAAGCGCGATCAATCTTCGATGCTGATTTTTTCCTGAAAAAAAAAGAGCACCGTCCTCTCTTAAAAATATTTATTGTCACGTCACGCTTTAACCGCCATTCATGTGAGTAAAGCGGCGATCTTTTTTTCTGCCGCGCGACACGCTTAGCTATTTTACTAAGATTAATCGCTCGCTTTTACAATTTCACCTAACTAAAGGGATTTCTAAATGCGTCGCTTTAAGCGCAAGGAGTTGAATATACCATTATCAATCTTGCAAGTTACTTAGTAAAAACCTGTTACAATCTTTTATGAAAGTCGGGCGAGAAAGAAAACGTGTGCTACAAGAATACATCTACATTTTACATAATTATATACTATCTGTATAACTTTCAATTAATTTTTTAGATTATTTATCTTATCTAATTCCAATTAAAATATTTTATTTTATTTTTATCTGAAGTATTATATCTGCGTTTTTGTGTTTTATCAAAAATATCTACACTCTAATAAGAACTCTTCGAAGTACCAATAATAACATACTAATTGGAACTAAGAACACAAAGCGAGCATATTCAGTCAATGGATCGGCATCAGTTGTGAAGCGCTTTAATACAACTCTATCGTATTAAATCGCTCGCGCCGTTTCTTTATTTTAAGAACTTTTTTGCGTATACGGACTTATTATTAATACCCAACGAGCAATTTTATATCGCTCTCGATATTTTCAGTAAAATACACGGAAAAATGCAATCAATATACCTTGAGATAAATTCAGTGCTTAATATGTATTATCAGACAATTGCGTTTCAATTAAAGTTATAAAATTTAACAGCTTTCTGTATCTCCAAAAATTTATGTATAAAGAAATATTTTTTACAAATTTCGAATAGCAATTATAGATTATAAATCATAGCGATAAATTTCTTGATGTAGTCATTAGCTACATTAAGAAATCGATAATTGAAAATCATAATGTACCAATAATAGTGTGATCAAAATAATCAATACAGCTAAATGATTTACAGCTAGTAAATATATTCATCAAGAATGGACTCTTTCGCACGTACGCCCGTTAATCTTCGACGTCGGCCTTCGAAAGATATTTAAATTGCAAATAGCAGAGACCTCGTTACGGCAAGGTAAAAGTTCTTTTTGAAGAAATGCAGCAAAACGTGTGCTAAAAAGACGGGTACAGCTACATTTGAGTTATAATGCAGGTAAGAAACGATTCGTTAGAAAACGCTGCTGCTGGCGTGGGAGGAAAGGAAGTGTATCGAGCGTGCATTCAAGTATACGCGCGCGTCAATGGCGCGCGATTTCGCGACAAGGCCAAGGACCGCGACTTTTTATCAACGGCCGAACCGTTGTCCCAACTGTTTCAATAACGCGATGTAAGTAACGACGAAATTCATCGCGGAGAATAAGGCCGCGGAGATATTTTTGCACGCGGATATTTTCCGCCTACGCCTGCAATCCGACGCCCATCTGCAATTTGCAGATACATCGTGACTTATTAAAAGCTTGAAAGCTATAAATTCCCAAACGCGCAAAATGAGAAAAATCGACGGAAACAATGACAAATTTTGATATTGTTAGTTGATATTTTGATATGCACAGTTAAAAACGAGTGTTGAAAAATGTATGTATTGTTGTCTACGTTTACTATGTTATTTATTAACATATCTATTTTTTTATTTTTATTTTTTGCTTTATTATTTCAAGCCGTTAGCTTTTTCAGGTCGTTAATCAAACACAAGTGGAAGAAAAAACTGGATACGGGCATTGGAACTCTATAAATAATAATTCCGAATTCCTGGATGCCCATCCGGTCTTCCAATTTCGTACCGCTTTCCACGTGATCCGAATTATAGATGCTGCTTAACATGCTTTTTGCGTGATTCGGTAGCTTTTACGCGCGATAAAACCGTACCCGTTTGTACATGGAACCGGGAGAGAAACCCTTCATATATGCACGCAAGAAACACGCCGGAATTTTCTCTCGCATACGTTCTTACGTGCGCAAGAATCAAATCGAATCTATCGATCCGATATACAAAGCGCGTTGCGATAACGTTTATTTATTTATCTAATCTGTATATTTTTTTGCATATTTCCTTTTTATTTATCTTATCTCAATATTATATTGTCTAATCACAATTGTTCTTCGCTTAATGAAGAGAAATGTATTCCTCAGGAAAAAAAATACATTCATGTATGAACTTCGGTTTAATAGAAAAAATTGATTTTTTTTTCCTTTTTCCATTCTTAATCCGCATCTGCTGAGAATACGGAAAAGAAGAAATGTCAAGTGCACCCGATCTCCTCATCGAGACTTGTCCAAGCAGCCGAGATGCAATCGTGGTGAAGGAACGAACGGAGAGAGAGTACCCCGCGGGTTAGAAAATATCTGGCTGTCGACCCTCACAGTCGGGGGAGAGATTCTCTCGAGTATATAAGTAGAAGAGTCCAATTAGACGGCCGGCTGTCGAGGAGCAGACGTCCGCGGAAATTCTGCTTCGTTTGTGATTTCGCGAGGAGAGGAACAGTTTATCGAGATAATATATAGAGCCCTAATACAGATCCCAACGAGGACGGCCGGCAGAAGAGAATAATCGTTGAAAATGCGAGCGATATCGCGAGTCGAGACGGCGAGAAAATCGAAACACGAACGCTCGGCGAGTTTACGCGCACAAGCTCGACGCGGTTGCGCCGCATACTTTCCGCAGAGTACGTGCTTTATAATTTATCTTGCAACGCCGTCGGCGGGCCGTCGCATTCGAATCGCGTTTACTCTTGCGTAATTCACAGCGCGGTTAATACACGACGCGGCGACTAAATCGGATTTTCAGATTAGTAAACAGAGTCATTGTGCTTTGGCCGATTTATTCGACTCAGGCGAATGTCGGGTAACCGTAAATTGCGGCGACTCTCGTTGAAGAGATTTCAAAGAACTATGGGGAATGCCCCGTACTATTATAACAAAATGTATCTCAAATTTTATTCGTTTCTCATTCAAACTCATTTTAAATTGCTTAAAGTTGCTTAAATTCAAAAATTAAATTAAAAAATCTCAAAATCACATTGTTAAGTTCATAAGGTTAAATTAAACTCAATTTTAAGTAATTTTTAACTATTCCATAGGTCGCCACTGCTCCTACTCAATACGTAGTTAATTTAATTAAAACAATGTTAATTAGACTAAACTAATGGAGTTAAAATAATCCTATTTTATTTTAAACTAATAAATTTTGACGCACATGGTAGTTAAAAATAACAAAATAAATCTGACTCATGGTATTGGTTTAAATTTCATCCTCTAACCTTTAACAGTGCAGAATACATAATACGTGTGTGAGTAATCAAAAAAGCTCAATAAAATTGTATTATATCCCATGTAATAGATATTCAAATATTTTCATTTTTTTAAATGTCACGATAATAAAGAAAATAAAAAATATTTATTTTTATCGCAAACAAACCGATATCTAAACATAAACTCTGATTAATGAAAAATATGTGATTGGTATACTTTATTGTTTTAATCTGATATACAATGCGTTTTTATAATTTGACACTTTAATCTTTTCGCCGGACAGATAAAAAGCCATGTGAGATCTTGTGCTGATAAATCTCTTTGTTTTAGTCGCAAAAAAAGTCACGAACAACCGACCGAAGAATATTGGTCAGCATTGGTTGTTTAACGGTGCATGAACGGTCTATAAAGTTATAGGCATGCTGGCATAGTTAAGCCATGATTTCGCGCTAACAATGTTTTTTCACGATTTCAAGAACGCCCGCGAAATTACCAATTTGACGCAAATAAAACGTCACTATGTTTTGCATAATCTTTTTCTCGTGCAAAAATTACGTATTCCTTCAATATTTTCTTTCGCACCCCAATACGAAGCGTTTTCAACGGTCTTTCAAAAAATAAAAGTTTAATAGGAACATAATTATGCACTATATTAAACATTAAAGGACAAAATTTAAACAAATATCTTGTTAAATAACATTTTGTTATTTTTAACTACCATGTGTGTCAAAATTTATTATTTTAACACAAAATTGTACTATTTTAATTCAATTAGTTTAGTTAAATTAATATTGTTTTCAATTAAATTAATGACATATTGAGTAGGAGCAGTGGCAACTTATAGGAATGATTAAAAATGACTCAAATTGAGCATAATTTTACAAACACTACAAATTTAACAGTGTAATATTATACAAAAATTTTTAATGAAAATATATATTATAAATTTAGAATTTCAAAGTAATATTTGTTTATCTTTGTAGAAAATTCCGGTTATGAAAAAATTTTTTAATTAAAATTTAATCGTACTTTATATCAAAAATTTATTAAAAAATTCGATTATTTTTATCATTACGTAACGTACATTGATTATGAATTGTTCTTTTTCGAAAGCTATCTTTTCACGTTTGTAAAACGTATCGTGGGCGGTCTAATCGTTCTAAAATAGCAAATGCAAATAATCGAAATGAGTGAGGTGGAATATATAGATATATCGCTCGTTTCCGCCGCCGGTGGTTATTACGTAAGTTTCTCGCGTGAGTTCTCTAAGTTATTTTGCGAGACTCTTCGAGTCATTACGCTAAGAGAATCATCATATTATGCGTCACTCACCAGTCGGGGAACAGTACCGGCGCCTCGGCGAGGATGTCCCGCAGGAGAGTGGTCGCGGGCGGCACGTGAGGCAGCATGACAGGTGCGAAAACACCGCAGACTCCGGCGCTGCGTCCATGTCGCGCCTCGTATCGGCTAAGGTAGTTCGTCAGGTAGCCGAGCAGACGGTAATGCGAGGACGGCAGGGTCGACAGTAGTTCCTTCGTCGAGGCGATCCACGAGTCGTGATCGTTTGCGTAGTTCTCTGCGACAGACATTTTCACAGAATTTATCAAGAGCGTCGGGAGTGACGCAGACCCAAATCAAATTTGCATTAACATTCTAATAGCAAAGTTTCCCTCCAACACTAAAATATTCCGTGTTCATTCAAATTTTCAAGTGAAAATTTAAATTATTTAACTCGTAACCGCATTTGACACATCTCGGAATGATATTTAGACGCGAATGGAGATTCCCTTCTCGGAAAATCCTGAATTATTTTGAGAAATTGATAGCATTATTATTGATGCTCACGGGCGTGAATGTTGAGCAGTCTGGCGACGAGAGTGGATGGCACGACCGGCTGCGGCAATTCCTTCAGATATTGGCGAAGAATGGTCGCGGCCGTCGGCGGGCATCCGGCTGCTTCCAAATCGGCATCGCCCCGCCGCTCGAAAGCCGCCCTTAGCCGTTCGGCCAGGCGGGGACTGCCGCCCGACAGGCGGAACACCGCCGCGCTTTGGAAGCCGTGCACCTCGATGTAGCTGCATAGCCGGTGCACCACGTATGGCACGCCCGTGTCGAGGTACGACTCGATCAGCTCCAGCCGGGTGCCGAAGATCCTGCTGGATCCAGCGCCGCGGCCTAACAGCGAACCTGCCAGGACGCGCTTCACGCGAGCGAGACGAGACTCGTCCTGAAACGCGAGGGACTTGTTAAGCCGCCTAAGTCTTGCGCGTTTTCGAGTATTGTAGTCAAAAAGCACACGTTCAAAATTTAAACTATCTCCTTTCTGTAACAAAATATGTAAATTATATGTGTAATAATTATAGCAACATGTATAAACATAAGGGTGAAATATTATCAATATGTAGAAAATATCGTAAAGTAAAAGTTTTTTCGAAAGTATAAATTGCAAAATTAGTAAAGATATATATCTATAACGTAAAGAGCTCACAGAAAAAATAATGTCCCCCTATATATCTACATTATTTATTATTATTTGTTAAGTGTATAATATTATTAATTGTTAAATAATTATTATTTAATTATAATATAATTATGTTTCGTATTATATATATGTAATTATATAACATTTAGTAATCAAATATAATACAGTACTGCGGTTTCGTATTAAATAAAATCAATTATTAATTTCTTTCTAGATAAAGTTTAGCTATATAAAATTATGAAACTCTCTCTAATATTTGTCTCTATTACGTTTCTTAACTCGTTTAAACGACGTACTTACATTTTACATCCACTCTGAACGCTTTGCGTGGAGTATCGAGCGATAAATGATATTTCCGACATTTGCAAGACATTTATACGGGTCGTATAAATGATTAGTGAGGTAACAGGAAACGGGAAAGCGTAATCGACGAATGGCCGCTAAGTGTTGAAAAGGCAGTGCATCGCGGACAAAGTAGAGTAAAACGATAGATATAGACTCCGTATTCTCGCTCAATGCAGTGGAAGGGCCGGGAAGTTTCTACAGCCGTATCTCGAATATAGAACGAAAACTGCTTTACGCCATTGTCTATTTACTAAGTTAGCAGTAGCCGTTGCAAGTAAGAACTTCACGCAGCGCAGTTCTCCTAATTGTTATAAATTAATAAACAAAAAAGTGCGATGGAGCTTGAAGAAAACACGTAAATCTAACCGTCTATAGCAGATGAAAAATTGTTACTCATATTAAGAAACAAAATTTCGCAAAATATACGTAAAAAAATATATATATATATCTACTTTATAATGTCTTCTGAGCATCAGACATGATTATTAAAACGACTAATGATCGCAAAAGACGCAAGTTATGACACTTCGCGATGTGAAATTGCAGTAAGTGCCGTGAAGAGTACCTACCTTATCGTGTGTTTGACGAGAACACGTGGGGCTTGTTGAGGATCCATGATGATGGTGATGATGGTGGTGGTGGTGATGATGATGATGTTCTTGCTGAGGGCGTCTCATCCCACTTTGTCTGCACCGCGACCTGCTGCCGCACTAACAAAAGCGACGAGCAAACTTGTAAGTCGCACCATATGCGACAGCAAGTAAAACGACGGCCGCTCAAAGATTGATCGTTATTTACTATCATTCTTGCGTCTGAGTAAAATCTCGGTTTCTATCGTGATTGAATCAGAAAAAAAAAATATCAGACGGACAACTTCCTAAATAAAAAGACTAAATTTTGCGTAGGGAATTCACTGAATGATGTGATGATTCAATCAGGAAATTCAGTATTAATGTTCCCGAGATATATATATATATATATATATATATATATATATTGGAGGATAATATTAAATATAAATTTAAATAGATACAAGTATTTTTCAGAAATAAAAGCTGACTGAAAAAAATTACTGATCTCTTTTCGGACGGAAGATTGGAGGCTTCATATCGACCTAACGCGAGGTGACTGCCGTGTCATTTGCACGATCGTGCTAGGAAACACCGACATTGGCGGAACAATCGTGGGAGTAATTTCAATATTTTCGCAAGCGCGCGATCGATGAGCGGCGCGTGACGAGAAACGCGCATTCATAACACAGGAAAAGCTCCATTCGAATAGATCGATGAACCGTAAATGTCGTCGTCCTCGCTCCTACATCAACATCCTTTAGCATATATATTTAAAAATAAAAAGACGAGTTGATATAAACTATCGCGCCGTAACATCTCCGTAACAAATACGATACATTTTAATCATTCTCAATATTTTTAATATTATTCTTTTTTCAGGCACAATATTTCTATACTTCTTGCGTTTGACTTTTAATTGAGATGTTCCATTTTGATTTAATTATTATTGCAAAGTGTTGTATTTATAATGCGATTCCTTTCAAGTCGTGTATATTTCAGTTTGCAAAAGCAAAAAAAATTATTCATCGAAATCGGGCAGTCTTTGCTGGCAATTGCCAGCTCTCTCGAACAGATAAGTTTCTTGCGACGTAAGTTCCAACGACACAAAGTATATGTTATCGAAAATAACTCGTCGCGAGACCGTTGCACCGATAACCGATATCGCGGTCGATCAATTTACCTTTGTCGTCCCTTTTTACATGAGAGAAAGGTGCGCAGTTTCGAAGAGCGATTACGAGACGGTTAATGATGCTCGCCGATGATGCTCGGTCGCGACTGATGTGGGAGATTCGGAGAAATTTCACGCGAACCGGATTACTCATGCATTTGCACCAAAATTGTGCCAAAATTTCCTGATTACGTAACCAAGGAGGCAGACGCGTCAAGACTCTTGCGTGCGCGTGACATAAATATACGGCTTTTAATCCGTTTTAATCGCCTACACGCCAAATTTGTGACGCACATTGGAAAATTACTGCACAGTATCGTTTTTTAATCGCGCCAGGCGTTTTGGATGTTTGCCATCAGAAAACCAATGCTCTTGTATAGAAGTCTTTAAAAAGACACGAGAGATTATAAAGGGTTTACTTCTCTATTTTACTATGTCTCTATATAGACATCCTAATTGATTAATAAAAAAGAAATATTTTTTGTAAGACAATTATGAGGTCATCATGTATGTACTTCCTATACCTATGATATAACTGAGCTATCATATACTTTAATCATTTTAAATATATCACTATATACATCTTCAAAAAGTTTAATAAAAAGAAGTTTTAATCAATTATAATTTAATGTTAGTTTCATATATTATGTCATATTTCAAGTAAATATAAAATTTTATATATATATATATATATATATATATATATATAATGTCTCAATAAGTTAAATAAATTAACCATAGAAAAATACGATTAGGGACTTTGTACATCTAATTTGATTAAAATCATTATTTGCTTCACTTTGTGCGCTGTTTAATAATCGATCAGTTAAAATTACTAATTAACTACACATAATAATTGTTCATAATTATTCGCTTGTATCAACCATATAAAATATGCAAATGTTAAAGAGAAACACTCACAATGCACTCTCTCGCGATCCTCCACAGGTTGAAGTACACCGAGCTCAGCGTGGCAGCTGTCTCGTCTTGCCCCTCCCTCCTGTCGTCCCCTCGGCTGGATTCGCCGTGAGTATGTACTGATAATGTTGTCTCTTCCGGGTTACGGATATCGTGCTCCTTCGGTCCGGCCAGTTCCGGCGACTGGGATCACGAATTTATGCCGAATACCGCGAGTACCGAGTACCGAGTACCGAACGCGAGACCGTGTACACACTTCCTCGCTTGAGAGTAGCCCGTTCTGTTCTCGTCGGGATTTTAATTTATCTTGGAATAACACGAAAATATAGGAAAGTCGTTCTTGTTCGTCTTCGTGGTTGGAAGGGCAAGGAACGACTCGTGGGGGTGTGTATGTATGTATGTTATGTATATATGCGAAATGTATGTATATATGCGAAAAAGGACTCTCGCAGCAGAGAGAGAGAGAGAGAGAGATAGAAGGGCCGTCGAAGAAGAAGAAAAGTCCTTCTTGCGTGCGCGTGAAAATTTCAAACAACCGTCTGTGTTTTTCTTCGTTTTTTATATACTTTTTACGACGACGGCGACGGCGACGCCGTTGAGCGGAGATCGTGCGACTCGACTAGTAGTTCTGGGTTCATGTCCCTATCACGGCACATCGCATTGAGCCCTTTCTCTAAGGCAAAGGGCACTGCCTATGGCTGCTTCAGGAAGTGAGTCGACACCAGCCGTAGCGTAAGCATCGAGGGTCGAAGCCGGGATGAGGTCTAGGTCACCACTCCGCTCCTGGCCCTGGCATGGTCTACGTACCTCCTGCTCGGGCGCTTACTGCACCCGCTGCGCTCTGGAAATAAAAAATAAACATGAAAAGAATAAAGGATTTGCCACTAATTGCGGAAGAGATACTTCAAGATCAACGTATCCTTCTGTAAACAGCTTCTTTCGCATTAAATTCTAAAATATGTCAATTTAGATACTTTTTGTAGTAAATATATTTATTATGGAAAGTAAGGTATCTTCTAGGCCTCGATTTTACTCGCGTGGGAAATATTGGGCTCGACTTGATTTGATTTTTGGTCCGATATCGATTTAATCCTTTTCGACTGCTTGATATTAACGCGCGCTTAATATTAATATTAATAATGAGCTATAATAATAGCTCTTGACGCGTGATATATATTTAAAATGATTTATGTTTATATATATAATAAGGCTATCGTTCTATTTTTGCGTGCGCGGTATGTAGTATGTAGCACATGCATAATTACATTATGCATAAATTATTTGACGAGCATATATAATAGATCATTAACTTATGAATACATGTTGGTGATTGAACAAAGAAACAACCCACGCATATTGCAATGCTTCAGAGCGTATAACTTTTTCCCGTACAAACTGATATATCCGTTTTTATATAGAAAATATAGAAAGAATTATTTGACATAAAAGAACAAACTCGTATGTATTCTGTCGTCAAAATATTTGTCGAGTATTCCTTTTATAAGTATTCTTCTTATGCTGATGTACGTTGTGAGAATTATAAGCTATACGAATTAGAATAGTCTCTTGGTTCTCTCCGTGCTTCGGACGCGTGGAAGCCATAGAATCGCACCTAATTCTGAATCGATCGCGTAACACGGCCCAATTTGATTACGTTCGTTGATTCGTTTAGCGTGTCGCGGTCTCTGTCGACTGCGACCGTGTTTGAAAAATATGCATCGCGATTGAGGAAAAAATCGAGGAACGCGTCTCATGCGACTTTATAGTTTTCTCGTGACGTAAGATATACTTAACGAGATTATATGCAAATCTTCGTTTTAATCAATTCAATGGTAAAAAATTTAAACATTTTATTAATTTCATATTAGCGATATAAAATAACAGTCAAAATGTATTTATATGTAAAAGACTTCTAAATAAATCAAGCTTCTGTCGAATTTACATTAATTTATCATTATTTGTTACATGAAGCGAGAACCGCACGAGCATTGTCGATTTTGTAGAGACACGGCGATGAGTCGTTGTTAATGCATTTTGCGGCAGAAGAATACGTATTAATCGTGGCTATCAAGCTTTTCAGTACACGCGACAGCTTATGAAATTAACGTCCGTGATGCTCAAATTTAATTTAATTAATATTCATCATTTGCTCTCTCTCTCTCTCTCTCTCATTTGCAACAATCGTCATCGCAAGCTCGTAACAACTATATGTCATATCTTAAAGACATTACTGCCTTCTTTCTACAAGTGTTATGAAATATATATAGTGAGTATATTTCAATACAAGTAAAGTAAATTTCACGAAAGAGACTTTTGTTTAATATTTATATATATTGAAATTCTATATATATTAAAATGTTCTCTATTAACTTGAATAGCACGATTGATTGAAAAAGCCATAAGAAATCAAGTTATTATTAATTAAAATGCTTTGTCGTGGTTATTAAAACATATCTAACATTATAAAATGTATTATATAAATATAAAATATTTTTCTTCAAAGTCTTCAAGTAGTGCATTTTTTATTCGCTCGATTATAACTGTTTCATTTTCAAAGGGCTCTAAGATTTATCACCTTCATCAAGATTTCTAAAAAAAAAAAATTGATTTACATAAAGGTATAGACCACTCATATCGCGACGCTGTCTTTCATTTCCTTTCCTGTGATGTACGTGTCGGAACGACACGAGGGATTTCGCGCAGCTTACAGTCGAGCGAGAATGAAATTTGCGTAAAGCCGCTTGGCTTTTTCGCGCGATTCTCTAAACTGTTTGACAGCCGTGTTACGCGAGAAACGAGATATAATTTTCGTGAATAATTACGCGGAAAATGCGCTCGACGAGTTTAGCAACGTTACATAACAATCCATTATTTAATGCTCATTTAAATTATCTATACAAGATCGAGCCTTAAAGCAATAAAAATAATAATATTGGCATGCAAAATTCTGCAACCTGCGAATCGTTCATGAATCTTATATATAATCGTAGTATACTCAGAGCTCGCGAATTGCAGAGAAGATTCGGTACGACTACGAAAGCACGGAAAGGGTTACTTCACTATTCTATACCAACTTTTCATGTATGTTCCGTACCGAACTGCGTTATTCAATACGGAAACTACGCGCGAATGTACATATTCATTTATTCAGCGATATTGCGTCCGTTATAGCAATGCAGTGTCAGCAAAATGTATGATTATTTGTTCTCATGCTTACGCTAAGTATAGAGAACTTCTTCAGCAAATAAGACGGAATAAATAAGATTCCGATTCAAAATTCAAAGACACAGCGAAAATTGACAAGCGCAGCTAGGTGATCAAGTTTTGTAATCAACATAAATCGCACATGGGAAACATTAAATCGATAAATAAAAAATTACGAAGTTTGCGCCAATCAATTTTAACAAAAATTTTTGAAAAATTAAGTTTAACTTTTCACAGCTAAATTTCTTTTTAAGACAGAATACTCCGGCACATGTTCACTATTTAATCCTTTTGTAAGTTAAAAATTAATATTATAGTAGAAACACAAATCGATTTTCTGTATAATAATTAAATAGTCTTTTGATATATGGATTAAATATTATCGACGTTTAAAATGAGGAACCCGCTTGGGAACACTGACCTATAATACTTTCAGCGGAAAATTGCAGTGGAAAGATTCGCGCGCAGGCGATCAATTCGCTCGTTCGCGAAATATCGTGCGTGCATCAACTCAACGGTGCATGCCCGCGTAGGGTGTCTGCGATCGATATTTCCCGTGAGGGTAAATGGAATGAGCGTTTAATTTCGTACGCGCGCGCGGCGGAAGAGCCTAGCCGGCGCGGCGTTCTCCCATCAGGCTAATGACGTGCCGATCAAATGGAATGCACCTGTTCGCAAAACGTCGCGAGAGACGCAGTTCACGTAGAAATCGTGTATTCGAGGCAGAAGTACAGACAACAGTCTTCGCATTCGTTCCTTATTTCCTGCAAAAACTATAATCGGAATAGAAAAATGTGAGAATATACTTAAATATAAGAAATAAACGCGAGGGAGAAAACACAAGGAGCGACTTGTGTGTTTATTCGCGTTTTAAATTCAGAACCTGTTATCTAAGCTCATAATCCGGAAAAGCCACTTTACGAGGTAGATTTAGCTATCAGCGATAAAAAGAAATTTAAGAAGGAATATCTCGCGAGTTATGAATATTTCACGCGGATTTTGCAAATTTTCAAAAGCAAAAGAAAAGAACCCCTTAATTGCTGATTACAGTGATTACAGATTGCTAATTACAGACACGGTGCACTCCACAGAGTTCTCGACGCACTTATTCGTATACCTTTGAGAGAATTGTATTTCTCAAATTCAACGCTTATATATTTCATATTTCTATTTTCCCTCGCGCGCTCTTTTATTCCTCGCGTCCTCGCATCTCGTTTTTATAGTTCATTGTGCCACGACCCTTGCACCTGCGCCCCGGTCGAGGGGGAGAGAACGGGGGAGGAGTACGTTGCACTTAGCAACAACCGCACGTTTTTACGTAACCATTGGGAAGAAATCGAATTCCGTCAGGTCGACGACGTGTCGCGCGTTTACACGTTTTCCGAGATGCGAATATATTTTTCTCGCTCTTATATCTACGCGTGAAAGAGATCGGCCTCCAGCAAAGCTTTCACTCCTCCTCACATACACTGTAAAAAAAAAAGTATGTAAAATTACGTAAATAATAAGTGTAAAAAATCAATACGCAATCAATAGCGAAAATTTGAAAATTGTGTAGATATTTCTAATATTATACATAAAAAAATAAATATATTTTTATACATATTTAGTAGAAAATTACACGAACGATTCTATGTTTCATAAATTTTAGGTAAATTGTACCAATTCTTGTAATATTCTATAATATAACGATAAAATACCTATATACATCACAATTGAATTTACATAAAAAAGGATAGATAAAAATTTAAGGTGAATTTACATACAATTGTATGCAATAGATAATTATAGAGTGAAACGCGAAATGGCGTTACCACCCGTAATGCTGCCATGTCATGTAGTGCTTTTGCGCTTCAAAAAAAAATTTTAATATTAAAAATATTAAAAAAAAATAAAAATATATTATTACCTAAACGTTTCTGCAAATTTACTGGCACAGCCAGTTTAATTATTGTACAAAAAAATAAATTTTTATATAGACGCAGGAAATTTACACCTATAATAGTTGGTCCTAAAATTATACATTATAAAATGTTTTACAGTGAGTTGCATAAAACGTACGGATACTTCGCGCGCGGATCTGTCTCTAGATGGTACCCTGTATAGCCTTTCCGGGTTAACGGATGTTTATCGAGGTCATTTATAGTTTCACGCGACGAAACGCAATCTCAATGCACCGACAAGTGTGACATAACGATCCGTGGCCATGCACTTCCGCTCGCGCGTTTCATCAGTTGATTCGCTTTGCCATTAGCGAAATACAGAACGAAGTAAAGAAATGTTTCTTAATAGTCGCTATACCATGAAGGTATATCTCTCAAGGATTGATTCACTTTTGGTTCGAGAACAACGTCATCAGACAATTCGGCTGATCGCTTATAAAACTTCTATTTGTGATTTGTGATTTTTATTTATAAATAATGAAAAATTAATAGAGAAATAATTTTTGTCTGTATTACAATTCTACATATAATAAAAAAATATATACGTCATAATTGTGCAGAGTATTATAATTTCACCTGCAATATTAATGAAATAACGCGAAGACATGTGCCAGCTGATGCAGCTGATCCGATTTAAAATCTGCGTAGCTTGCACAGCTGCAACAGCTTTCCTGCCCTTAGCACCAATTTCGGTCTTTTGCGCAGTTATCGATGTCAGACTGCCGCCTGTAGTAGTGAATTAGTTTTCGCCGAAACTAACCGCGCATTTAACACGAACGGGCGTTAAATCATTTGCGATCGCGACAACGAGAAAAGAATCGTTAATTGTGATTAGAGCTAACTGACGTTGATAACTTCGCGAAACTGCGACGTTCGCTCGTGGTGGTAAACAGAGACAGAAACCACCCTCTATCACCCTCATCTGTACAAACTCTGTCTAGAAACATCGATTTAGAACTAAGTCTAGTTGATTCGAAGGGGATTTCGTAGCTTAATTTTAAAATATAAAATTTTCCATTAAAACATTAAAATTACATTGGCATTAACAAGTTCAACAATAAAATGTTATTCCAACGTGCGCAGAGTATCACAGAGATACTTCAAAAGGTCAATACTTCAGATAACGACAATATTTTCGAAGAGTTCGCAGCAAGTGACGACACATAAGCACCGCGAATAATAATAAAAAGTGATAAACAAAGATCACGGTCTGTCATTTATCATTTTCAATTCACCATCTTGCGCGATGACGCGCAAAGAACGCGTTTCCTCAATCTTACACAGAAAGTTCCGCTCTCAATCTCGCTCACAGAAATGATTTTTTTTGCTCATGACAGCCGATATATTATCACTCGTCGAAGTATCTCGAACTTGTCCGCCGGGACACTCTGTGCACAATTAATCATAAACGACTAATGACACAAGACTAAGGTAACGTTCTCGCGAAAAAGCGCTGAGCCGCCGCGAAGATGCATTTCGACTGAGAGACGTAGTTTCGAAAGGAGAGACGCACTCGAATGCGCAACGCGTGAGTTATGTCAATTGTACCTGATGATATGCGAGATGAGGGAAGTCATGACGACCGACCCGAAAAGAAGAGGCTGACCGCGACACAGACGCCACACAAATGAGACCGAGTCTCCGCCGCGATCCTCGATAGCCCTCTCTCTCTTTCTCTCTCCATCCGCCGTCCTTCATCGCCACCCTCCTCCTCGTAACCCTCCTCCGCGCAACCCTCCTCTTTGCAACCCCTGACCGCCTCACTAGCGCTTGAGCACGCCGTCGCGCCACCCTCCCTCCCCGTCGGCAATATGGGGATTGAGGGAATTCTCGAATTTCACATCGAGCACGCGCCGAATCCGATTGAATTTTTTGGATTCGATAATTTGGATTTTGCAAGGATTGCAAAATCTAAATTAACGTTAAGAAGTTTTAGGGATAGAACAAATTGGAATTTTAAATCTAAGGAATGTGTGAAATAATGAGATAAAGTAATAGCAATTATGATTAAGGATAAATGCTGCAAATCAAGAAATCTTTTGATATTTGCGTTTTATTTATTTCTTGAAAAAGCAGATTCAAAAAATAAAACAGATCGTCAGTTAAATACAATAATTTTCACAAACAAAATAAAAACCAATAATAACTTTTGAAATATTGATAATTACGTATATGCAGAGAAGCATCTACTTAAAAGTACGGTTATTTAATTGTAGCGATTTTATTATACTTGAAATAGATTTTTAATATTTCAAAAATTAGAGATTGATTCCATAATTAAAATTCTCCAATTTATTTAGACAACCGATGTATAAATAAACAATGTAAAAAATAGTGTAACAGCCAGCAAATCAAATATTTATACGATACATAAGATAAAACTGCTTACGCAATGCATGTTTGAACCACCGTTACTTATTTTATTCATAACGCCTACAATTTTTTCGACTCAACTTGGACGATCACTTTATTTCATCCTATTCATAAAAGTACATACATACCATCATCATAAAAATACATAAAAACCATTACCGATTACGTACAGTTTCTATCCCTATATCTTTCCCTTTCTCTCTATCTGTCCCTTTCTCGACACCCTACGTTCCTCGATCGTCCCGCTTCCGCCCTCGTCGGCATCCCCTCCATCGGGACTTCCTCCAAACTCGTCCCCTCCATCGTGTACAAACCCCTTGACAGCAGAGATCGCGTGCACGAGGGCGCATGCACTACCCTCGAGGAATCAATAGACTGTCCCGGTCACGTGAATCGCGAGGTGGAGGAAGACAGATGAAGGGGGTAGAACGAGAGAAGGATCGAGAATCTAAGCGAGCCGAGGAGGGATTGAGAGGATGGGGGGGGGGGAGAGAGATAGAGAGAAAGAGAGAAAGGACGGCCACTGGTCGCGGAGGGTTGCCCGAGGGTTTGTTGACGATTACATGACGCGCGTATGTGGATAAACAGCGGCACGAGTCCGCCCGATGGAAATACATAATATAAGCATCTCTCCCCATTGCGAAAAGACCGAAAAGAGCATGCGGGGAAATGATGGGTATAGCGGAAGGACGATGCTTACTGCGCATCATTTTCTGCATAGGATATATCTCGAACACGACCCACGTTTTCACCGATGCACCGATGTCGGAACGACGCACACCGAGGGCAGTCGTCATGAGGGGGATCGCTATATTTCGAGAGCACGCGCTTGATTAACGCTTGAAATTGCAGTGTTTCGTATTTTATATTCGATCCATATACTGAATTTCTTTCATCGTTTACTTTTATTTCCCCATTCTTTATTTCCGTTTTCCATTGATTTTATTTGCTCGCCCTATGCGTTATGATATACACTTTCGACGATGCCTTATATATTTATGTTTAAAGTATGGAAAAAAATTATTATATATATTTTTCGCATAACGTTTGCGAGACGAAAAGCCAAATATTGTATTTCAAGAAGAAAAATATCTTTCTGTACATTTCTATATGTTATAAGTATTTTTCTCAACTGCATATAAAATGTATTACTCGTATGAAAAAATCTCGAAAAAGGATTTCTTCTTTAAAATTCTTATTTACAACATTTGTCAACTTTTTGTATCTATTCTTTGATTCTATGTAAAGTAGGTAGTTTAATTTAATATAATGGTTGAAGATTGAATCGATATCACACCGTCTACAAATTACCTTGATCGCTTGAATATAAA